>NC_139944.1:46563493-47163493 GCF_963454915.1 Gymnoscopelus microlampas | reverse complement strand
TCGCCACACAACTAAGTATAAAATAGGGGAAAATCGAACCCCCCGACCCCCTAAACCTGACCTCTAAAAGGTCAGGTTTGGTGAACCCAACCCCAACCTGAATCTTTTTCTAATTGTAAACGTATCTCTAAAAATCTGTTTTTCAACCATAAAACAACAATTTCTCTAGGTGAGGACCAAGAAAATGGTCCTCACAACGTCTATTTCTCATATTCTACTATACTTGTGGGGACGTTTGGTCCTCACAAGTATAGTAATACACACACACACACACACACACACACACACACACACACACACATAGTATACAAACTTGACTTTGACTGAGGATGTGTCAAAATCCCAATACATTACAATTGGAATAGTCTGCGTTTAACCCATTAACTCATTGAGTGCCTGAATTATTTCTGGCTATTTCTGGCCAGTATGATTTCTTTTTTTTTTCTTTTTCAAAGTAAAAGAAAGTGCTTAGGAAGCGAGATACAGCCTTTTTCAGTTATAAGTTAAACAAGGAGTGGATGGAGTTGCAAATCTTCAGATAATGATATCTTGTTTTTTTTTCTATTTTTTATAAAAAAACACGTGAAAAACGTTAATGGCACGTTGCACCATAGCGGTAAAACACGTGAAACATCGGTGCCACGCTATGAGCTTGTATATCTGCTATTTTTGAATAGCCAAATAAATCTAAAGTGACACAGATGCGTTCCAGGTCTTAATGGGTTAACCCATTAAGACCGGGAACGCATCTGTGTCATTTTTAGATTTCTTTAGGCTATCAAAAAATAGCAGATCGAGCTTGTATATCTGCTATTTTTGTAAAATAGTGAAAATGTGTGAAAATCTTTGAATATATATGTATTTTTTAACGCGTTAGGATTTAGATTTTTTTTCTCCATCTGCCTCAGGTCTTAACTCATTCAGTGCCATTGACGTCGCCGACGGCACGTTTTTCATAAGCCCAGAGTGCCAATGACGTCGCCGACGTCATAAAAAAATAATAATATATATATATATATATATTTTTTTTAATGTTCAGAACCAAGATATCATGATTTGAAGATTTGCTGCTCCATTCACTTCTTGTTTAACTTCTTACTGAAAAAGGCTGTATCTCGGCTCCTAAGCACTTTTTTTTTTACAATGTATTTTTGGCCTTGGCACAGGGGTGATAAAGCCAGAAATAAGTTTGGCACTGAATTAGTTAACTCTTTGACTGCCAGAGTATTTTCATAAAGTACTCCCCAGTGCCAGCGATTTTCGTTTTTTCGTTATTTTGTTATTTAAATTCATTTAAGTTAGTCTGCATAGAGTTTGTCTGCACACACCACAGACGGGCCACCAGAGAGCAGCAGATCCACACGTTGATATACTCGCTCACTCACTCGGCCCCCTCCAAACAGGATCACATGACCATGGTCATATCCGGATGCAACGTGTCTCAGATCTGCAATCGGACGCAGAGAACGACGTGATACACAACGGAGATGACTGTTCGTCATCCAGACCAAAGAAAGTAGAACTAGAGGTCTCCGTGCGTTTATTCTACCGTGTGAAAAACCGTGTGTTTCCCTATTCTCGCCTAAAATGCCTAAAAAAGAAAAACAAAAACTGGAAACGTGTCATGAATCTGGATCCGGGTGAGTGTGAAAAAAACAAAAACAGTATCTGATGGTGAAATGTAAACAGAACAGCGCGATCACAGATTAAACAATGAAAAACGCTATAAACGCGTCTAACGCGTCGACGGCCAACTGGACAAACTAGCAATTGACGCGTTATCGAGTCAACGGCATTCAAAGAGTTAATGGGTTAAAAGAACTCTATTAAAATTCGGTCCGTTTCTGAAGGTTCTCTCTCTCTTGCTCACCTTCATACTCTGCTTTCTTGGTTCCCTCCAGGTTCCTCCACTCTGTTCCCACCAGGCGGCTCAGCTCCCCGAAGGAGAAGTCTGGATGCTGGGCCTTGATGACGGCCCGCATCTCACTGCTGAAGAGGATGTAGCCGCTCATGTTGATCTTTCGCTTCGAGCCCTCTTTCTTCGAAAGGCCCTTTATGGACTTCGGCGTTGTCTGGACAAAAAAATGCGAGAGAGAGAGAGAGAGAGATTTCAGAAATCCTTCCATTTACCATTGAGACCTGAAGCCGATTCTACATGTCTCCTAAATCTAGGCCTGTCAAAAAAAATCGATTCATGAATAAATCGCGATTCTTAATGCCACGATTTTAAAAATCGAATCAAAATATTAAAATCGATTTTTTTATTAAAAAAAAAAAAAAAAAAAAAGATTTTTTTTTTAAAATTTTTTTTTTTTGTATAAGTTAGTACCTTTTTCACTGGCACTTTGTCTGAAATCAATGTCAGAAAGACTAGATGTTCTAGTATAATTAAAGCAAAGTGATTTGGGGTAGAAAATCGCAATAAATCGCAGAATCGAATATCAATTAATCGCAGAATCGCAATTTTAATCGAATCGGCACCCTAGGAATCGATTTTGAATCGAATCGTGAGGTAAGTGAATCGTGACACCCCTACCTAAATCCCAACAGTTTTCTCAAAAACGTATGTTTCTATATCAGTGGTGCTCAATCTTTTTCATGTCAAGGACCCCCAAAATGATATGTTTTTGGCCGCGGACCCCCATCAAAATATTTTGTTTTGTTCCAGGGACCCCCCAGAAGCAAAGATTTGAGTTAAAAATGTTCGCTTCAAAAAATATATATATATTCAGAAGATTTGCACACATTTTCACCATTTTTCAAAAATAGCAGATCTACAAGCTCGTAGCGCGGCACTCGGTGCCGCGCTATGAGCTTGTATATCTGCTATTTTTGAATAGCCCAAAGTGTAAAATAATGCATTTTAGCTCAAATCTAAAAATGACACAGTTCCAGGTCTTAATGGGTTAAGTAAAAGTATCAATACTGCAATGTAGAAACACTCTGTTACAAGTAAAGGTGCTGAATTCAAAACGTACTCAAGTAAAAGTACAAAAGTATTGGTATCAACATGTACTTAAAGCACCAAAAGTAAAAGTACTAAAATGTTGCAGATCTACAAGTTCACAACGCGTCGCAATGTGACGTGTTGTGAGCTTGTAGATCTGCTATTTTCAAATAGCCTAGGTATAAAATAGGGCTAAAGTGGTTGTTTTATAATAAAATCATTTATATCCGCAAAGTAACTAGGAACTAAAGTTTTCAAATAATTGTAGTGGAGTAAAAGTACAATATTTGTCTCAGAGATGTAGTGGAGTAGAAGTAAAAGTACAGAAAATTGGAAATACTCCAGTAAAGTCAAAATACCTCAAAAGTGTACTTAAGTACAGCACTTGAGTAAATGTACTTTGTTACTTTACACCACTTCCATTTACACATCAGCTTGTCGGCTTGAGTATGGCTTTTTTTCCTTCGTTTTTACATCATGAGTAAACAAATCCACAGCACTGACCTGTGGAGGAGTGTAAGGCATGATATCCATGTCGGTAGACAAGGCGGTTTGCAGCTGAGGGAGGGATCGCTGTCCCAGCTCGCCATCGTCCTCGCCGAGGTCCTCCAGTTCCTCATCGGTCATGTCGGCAAACTTGGCCTCCAGCATCTCGATCTTCTTGTTCAGCAGAGGAGATGGTTCCTTCTGGGGCACTATGAGCTTCCTGTGTGAAACGCATGTGAAAACTAGAAAAAGTGCTCCTCGGAGCACAGGTCTCCGCCAGGTCAGGTACGTTATTGTGGCGTCCTGGTGGCGCTATAATAGATCAATGTGAAAGTTGTGCCATTTATTCCTAGGCCTTTCACGGCAAGCGGACACTGCATTCATGATTTGGGGCATTTTGTTCCAAAAATGCGCCACATAAATTGGATGTATTATTATTATCATTATTACCTTTTATTTGATTGATAACAAATCAAAGAGTCTTACAGACACAGAATATCAACAGAACAGGGGGAGCCATAGCCAGGAATGAAACCAAACAACAAGTAAAGATGCACTAAGTTCTACATCAAATTGAGTTATGGGAACTTTGGGATACAGTACCTTCCGCCCAATCAGGGAACCCATAGTGAAAAAAAAGTTTTACATTTGAATTTGACGTAAAAATGTCAACTTCCTGTTGATTTTGCTATTTTTTATCACGTAGAAAACCCGGACTGGATCCGCAGATCCGGACCCGGATTTTCAAATAGTAAAATCAAGAGGAAGTTAACATAAAACAAAACTGTATTGGGTTTGGTGATGTTCTATATTGTCTGAATCAGCTTTGTTTGTGTTCATTTATGTGCTTAACGAGTGACTTTGAGAGCTGTTTCAGAATACAATGCAAGTCAATGAGGAGCATATTTTGAATCATCAAACATCAATTTCTAATCAATGGAGCAATTTCTTTGTGATTTCTTGTCCACCTTTGGAGTTACATCATGGCAAGGTAATAGCCTGGCGTAGCTAGACTATATCACTGCGTGGATATGAGTCTGGTGCTTCCATGAGGACGTTTTGTTTCCCAAGGGGCGGGATCAAAACTATGTCCCTCGACGCAATTGGTTAGACCTACAACCAACTACCAATTACAGTCGCCCATATTCGAATACTGGGCCCTGATTGGTGCCGATATACAAGCTCATAGCGTGGCACCGAGTGCCGCGCTATGAGCTTGTAGATCTGCTAGTTTTGAAAAATCTTGAAACATTAAAAAAAAAAAAAAAAAAAAAAACATTTTTAAGAATCGCCTCAGGTCTTAATGGGTTAAGTGTGTGCAGGGTGCTCACCTAAAATAGTAGACCTCATCTTCCACCACCTTCCCAGAGAGAGAGAAGCGCTTAAGGCCCTTGAACTTCTTCATCTGCTTCTCGCTCTCGATGTAGCGACTCTCGCACAGTAGGATGTCCTCTTCAGGCACTTCAGTTGGTCGGCATGACAGGTAGTCCTTGAAAGAGGACACCGAACATTTTCCTGTGTGAAACAAAAGGTGGGGTAAAGTAACTAAGTACATTTACTCAAGTTCTGTACTTAAGTACAATTTTGAGGTATATTTTTTTACTTTACTGGGGTATTTCCAATTTTCAATACTTTTACTTCTACTCCACTACATCTCAGAGGCAAATATTGTACTTTTACTCCACTACAATTATTTGAAAACAACGCTCACAACGCGTCGCGATGCGACCTGCTATTTTCAAACATTTTAGTACTTTTATTTTTGGTACTTTAAGTATATTTTGATGCCAATACTTTTGTACTTTTACTAAAGTAATATTTTGAACACAGGCATTTTACTTGAAACAGAGAATTTTTACATTGTGGTATTGCTACTTTTACTTAAAGGGATAGTTCACCCCCAAAATGACATTTTTCTATCAATTAGTCACCCCATGGAGTGGGGTTTTTGTCGCATTCCTAAACCAATCATTTGATGACCAGCGGACCGGTAGGCAGCAGTTCCGGTAGGAGACACAAAGGAGACTCTTTTTGTCTCCTACCGGAACCGCTGCCGGTCATCTGCAAATTATTGGTTCAGGAATGTGACAAAAACTAAAAAAATATCCATGAATTCAAGTCTCCATGGGGTGACTAATCAAAAATAAAGAGTCATTTTGGGGGTTAAGTCAAATATCTTAGTACTTCTTCCACCACTGCACTGAACCAAACACACATGACATTTCAAACTACAGTAAATGCATTCGTAAACTTCAGAAGGATATGAGGGGGGGGCGGGGGGGGGGGGGGCTCACCTATGATGCAGGTCATGGGGCAAGCCTCCTCCAGGTTGCTGAGGAACACCTCCTTCTTGTAGAACATCTTGGTGGGCTCGTGCTCCGTCTCTTCTGGGTGGATGAAGATGGGACCAAAGAAGTAGGCGGCTCCGTCTCGCACCCACATCTTCTCCATCCTATTCAGTAGAACATTACACATTAACATTAACCACTTAAAGCCATTAAGACCTGGAACTGTCTCATTTTTAGATTTGAGCTAAAAAAGCATTATTTTACACTTTGGGCTATTCAAAAATAGCAGATATACAAGCTCATAGCGCGGCAGCGAGTGCCGCGCTATGAGCTTGTATATCTGCTATTTTTGAAAAATCGTGAAAATGTGTGCAAATCTTCTGAATATATATATTTTTAAAGCGAACATTTTTAACTCAAATCTTTGCTTCTGGGGGGTCCCTGGAACAAAATATTTTGATGGGGGTCCGCGGCCAAATACATATCATTTTGGGGGTCCTTGACATGAAAAAGATTGAGCACCACTGATATAGAAACATACGTTTTTCAGAAAACTGTTGAGATTTAGGAGACATGTAGAATCGGCTTCAGGTCTCAATGGGTTAAAGCCTCTATACTTAGTAAAACTGGCCGTGAGTAGGTTAGGTGCTCTGTCCATTCTGTTTTTCCCCTCTACACCAAATCTCTTCGGCAAAAATAGCCAATCTACAAGATCACAACCCATCACGTTGCAAAGTATTGCGAGCTTGTAGATCTGCTATTTTTGGAAAATGCCCCCCCCCCCTCCAGAATAGGGACGCTAGGGTTCAAGTGGTTAAAGCTAGGACTACGGACATCACTAGGGCTGTCACGATTGTCACAAGTTGATGATTAATTGTCACTCAAATAATTGCGGTTCAAATAAAATATTACTTTTCAGGATTCTAATGCAAAAATAGCCAAAAAAAGAATCAGGATTCCAATTCAAAAATAACTAAAATAGCCGTTTTGAGCTTGTAGATCGGCTATTTTTGCTACTTTTGTGTGACGTAGAATGACGGAAAAAAAGTCTAAATATGGAGATAAGAGGTTTCTGCCTGACAGTATATGCAATGTGGCCCTCTGGAGTGAGTGTGGAAATATAGTGGCCCTCTGGAGTGAGTGTGGAAATATAGTGGCCCTCTGGAGTGAGTGTGGAAATATAGTGGCCCTCTCCATCATCAAAGTTGCCCCCCCCCCTGCCCTACAGCCTCTCTATCAAGACAAGTAGTTAATGGTGGTCTAGATCAGGGGTCTTCAACAGGGGGTCCGGGACCCCTAGGGGGTCCTCAGAGTTACTACAGGGGGTCCGCCAAATCTTTGTGTGATAAGATTTTTTTGTTTACCTTAACCACTTGAGCCCTAGCATCCCTTTTCTGAGGAGAACTTTTGCCAAAAATAGCCGATCTACAAGCTCACAACGCCTCGCGCTGGGCAAAGAGGTGTTTGGTGTAGAGGGAAAAAAGAGCAGACCAAGTAAACCAAAAATGTTGAACCTAAAACACAGTGTTATACAATGTAGAGGGGGTCCCTGCTTCATCTCTCTCTCTCAGCTAGGGGGTCCTTGGCCTGAAAACGTTGAAGACCCCTGGTCTAGAACAATGTGGTATGGCCTTCACTAGAGGGAGCCACAGAGAATGATCGATGTGTCCCAGATGAATCAACGCTCACCTTTTATGAAGAAAACGATTCACCAGAATCAAACTATATTTTTTTTCTAGCCCTTCTTCGATCAAGCTTTCTCTATATATATTCATAAATATAGTAAGGATTTCCACCATGATGTATGCAGCACAGATATTTCCTCTATACCTGCCCACTCGGTGGCGCGCCAGTCCATGGGATCCGATGTAGACGCAGTCTCCCACTTTAAGCCAAAGGTTGTTGTAACAGAGCTGTTCATAGTACTGACACCCCGGCTCTCCATTGGTCATATCAAAGGGTACATCCTCCCTCTCCTGCACACATACACATACACACACACACACACACACACACACACACACACACACACACACACACACACACACACACACACACACACACACACACACACACACACACACACACACACACACACACACACACACACACACACACACACACACACACACACACACACCATAGGCAGTGGTGGAAAAAGTACTCACATTTTTTACTTAAGTAAAAGTATCAATACAGCAATGTAGTCCAGAATTCAAAATGTACTTGAGTAAAAGTACAAAAGTATTGGTATTAGTTACTTTCCACCACTGCATTACGTACATTTTCTACATTGACGATTCTATACCTCAGAACGTACCTTATCGACTAGGACATCTGTCACTTTGACGTCTTCGGTCAGGTCTGGGGGCTTTACGTCGACGTGTTTGGGGGCAAACATGGAGGCCACGCGGACCACGGGCAGCGGTACCTCTCTTGGGACAAACCTAACGGAGCTCAAGGGCATGGTCCACATCTTGATCTTCTTGAACGACTTGGCCTTGGCGGAGTAGCGCGACTCACACACATAGACGTCCTCGGCCCTGAAGCCCTCCGGGTGAAGTTTGAAGTAGTCCTGCAAAGCCCCAGCCACAGTGGCGTGCACAGACATTTTGAGGGGCAGGTGCTCAAGTAAATTATACTTTTTTTTGTTTACTTGGTCTGCTCTTTTTCCCCCTCTACACCTATACCTCTTTGCCAAAAATAGCAGATCTACAAGCCCACAACGATCGGCTATTTTTGGCTAAAGTTCTCCTCAGAAAAGGGATGCTAGGTTTCGAGTGGTTATGGTAAAAAGAAAAATCATATCACATAAAGATTTGGCGGACCCCCTGTAGTAACTCTGAGGACCCCCTAGGGGTCCCGGACCCCCTGTTGAAGATCCCTGCTGTAAAAAGGGCACTTCTGGTCAAGAGGGCAAAGGGCAGGTGCTCTAGCACCACCTAGAGTCTATCTGTGCACGTCCCTGCTCAAAGCTGAACAGACAGACTCTTGTAAAAAGAAAAAAAAAAGCTGTGGTTCAGCAGACTTGGTAAAAGAAGGAAAGCATGCACTTACCTTCACAAACATGACCACACACTTGCCCAGAATCTTGTTGACAGGAGCTTTGTTGTAATAGTCACTCTTAAAAATTTCCTTCTCGAGGAACTTGCGCGTAGCGAGATGGAAGGTTGCACTCGGCCTGTAGAACCAGCAACCGTACAACCACTTCTCACCTGGAATTAGAATAAGTGAAGAAAAATTGCCTCGAGTTCAATCCTACGTCCCAACTCGATCTTATCTTATCTATTTTTTTCTATCTAACAGACCCATTATATTTTGGCATAAACCCTTTAAGACCGGGAAAGCATCTTTTTTTAGATGTTTTTGCCTATTCAAAAATAGCAGATATACAAGCTCAAGGCGCGGCACTCGGTGCCGCGCTATGAGCTTGTAGATCTGCTATTTTTGAAAAACCGTGAACATTTGTGCATATAAATATATATATAGAGTATAAAGCGAAACATTTTTACTCAAATCTTTGCTTTGGTCCCTGGAACAAAATATTTTGAGATGGGGGGTCCGCGGCCAAATACATATAATTTTGAGGGTCCTCGACATGAAAAAAGTTTGAGAACCACTGATTATAGCAACATATGTTTTTTCAAGGATTTAGAAGACATTTGTAGAATCCCCAGAAGCAAAGATTTGAGTTACAAATGTTCGCTTGAAAAAAAAAAAAATATATATATATATATGTATATTCAAAGATTTGCAAAAAAATAGCCAAAGAAATCTTAAAATGACACAGATGCGTTCCCGGTGTTAATGGGTTAACCCATTGAGACCTGAAGCCGATTCTACATGTCTCCTAAATCTCAACAGTATTCTGAAAAACGTATGTTTCTATATCAGTGGTGTTCAATCTTTTTCATGTGAAGGACCCCCAAAATTATGTGTATTTGGCCGCGGCCCCCCATCAAAATATTTTGTTCCAGGGACCCCCCAGAAGCAAAGATTTGAGTTAAAAATGTTCGCTTTAAAATATGCACACAATATGCACACATTTTCACGATTTTTCCAAAAATAGCCTAAGTGTAAAATAAAGCTTTTTAGCTCAAATCTAAAAATGACACAGTTCCAGGTCTTAATGGGTTAAGGAAATGTGTAATCTCATTAAAGAGGGACCCACCAGCGTCGTCTTGCCAAAGGCGTTCTATGCAGATGATGTGAGGCTGAAGCTTGGGCTCTGCAGGCTCCACGTAGACGTAATCTCCCACGTGGTACATGTTGTCCTTGAAGCTGCAGTCCTGGCTGTAGGTGCGTTGCACACCCGACTGCCACGCGCCGCCAACAGAGTCGTCGCCTTTCTCAGCTTCTGGAAAAATCCACAACACGCTAAGTAGAAATATCATACTTCCACTAATATGACGCAGTGGTGGAAAAAGTACTTAAATCATTTTACTTAAGTAAAAGTACCACTACTGCGATATAAAACTACTCTGTTACAAGTAAAAGTCCAGAATTCAACATTTGCTTGAGTAAAAGTACAAAAGTATTGGCATCAAAATGTACTTAAAGTATCAAAAGTAAAAGTACTAAATGTTTGAAAATAGCAGATCTACAAGCTCACAACGCGTCGCGATGCGACGCGTTGCGAGCTTGTAGATCGGCTATTTTCAAATAGCCTAGGTATGAAATAGGGCTAAATTGGTAAATGTATGTTTTATAATGTAATAATGTATATCTCTTGATTATTGTCTGTCGTGTCTGTTTTTTTTTTTTTAATTCTTATTATTTTCATGACCCCTATTATGTATGCTAATTACTGTACTAATTTTATTGTTTGTTATAACGTGCTTTGTTTGTTTGTAGTTTTTTGTCAAAAAATTCAGACCTCTTTTTTCAACCGCCTAAAATTTCTGTATTTTAACCTGTCTGAGAAAAATAATAAAGAGATTTGTAAAAAAAAAAAAATGTATATCTTAAAAGTCACTAGTAACAAAAGTTTTCAAATAATTGTAGTGGAGTAAAAGTACAATATTTGCCTCTGAGATGTAGTGGAGTAGAAGTAAAAGTATTGGAAATTGGAAATACTCAAGTAAAGTACAAATACCTCAAAATTGTACTTAAGTATAGTACTTAAGTAAATGTACTTAGCTACTTTCCACCACTGTATAATATGACATCATGTGAGATGGGTTATCAACAACAGCATACCTTTCTTCTCTTCCTCTCTCTTGAGCTTGTCCTCCTCGTACTCCTTGGGGAGCTTCCCTTTCTTCTCCTTTTCCACATCGCCGTGCAGGTGTTTGGACGTGTAGCTGAGCGCGGGGGAGAGCAGGATCTCTCCATTCTTACACAACTCGTCCCTGATGCGGATGAAGAACTGCTGCAGCTCTACGGCATCCTCGAAGATCTCAGAGTCCGTCCTAAAATAAACACAAGGTGTGACACTCAACAGCTACAGGGTATTCAACTAGATTAGGCAGGGGGCCACAACTGTAAAATAATTTGGAGTTGGGGGCCACACAGTGCGCGCACATGTGCGCACACAATTTGATTTTTTTTCGGGTCTAATTCGGGTCTAATTCGGTTCTATTTGACCAATATAAATCAACCTTTTTTCGGGTCTAATTCGGTCTAATTCGGTTCTATTTAAGGTTCTTAGTTAAGTTCCAATGAAACATGGCCTTTCAAGAACTAATGAAGGATAAATAATTTGTACTGTTTTAACTTTGATAACATAAAAACGAACATATATTTACATAAATAATAATTATGAAAAAAAAAAAAAAAAAAAAATTAATATGGCCAGGGGCCACAAGGAAGCTCCTCGCGGGCCGCACGTGGCCCGTGGGCCGCCAGTTGAATATCTATGAGCTACAGTATATAATGTCATGTAAATGAGCTTGGGGGCCACCTTTACCTTTTTCCAAGTTTGTGCGGCACCTTTTACAATTGCTCAGATTTAGGAGAGTGAAAGTGATAAGAGACAGTTAGGTACAGTCGACCAGTGGTGGAAAAAGTACTCATGATTTTTACTTAAGTAAAAGTATCAAAACTGCATACAAGTAAAAGTCTGGGATTCAACATTTACTTGAGTAAAAGTACAAAAATATTGGTATCAAAAAATGTACTTAAAGTACCAAAAGTAGAAAGTGCTCACAATGCGTCGCCTTGCGACGTATTGTGAGCTTATAGATCGGCTATTTTCAAAAGGCCGAAGTGTATATAGGACTGAATGGTTAATGCATGTTTTGTAAAAATAATAAAAATCTACAAAGTAACTAGTAACTAGAGTTTTCAAATAATTGTTGAGGCCAATCAGGGAAACTCTCCCCTGTCAGGTGACAAGAAGGTCAGTTGGCTCTCATGCATTGAAGGAGGCATGAGCTCGGCCCTGGCCTCCCTAGGTTGGCAGAGGGAAGGTAGTGCCCAGGATTACATAGACCAGGGGTCTTCAACGTTTTCAGGCCAAGGACCCCCTAGCTGAGATAGAGATGAAGCAGGGACCCCCTCTGTATTGTATAACATTGTGTTTCAGATAAACTTTTGCTGCTCTTTTTTCCCTCTACACCTATAACTCTTTGCCAAAAATAGCCGATCTAGATCTTCTATTTTTGGCTAAAGTTCTCCTCAGAAAAGGGATGCTAGAGTTTAAGTGGTTAATGTAAAAGGAAAAAATCCTGTCACACAAAGAATTGGCGGACCCCCTGTAGTAACTCTGAGGACCCCCTAGGGGTCCCGGACCCCCTGTTGAAGACCCCTGACATAGACAATTGGCACTGGGTGTAAAAAATGGGGTTACAAAATTGTGGGATAAAAATTTTAAGAAAAAAAAAAAAAAAAAAAAGTACAAAATTTACCTCTGATATGTAGTTGAGTAGAAGTAAAAGTATTGGAAATTCTCGAGTAAAGCACAAATACCTCAAAATTGTACTGAAGAACAGTACTTGAGTACACGTACTACAGTTACTTTCCACCTCTGGTGAAAGCGATAGAGACAGTTAGGTATATACAGTCGACGACTATGCATTTTACCTATGCAGCCGCCTGGCCTTTTCCAGCACCTCGAACATGTGATCCTGGAACACGTCCAGCCTCTTGTAGCGGCCTCGGTCCACGTTGGCCCGGACGACCTCAAAGTTGAGCCGGGGCCTGTCCGGGCTGACGGGGTCCAGCGCGGGGATCTCGGCCAGCGAGTCGCTGTAGCACCGCCCCTCGTCGTCCTGGTGGCCCAGCACGGACACGAACAGGCTGCGGACGAGCTCCTGGATGAGGCGGGCCACGTCGGCCGCGTGGGCGTCCTCGCCGCCGGCCTCCAGGTCGCGCCGCGTCTCCAGCAGCACGCGGTGGAGCACCAGGGC
This sequence comes from Gymnoscopelus microlampas, assembly GCF_963454915.1. NCBI lineage: Eukaryota > Metazoa > Chordata > Actinopteri > Myctophiformes > Myctophidae > Gymnoscopelus > Gymnoscopelus microlampas. The sequence continues at coordinate 47,150,423 of NC_139944.1, read as the reverse complement.
GTCGCGGTAGATCAGCGACTCGGGCTCGTTGTACGTGCAGGCGTTGTTGAACATGAGCACCAGGTCCTCCACCAGCGCGTCCACGTCCTGGTACTTGTTGGCCAGCATGTGGCTCTTGACCTTCTCCATGTCCACGGGCTTCTTGATGGCCACGTAGTAGTCGGGCAGCTCGGCGCGCGAGGGCAGCCGCAGGAAGATGGTGCTGAGGCGGCGGCCGCGCTTGTCCGTGTAGGTCTTGACCGCCTCGTAGAGCTCGCTCAGCTTCTGCTGCAAGGGGGTCAGGTACTTGGACTTCTTCAGGGTGATGCTGTTCTTCCCTGCAAATCAAAGTGTGCGTGAGTTATACAGGGCCGTCACGATTACACATTCAAGTTGACGATTAATTGTCACTCAAATAATTGCGACTGATGATTTAATTGCGAGTTTGGCATTGAACATTGAAACATGTGAATAACAATTGTATTTTCCGTTTGCCTTTTAGGCTTCGTAATCAAACATTTCACAGGGCAGATATGACAAATAACTAAAATATAAAAAGAAATTATTAAAATATATATTTTTTTAAATGACATGTAAAAATAGCAGAAATAGCTGATCTACAAGCTTACAATGCGTCACAAAGTAACGCCCTGTAAGCTTGTAGATCTGCTATTCATGTTTTTTTTTTATATTTTAAAATGTATGAAAATATTTCAACATGGAAACGATTATGCAAAAATAATTGCGATTATCTCAAATAATTGCGATTAGAAGATTATGTAATAATTGTGACAGGCCTGGTGAGTTAGCATAATAGTCCTTTATCAGTCAGACCAGTCTATATGTATCTGTATTTTGAGACACAGCTCAGTTGTTGATATCAGACCCTTGTTTGCTGTATCTGCACGGTTAACCTGAACTGCTTGCCCGGGCGGGAACGTACTTATTTTTAACTTAGGGGACATCATGTCGTCGTCATCGGTCACCGGGCCGAGTTCCCTGCGTCTGTCCTTCAAAACTTTGTCCAGGATCTCAGCATCATTATAGACCTAGAATACAGGACAAGATGTTCACAGCGAGGGGGCATTTGGTCGATGCGGAGATCTCTCTCTCTCTTAGCTATAGGCAATATCCCTATTCATGGTTAGTCTATATAATAATAGCTAGAAGAAATTTAAATTGGGCTTGATTCACTAAGCTGTTTACACCCACATTCTGAGTGTAAACAGCTTTATGGTCTTAACCCATGGAGACCTGAAGCCGATTCTACATGTCTCCTAAATCTCAGTATTCTGAAAAACGTATGTTTCTATATCAGTGGTGCTCAATCTTTTTCATGTCAAGGACCCCCGCAATTATATGTATTTGGCTGCGGACCCCCATCAAAATATTTTGTTCCAGTGACCCCCCAGAAGTAAAGATTTGAGTTAAAAATGTTCGCTTTAAAAATATATATATTCAAAGATTTTCACGATTTTTCAAAAATAGCAGATCTACAAGCTCGTAGCGCGGCACTCGGTGCCGTGCTATGAGCTTGTATATCTGCTATTTTTGAATAGCCCAAAGTGTAAAATAACGCTTTTTAGCTTAAATCTAAAATTGACAGTTCCAGGTCTTAATGGGTTAAATGGGGGCGTGGAGCAATGCAAAGAATCTTCCATATGAACACGCCTCTGACCTTCAAAAATGAGGAACAACTGTGATCCGCACATGTCAGGGATTTACACACCCCTTTGTGAATTGCACGTCGGTTTTTGCATAGAGAAAATACACTCTCCTTTTAGACATTTTATTCACACCCATATTTACACCAGCTTTGTGAATCGGGCCCAATAAGTTTAAATCAACCCTCATCATTGCTTTTCAATTTTCATCAATGCTTTTATTAACATAAACGGGGCCGCTACCTGGGAGCCTTCCTCGTTGTAGTGTCGTGCATTGCGAAAAATGAGCCTGAAGTCATCCATCATGTTTTCTTCGGTCACGTACTTCTCCGATCGGATGTTGAACTCGATCGTTCTCAGGTCCATGGGCTCCAGGATGACCTTGTAGTAGTCGGGGTAGTCCTTCTTGGAGGGCTTGACCATGAAGAGTTCACAAAGTCTGCGGCCGCTCAGCCGCGCCTCGGTCACGGCGGTGAAAAGGACTTTCATGCGGTTCTTCTTTGTGTTCTTCTTGTGGCTTCAGACGGTCGGAACAAGAGATCAACAAAGCCAAACGTCAAACAAGTCAGTGGTGGAAAAGGTACTCAAATGTTTTACTTGAGTAAAAGTATCAATACCTCAATTTATAAATATGATGCGACACGTTGTGAGCTTGTAGATCTGCTATTTTCAATATAGGGCTAAATAGGGCTAAAGTGGTTAATGTATGTTTTATAATATAATTATTTATATCTGCAAGCTAACTAGTAACTAAAGTTGTCAAATAATTGTAGTAGAGTAAAAGTGCAATATTTTCTCAGAGATATAGTGGAGTAGAAGTAAAAGTATTGAAAATTGGCAATACTCCACTAAAGTGAAAATACCTAAAAAATTGTACTTAACTCTCTCAGTGCCAATGAAATAAAAAAATATGTTCATACTGTGTCAGCATTTTTTTTTTTTTAATTAAAAAAAAAGTGCTTAGGAAGCAAGATACAGCCTTTTTCAGTTATAAGTTAAACAAGGGGTGAATGGAGCAGCAAGTCTTCGGATCACGATATCTTGGGTTCTGAACATTCTTTTCCAAAAAAAAAAAAGAAAAAAAAAGGGAGGGCATTCAGAAAAAACTCCGGATAACTCGTGGCTTGGCACTGAGAGAGTTAAGTACAGTACTTGAGTAAATGTACTTAAGTTACTTTACACCACTGAAACAAGTTCATGTTTCCTTTACCGGAGAGAAGAAGCTAGGAGGGCTACCATAGACACAAGGGGGTCTACCTTTTTCTCTTCAAGCTGCCAGTGTCAGACGTGGCAGAGGAGAGCATGCTGTCTCCATCGTCGTCATCCCTCTGTAAAAGTTCCTTTTTCTTCAGCTAGATGGAGATTATGTGATATTAAGTGATAAAGTGATAAAATAAAACACAAACTTTCGCTCTTCTGTGGCTCGTTAACCTTCGGCCACATAGAGAACAGACACGGGATCAAAACCTGTATCGCACACATTCTACGCAGATTCTTGCATAGAATGCGTCGTGGTGCGACACGTTGTGAGCTTGTAGATTGGCTGTTTTTGAAACATTTTGAAAGTGAAAGCAGTTTATTTTTTATAAAGAAAAAATCATCCCACGATTTTGTAACCCTTATTTTTCACCCGGTGCCAATTTTCTAAGTGATCCTGGGCACTACACTCCCCTCACCAGCCTAGGGAGGCCAGGGCCGAGCTCATGCCTCATTCAATGCATGAGAGCCAACTGACCTTCTTGTCACCTGACAGGGGGGAGTTTCCCTGGTTGGACGAAGCGCGTGGAAGGAACACGTTATTCCAACCAGTTCCTTTCCCCTCCATCAGGCGCCCCGGCTGTCATGGGGGAGGCGTTATAGTGACCAGGATTACTACACGTTTTTGTGAGGGAGTTTTGTGAGTTCTCAGTGAGAACATGCAAACTCCACACAGAGTAGGCCCTTTCGCCAACCCCACCTAGGGTATGGGCGCTGATGACACGGAGGAGAAGACACGCCCCCCAGCGCCCACAGTGTCCCCGGTGGGAATCGAACCCAGGACCTTCTAGTTGTGAGGCGACATCGCTACCGACCGCGCCACCGTGCCCTCGTGAAAGCAGTTTAGAGTGAAACGCAAAGTGCTTGTGACTAAATAATAACTACATTAGATCCATTGGAACACAGGTTCTTTTTCCCAATTTCCTGAAAATGAACAGTTTTGGACATACGAATGTTTCTACCCGACAGCAACAAAACATTCACACCTCCTCGGACTTGAAAGGGCTGCTAGCCTAGGAAGTAGAAACTGACCTGCTGAACGTGCTGGAGTTTGAGCGCCCGCTTGTAGATGGAGGAGTGAGGCATGTTGTAGCGTTTGGCATTCTCAAACATCAGAGTCAGATCTGCGTCAAGGTGCTCCACGCTCTCATACTCATTGTTCTTCATCTTGTTCCTGTGGGGAATTACTGGGCTCTCACATTTGGGAAGGAGGGGACAGAAATACCGTATTGTACAGTATGTGTGTGTCTGATGCCATGGGGATGAAAAATAAACAGAGAGAATTATGTTGAAAACAAAAAGCAAAAAAAAAACCAGCAACAAAGCAAAACTAAAAACTAATTGCACCAGGATGTAGTTTGAATATCGGAATTGGCAGAGTTTTGCATCATTGACTAGAATGGTTGCATCGCTGGATTGATAACATTCACAGAGGGCAGTGGACAATAGACATCAACAAATAGGTCCATTAATATTGTGTTTAAAACATTAATCTGTTCCAAATGTCCACTTGTACAGTATGTGTTCATGATTGGCTATGTGAAACAATGGCACAATAAAAGTGCTGTTCTTTAAATCCATATGTTTACTGCACAGTACGGTATAATGAAGTGTAGTATACCGTTTTTATTGTTTGTTTTATTGCCAGGGCTCAAATAGGTTAACAAATAATAGAATATCAGTAGATTATCGGTATTGGTTGATTGTGGCGTTTGGAAAATCCCGAATTTCCATATCGGTGCATGCTGCTTAGTGCAGTGGTTCTCAAACGTTTTCATGTCAAGGACCCCCAAATTGACACTTATTAGCCCACGGACCCCCATTTGAAAAGATAAGCCAGGGTAAGAGAAGATTTTTACGGCTCCAGCAGTGATTCTCAACCATTTTAATTTCAAGGACCCCCAGTTTGACATGCATTAAGCTGCAGACTCCATTTAACTCATTCAATGCCACTGACGTAAAAAACGTAATTATTCCCGTTTACCAATACTGCCACTGACGTAAAAAACGTACTTTTTTTTTTTTCTTCTTTTTTTTTTGACACAAAGACCAAGGAGATATGATTTTTCGAAGATCTAGACTCCCATCCACTTCCTTGTTAACTTGAAACTTAAAAAGTCTGTATCTCGGCTCCTGAGTACTTTTTTATTTTTTCAATGAAAAATCTCTGGCAGTGGGCAAACGCGGCCAGCAATAATTCAGGCAGTGAATGAGTTAATGGAATCTCTATCTCTGGGACCCCAATTTATAATGTAAAATCAATGTTAATTTAACTCTGAGAGTGTACAAATGGAACCAAATGGACCCGTTAGGGTCCATTTGGTTCCATTTGTACACGCTCAGAGTTACAGACCCATAAGGGTCCATTTGGTATCCATCATTTAGCTGGGGACCCCCTGGAACCCCCTCAAGTACCCCGGGGGGTCCCCGGACCCCACTTTGAGAACCGATGGCTTAGTGAATAGTGACTGTAGCGATGTGCATATGGATGATGTGTGGTAGGAACAACACGGTGATCTGAGACTCTAGTTTTTTTGCCATACCTGATCTGAAAGAGGCAAGTGGGCTGGCTGATCTGCAGGTAGTAGTCCGGGTAGTCCTTCCTGGAGGGCAGCTGCAGGAACGGCTCCGATATCAGCTGGCCCTGGCTGTTCCTGCCCCCCCGCACCGCCTCGTACAGCTGGAAGATGGGGTTGCTCATGTCCATGCTGGAGTGCAGGCTCTCCGCCTCGGACTCCCCTTCGTCATAGTGCACGGACCCTGAGCGACAACACAAAATGGACGATATATATATATAAATATCCAGTGACTGACTGACTGACTGTACATGTCTGTTGTACAGATGCCAAAAATAAGGGGGGGAAAAAAGCTACCAGAGAGAATGCCTTCCTCATCACTTTCATACTGGAGTGCCATGGTGATAGCTTGGAGGCGGTCTCCCTGTGCTGACCTTCTGTTCCTTAGAGAGAGAGAGAGAGAGAGAGAGAGAGAGAGAGAGAGAGAGAGAGAGAGAGAGAGAGAGAGAAAGAGAGAGAGAGAGAGAGATAGAGACAGAGAGAGGTGGGACAATTACAATTTTATATTGTTTATCACAATACAAAACACTCCTATCCGGTCTAGAGAGAAACAGTGGAACGGTCTGTGTGTGTGTCCATCCATGTACAGGCAGTGGTTTAGACGCTATAGACGCTGCCTGGGCCCTGCAAAACTTTGAGAATATGCGTCTAAGCCTCCCAACCGTGCATGTGTATGTGCTCGCGCGTGGGAGGGAACAATCACAGCCTACACTAAAAAAAAACTAGACTACACCACTGATGTACAGTAGTATGTGTGTGTGAAAATGACTGGATACAGTTCTTTAGTAGGCGGGCTCTACTTTAGCTGCCACTGTTTAAAAAGGAAGTACAGTAAAATGATGTCCTATGAGGCAGTACAAATATTTAGGGGTGTGCCGATACACTAATTTCACGAAGCGATACGATATTGGGCTCACAACTTCGATACGATTTCGATACGATACGCACTTTTTTTATTATGAAAATATATGGGGGAGAAAAAAAGCAAATGCAAACAAATAATTCTGTTTTTGCATTATTCAGACATGCAAACTAGTAGCTTTTCAGCTACATTAGCCGTTTTGAATCCAAATAGGGCAATAGTGTGACACCTGACCCGAAAAAAAAAAACATGTTGTCACCCTTTTCACCTCGGGGCTGTTTGCATGTATTTATTTTGCATTTGTTTTGTACCGGAAAACCGTAAGTTAAATGCCCGGAACTCCTTATAAGGTAGCTGGGACACGGACACGTTAGTGGTTGCACTTCCTCCCCTGAGCGGAGAGGTGTGTGAGAATGTTTGTGTTGCTGTCGGGCACTTGGACTCATTTCCTTAAGTGTATATGCAGCCAGCAAGTTCGACGTTGGTGTATTCGAGCCGCAAGAGTGCTTGAATAAACTATCAGTAGTATGCAGAACCACTGTGTCATTTATGACTACTGGACTATATATATATATATATATATATATATATATATAATATGGTATATATACAGTATATATAATTAAAAAATGTCTTTATTTATTTATTTATTTTAATAGCATTTTCTGCATTTTAAACATATTTTGATTATGACAATGATATCGTTAATTGCAATTACCACAAAAAAAACACAATAACCGTAACATGACATTTTCATATAGTCCAAGTTAACTCATTGAGTGCCCAAATTATTATTATCTATTTCAATTTTTATTTTTTTATTTTTTCAAAGTAAAAAAAAAGTGCTTAGGAAGCGAGATACAGCCTTTTTAAGTTATAAGTTAAACAAGGAGTGGATGGAGCTGCAAATCTTCAGATGATGATATCTTGTTTTTTGTTTTTTTTCTATTTTTTTCAAAAACATGTGAAACACGTTAATGGCACTCAACACCATAGCGCTAAAACACGTGAAACACGTTAATGGCACTCAATGAGTTAATAGGACTTTATTCCACATGCTTTCCAACGTGAAAAGGGTACCTGATGCGAATACTGGACTTGACGGGTTCTGCATGCTCCATGTCAGCCCTTTTTTGTTGAAAAATCCTTTTGATGAAGTTTGCATCCTTCAGCACAGAAGTGGATTATCACTCAAAAGCATTTTTTGGACTTTACATACATGTACAGTACTACTTAATACTTCACATATTCATATTCATAACAGTCTCGTTTACCTTAAAAACCTGTGATCCAGGCTCATTATATGTTTTGGCATTCTTTACCAGTAGATCTATGTCTTTAGCCATGGTACTAACACTTCTGTAGTTGTTCATCTAGTAAAAAAAAAAGAAGAACAAGACACATTTATATTAATACAATTTCTCAAAAGCTGCTGCATGTAACATACATCCAAAGCACTAAACGAAGAAAGCACAATGGCATACCTGAATCTTTTGAGCGATGGTTTTCAGATCTATCGGTTCCTTGATGATAGCATAATAGTCTGGGTATTGCTGACAAAAAAAAGCAAACCTGCATGTCAAAGCCTTGCTACAGTACTTTATTCTCAAACCAGGGACGTGCACAGATAGACTCTAGGTGGTGCTAGAGCACCTGCCCTTTGCCCTCTTGACCAGAAGTGCCCTTTCAGTTTACAGCAGGGGTCTTCAACTGGGGGTCCGGGACCCCTAGAGGGTCGTCAGAGTTACTACAGGGGGTCCGCCAAATCTTTATGTGATATGATTTTTGTTTTTACCATAACCACTCGAAACCTAGCATCCCTTTTCTGAGGAGAACTTTAGCCAAAAATAGCAGATCTACAAGCTCACAACGCCTCGCGCGTTGTGGGCTTGTAGATCGGCTATTTTTGGCAAAGAGGTTTAGGTGTAGAGGGAAAAAAGAGCAGACCAAGTAAACAAAAAAAGTATAAATTACTTGAGCACCTGCCCCTCAAAATGTCTGTGCACGCCACTGTCTCAAACTGCTAGAGTTGTTCCGATACCAATAGCTGCAATATACTGCTGCCGACACTGCCTAAAATGCTGGTATCGGCGGGTATGCCAGTCTATGCCATTGCGATGTAATTTATGTCATTTACAGTCAATTATTTTGTATTTTGAATGTTTCAGTTGAAGTCGCACGACTTGTTTTATACTCTTACTGTATTATTTACATTATTTTACTAACTGGTAGCTGCACTTTAACAATTATTAATGGATTTTTTTTTAAAGAGATTGGTATCGGAATCAGTACTGGGAAGGAAAAAATGGTAAAATCAGTACATCTCTACAAACTGCCACTGCAAAGTAATATAGATGTTACACCTACCACTTTGGAGGGCAGCTTCTGGAAAAGCTCGCTGAGCAGACGGCCAGAGGGTTCAGCGTAACACAACACGTGATCGAGGATCTGCTCAAGAACCTCTTTCAAGCATGTGGGTGCATTCTGTCAAAATTTTAAAAAGAAATCAGTTTATATGAGGAAATATCACTTATAGATATCAGTGGTTCCCAAGCTGGGGTTCGGGGCCCACCCTTGGGGGCTGCGCCAAAGATCACAGGGGCCTTGTCTGTTGTTGTGAGGTGAGGTAGTCCAAAATTGTTAGTTGCACAAAATAACTCGCATTTTCGGGTCAATATATAAATAAAATAAGTCAAAATAAGTCAAAATGTGAGATTTTTCAAAAAGTTTAAAAAATAACGAAAATAGCAGATCTACAAGCTCGTCGTAATGCGACATGTTGTGAGCTTATACAGTAGATTGGCTATTTTCACTATTTGTTGTACAAAAAGTATATGTACTGTATATATACTGTAGGGCTTAAGTGCTTAACAAGATTGTGAAACACATGTGTTTGTTTGTTTGTGTGTGTGTGTGTGTGTGTGTGTGTGTGTGTGTGTGTGTGTGTGTGTGTGTGTGTGTGTATGGGTGTGTGCACGTGTGTGTGCAGCGGCGGACTGGCCATTTGGCGTACCGGGCAAATGCCCGGTGGGCCGCTGGGCCAAAAAAATATATATATATTTTATTTTATTTTTTAAATATTTTCGCTCCCGTTTTAGGATTATTACGCTAATTTCCGGGTCGTGCGGCCCAATTATTAGTTACGTTAATGTTTGGGCTGGGATGCTTTCCAGCAGGGGCCTCAGTGCGGCTGCAGAGTTCATGTGCGGGGCTGGGCTGAAGCAGTGAAACGTATGTATGTACGTAAAGTACGTATGAGTGAGTGAGTGAGTGAGTGAGTCACCTCGTCCTCAGCAGAACCTCCAGGATTATCTAGCAGATCGTACCCGTCGTCGTCATCGTCATCGTAATCCCCTCTCTGAACAAACTCATTCTTGGTTCGCAGGTACAGGTCCCATAGTTTACAGGCTGCCCTGTACTCCGGACTCTCTGGCTACACACACAATGCAAAGACTTGATGTATCACCTATGAAATGGTGTATGTATAAATACATATATACAGTGGTGGAAAGTAACTAAGTACATTTACTCAAGTACTGTACTTAAGTACGATTTTGAGGTAGTTTTACTTTACTGGAGTATTTCCAATTTTCAATACTTTTACTTCTAGTCCACTACATCTCTGAGGAAAATATTGTACTTTTACTCCACTACCTTTATTTGAAAACTCTAGTTACTAGTTACTTTGTAGATTTAGATTTGTATTTCTAAACATACATTAAATCACTTAAGCTCTATATATATTTCGGCTATTCGAAAGTAAAAGTACTCAATCTTTTGAAAATAGCAGATCTACAAGCTCACAACGTGTCACATCGCGACGCGTTGTGAGCTTGTAGATCTGCTATTTTCAAAAGATTTTTACACATTTTGAAAACTTAAAACGGGACATTCTGCATGAGTACTTTTACTTTTGGTACTTTACGTATATTTTGATGCCAATACTTTTGTACTTTTACTCAAGTAAATGTTGAATTCCGGACTTTTACTCGTAACTTTTGCATAGGTAAAAACCACCACTGCACACGATATATATACTATATATCATTTGTTGTAACACAGTTACTTTTCTAGCACCACCATTAAAGATGGAGTGCCATGATATTTTTCAACCCTAAAACCTGATCATAAGGTAATATTATTATGTAAGGATTTTTTTCCCCCAAAAAAAGTGTACGGAAATTGTTTAAAAAAAAGTTTTTATGTGGACACCCCTCCAGTTCATTAAGTATGCCTGGTTCTCACCTTAGCACCTCCTCCACCACCTTAGCACCACCCACCTGTCCTAGTCCCTCCTCCTCCTCATGCCCACACCTGTTGTGTTATGATAATGGGGGGGAGGGTATGTTTTTTGGGGGCTCTGTGATGTCACTAAAGGGCTGTTTCTCTATTGGCACGTTTGACCCTCAAGATTTCAGCCTCCAGGAAGAAACTCCAAATAATCAGAGAAGACATAAAACAACATAAAACCACCACCGGGGGGCTTAATGAAGTTCTATCAACCTCATAGACACATGAAATACAGAAAAAGTGCAAAAACATGGCACCACCTCTTTAACTTACCATATCATCTGTTGTCAACTGATTCAGTTACAGAAGTTGTTACCTTATAGTAAGTCTTTGCGTTGTTGAATAAAAGCTGAAAGTCATTTGTGAGTTGCTCCACGTCGTCATACTCCTCCATCTTAAGTTTCTGCTGGATCTTCATCATGTCGATAGGCTGAGACACCACATGGTAATAGTCTGGTTGATTCCTTTTTAAGAAATAAGCAACACTTGTAAATCTATACCTGGCCTTAGGAATCTGTTATATCAACTGTGTAGCAGTGGTGTAAAGTAACTAAGTACATGTACACAAGTACTGTAGTTAAGAACAATTCTGAGGTATCTTTTACTTTACTGGAGTATTTTTAATTTTCAGTACTTTTACTTCTACTCCACTATACATCTCAGAGGCAAATATTGTACTTTTACTCCACTACAATTATTTGAAAACTTGAGTTAGTTACTTTACAATTATCAATTATTATATCATAAAACATACATCAACCACTTCAGCCCTATTTTATACATTTGGATCGGCTATTTGAAAATAGCCGATCTACATGCTCGATGCGACGCGTGGTGAGCTTGTAGATCTGCTATTTTCAAACATTTTAGAACTTTTACTTTTGGTACTTTATGTACATTTTGATACCAATACTTTTGTACTTTTACTCAAGTAAATTTAGAATTTCTATAAGGGCGCGCTCTCACCAAAAGTTGGCTGGCCGCTGTTAAACGCAGGTTGTGCACGGCCACAGTTTTTTGCAGCCAGCGGATTCTAAAAACACGCTGTGACGCACCTGTCACTCACATTCAAGACCGTCCCCGTAGCCCGCACCGCCACTAGACACTAGCCACTAGACACTAGCCACTAGACAAAAAATGTCTTTGCACTTTCACACTTGGGGTTCGTACATCTACATACACATTCAGATTTAAAATATGAAGTACTTACCCCATGGCCACGGATGTTACAACCATGTACGGGCCCTCATAAGTATCCGTATCTTCCGTATTGTTCAATAAAAAGCATTTTAATCCAATCAGTGGTCATTTTCTCCGTATGCTTTCAACTGCGCGACCCTAGCGGTTGAGAGGTGTATTGCACTGTTGGTACATTATAACTCTATGGGAAAATGGCCACCAGTCGAATTAAAATGCTTTTTATTGAACAATACGGAAGATAACGGATACTTCTGAGGGCCCGTACATGATTGTAAAATGGGGCCATGGGGTAAGCACTTTATATTTTAAATCTGAATGTGTATGTAGATGTACGAACCCCAAGTGCAAAAGTGAAGACTATTTTTAACTGACAAGGCTATTAAATATATAGTTAGAGTAATATTATTACACTAAATATATTATTACACTAACGTGAAGCCTTTGCGACCACACTGACTTGTAACCAGGCCAGTTCTTTAATGTCAGTCATATGGAACTCTTTCATGGTCAGTTGGTCCACTGAGAGCACCAGGTTGCTTCCTGAGTCTTGGGACGGTCCGCCTTCGACTCACCCGATTGGACAGAGGGGGAGAATCAGCTCCTGCCTCCAGCAGTTTAATGCTTCTTCGTGTAGAGCGGATAAACGCAAGGTCTGCGTGACAAGCGGAAAAATCTGCTCTTGCGTGAATCCACGCATTTGCATTGACAAAGCATTGGCAGATTCTGCCCCAGAGGTAAAATAAAAGTGCGGTGGGAGCGCGCCCTAAGGGTACGCTCCCACCGCACTTTTATTTTACCTCTGGAGGCAGGAGCTGATTTTCCCCCTTTGTCCAATCGGGTGAGTCAAAGGCGGACCGTCCCAAGACTCAGGAAGCAACATGGTGCTCTCAGTGGACCAACTGGTTGTAGCTGTTGCATCTCACCCAGTACTTTATGATGTGTGCACTTGGGGCTCGTACATCTACATACACATTCAGATATAAAATATAAAGTGCTTACCCCATGGCCACGGATTTTACAATCATGTACGGGCCCTCAGAAGTACCCGTATCTTCCGTATTGTTCAATAAAAAGCATTTTAATCCGATTGGTGGCCATTTTCCCATAGAGTTATAATGTACCAACAGTGCAATACACCTCTCAACCGCAAGGGTCGCGCAGTTGAAAGCATACGGAGAAAATGACCACTGATTGGATTAAAATGCTTTTTATTGAACAATACGGGAGATACGGATACTTATGAGGGCCCGTACATGATTGTAACATCCGTGGCCATGGGGTAAGTACTTTATATTTTAAATCTGAATGTGTATGTAGATGTACGAACCCTAAGTGTGAAAGTGCAAAGACATTTTTTGTCTAGTGGCTAGTGTCTAGTGGCTAGTGTCTAAGTGGCGGTGCGGGCTACGGGGACGGTCTTGAATGTGAGTGACAGGTGCGTCACAGCGTTTTTTTAGAATCCGCTGGCTGCAAAAAACTGTGGCCATGCACAACCTGCGTTTAACAGCGGCCAGCCAACTTTTGGTGAGAGCGCGCCCTAACGGAGTATTTCTATATTGCAGTATTGATACTTTTACTTAAGTAAAACATCTGAATACTTTTTCCACCACTGCTGTGTCGTGCTGTGGGCAGAAGTTGTAATATTTCTACCATTCACCTTCTTTTGGGGGCTCTGATGAACAGCTCACATAGCATCCTGCCCTGATCGTCCTTGTAATCTCTGATTGTGTTGTACAGTTCATGACACACGGCAATCTGCAAGGTAGAAGACCAAAACTATGAAATTGATGTACAGTAGGCTACATCCTAAGCTATGCCGGTTTAGTAAATAATATTTTAAGTGACATTTAACCTATAAGACCGGGAACGCATCTGTGTCATTTTAGATTTGTTTGGCTACTCAAAAATAGCAGATATACAAGTTCATAAGAGCTTGTAGAGCAAATCTTTGAATACATGTGTTTTAAAGTGAACATTTTTAACTCCGACCTGTGCTTCTGGGGGTCCCTGGAACAACATATTTTGAGATGGGGGTCCACGGTCAAATACATATCATTTTGGGAGTCCTTGGCCTTGAGTTAGCAACATACGTTTTAAAAGAAAAACTGTTGGGATATAGAAGACATTTGTAGAATATATTTTCAAAGATTTGCACAAGTTTTCCAGATTTTTCAAAAATAGCAGATCTACAAGCTCATAGCGCGGCACTCGGTGCCGCGCTATGAGCTTGTATATCTGCTATTTTTGAATACCCAAAGAGATCTAAAGTGACACAGATGCGTTCCCGGTCTTAATGGATTAACATTCTGAATCTATTCTCTACACCAACAGATGAGTTGTTGAAAGAAAGACAACATAAAAATATGTCAATTTACAGGATCAACAGTTGGAATGTTTGAAGGCCTTCTCCTCTTCCTCCCCGCTAAAGACACTGACGACGCCGGCTGGCTGTCTTCGAAGTCTCCTCCACTCACACTGCTACATGGGGACGTCGTCCTTCTCCGTTTCAAGGCCATGACGGAACCCCTGAGGCAAAGACATATTTTTGTATTTAATCGCAACAATTAAATCAATCTATTCGATTATATAAAGCACTGATAATTCTTTTTTTTTTTATGTTTTTATCACAATACTAATATGTCACGGATTAACAACTGTCACTATATCTATTGGTCACTGACTGGATTGCAGTGGTGGAAAGTAACTAAGTACATTTACTCAAGTACTGCACGAATTTGGTATTTTTACTTTCCTGGAGTATTTCCAATTTTCTGTACTTTTACTTCTACTCCACTACAAATATTATACTAAATATTATAGCACTAAAATTATTTGACAAATTTAGTTACTAGTTACTTTGTAGATTTTGATTATATTTACAAAACAAACATTAGCCACTTTAGCCCTATATACATTTCTGCCATTACAAAATAGCCGATCTACAAGCTCACAATATGTAGTAATGCCACGCATTGTGAGATTGTAGATCTGCTATTTTCAAAGGATTTTTTTTTTGGAAAACTTGTGAAATGGGACAATTCTGCATAATGAGTACTTTCTACTCTTGGTACTTTTTTGGTACCAATACTTTTGTACTTTTAAGTACATTTTGAATTCCAAGACTTTTACTTGTAACAGAGTATTTCTACATTGCAGTATTGATACTTTTACTTAAGCAAAACATGTGAGTTGACAGCTGACGCCTGCCTACTCTCATGTCATCCCATCAACCGCATCAGGACCAATGATGCCAATTTGAAGAAGAGAGCATAATGATGAAACTAATCAAATTTTGATAGTGGTTCTTTGAGTAAATGTTAACAACCAAAGTAAGTATAGATTATTGCAAGCCCAGTGTGCATGGATCTGAAGCAATAAGCTATGCAACACAACACAGCTGACCGTCACACTGTCCAGTCAATTAATGCAGGGGACAGACAGACAGACAGACAGACAGACAGACAGACAGACAGCTAATGGCTAACAGCTAGCTGTCTGCATCATCTTAAGATGAGACACAAAGGCATCACTGCAGCCATGAAGCACAACGCTATAGTAAATACAACGACATTCTCCTGGGTGTACATACATATACATCCATATTATACATTTGACATTATTAGGTGCTTACCTTTTGTGACTACGTTACAACAAGACTGACAATAAAAAGCCTATCATCTATCGATTTGTGGAGGAAAAAGGGATGAAACTGTTAAGTCCGCAGCTGTATTTCGATCACTTCCGTTTGGATGTCTTGTGTATTTCAAAATAAAAGTATTATGTGTCACCATGAATGGGTTGATTTTATTTTGACACTGTAATCCACTTCCTGGTATCTGGTGTCTGGCACCTAATATTTAATTTAAAACCATGATGACCACAGTTTTTTTGTATTTTTTAATTTTATTTATTTTGTTTTTTTTTGTTTATACACTACTGCTATTATTATTATTATTATTTTATTTGTTTCCCCTTTTCTTTTTCTTATTTTCCTCCTCTCAAATTTGCATTTGTTAATTATTCCCCAGAACATAGTGTCTTGTATTTTTAAATTATGTACCTAATTTATTTGATTTTACACATGTGTATTGTTGCCTGTGTATGTCCGGCCTTGTGGTGAAGGAGGATGTGGAGGAATGGGGAGGGGTGGAAGGGAGTTGTAGGAGAAAATATAAAACCAAACAGTTGTTTTAATTTTGTAACTTGAATACAATGTCATGTGTACTCTTTGAATACATTTTGCTTAAAAAAAATTAACCCATGACCCATGTCGTTTCCAACTGAAAATCAATGAACAAATGTATTTCACCCACATTGACATACAGTAGGGCCTAGGCCTACATTTAAAAAAAATCATGCATAGCCTATGCCTAATTAATATTTGTGAGCGACATAGATTTTTAATCCCTCCATTAGAATTAATTGTAATTATTGGAATACTGGAGTATTTCCTATTTTCAATACTTCTACTTCTACTCCACTACAACTCAGAGGCAAATTTGTACTTTCCACTACAATTATTTGAAAACTTTAGTTACTATGCATACATCAACTATTATATAATAAAACACACATTAACCACTGTATTTAGTCCTATTTTATACATAGGCTATTTGAAAATAGCATATCTGCAAGCTCACAACGTGTTGTGAGCTTTTAGATCTGCTATTTTCAATAATTTGAGTACTTTTACTTTTGGTACTTTAAAGAAAGAGGAATGTAACTTGAGTAGCATTCGGCACGCGACACCGTCGTACGTATGACGACGTAACTAGGCCGAGGAGGGGCGTGCCTGGCGCGAGCGAGGAGTTGTTCCTTCTGCGCATGCCTCGTAATAGTCTGACCGCGCAGTTCCTTTTTGCTGAGACGTTTGAAAGGAAATTATTAGATAGCGCGAGACGACGAGCAGCACGAGCGACTAACATCCATCTACCATTACCATTCATCATCACCACACCGACTGGTAACGGTACTATATACCCTATTATACTGCTCTGATACAAATATATATATCCCGTTAAGGGGTGTTGTTGCACCAAGTCGTATTGCTGTGTTGATGTTTATAATGTATGTATGCTGTGGAATTGTGGTTGACAAAACTAGCAAGCTAATGCTAGCACTAGCAAAGTTGAGTGGGAGATGGTGAGAGAGTGAGTGAGGTGGCTATTAGTGCTAGCTGAGTGTTGGAGCGTCCATTTCGGGCGACCACATGCTAGTTTAATAACAATATAAGTGATATACCAAGTTAAAGCAGCGAACAAGACAACGTCAAATAACCTGGACACGAATTAGATGATGTCTATATAAAGTTCTGTTAGCAAGAAGAATCCCATGTGGTCCTGTTGTTGTGAGTTCTATAATGGAATGGAGGAGTTCTCTCCATTCATAAGCAGCTAAACTAACCGAGCTTTTAGAGACATCCATGCCGGTGATACTGTAGTTTAGGTAACGTTAGGAGCAAGTTGCCTGGCTTTTGCTAACGATAGCTATACATGCTAGCTTCCAGCTAGGCTAGCTACTGTCAATAACTCTACAGCTACAGCAATGACTAATGACAGCTTCAGACCGCCCCGGGCTTGGTATTAAAGCTTAAAAAGTAGTTTAAAATAGTTATTTTCACAGTTTGATTTGCGTAAAATAAGCTATTGCCCCTATTGATGTTGCAGTAGTTTGTTTATAACGCTGGATCGTCACGGGTGTGTGTGTGTGTGTGTGTGTGTGTGTGTGTGTGTGTGTGTGTACACATAAGCTAGCCAACGTTTACTTGGACCAGCAATTAGACGAATCCCAGTCATTCATTGAAGTTTGAAGCAAAGCCCCCAACATGCTTTGATTGATTTATTAGCAGTTGGGGGGAAAAAGGCACAGGAAGTACAGTTAAATACAGGGTCTTCTAAGGTGATTTTAAACCCAAGAAAGCCTATGACTTGTTAACATTGGGGTCCACTTCATACTGGTGAAGTAAAAGTGGTGCCAAGACTCCCAGGTTAATTTGTTTTCCTGTTGTATTCACTAGCATCACCCTCGACCCTTTATCCCTCTTTGTGCAGCCAGCAACCAGCATGGAGTTGAATGATGCTAACCTTCTATCCCTCACTGAGTTTATGAGGAAAACATTGGACCCAGATCCCACAGTACGGCGGCCAGGTGAGGAATTTAAACAAATGGCATTACTGTGGCCGCAGGCACAGGCCACACCGATTGTTCACAAAGAATATCATACTAAATTGATTATCGTTTTCAATGGATCATTTTACATTTATGATCCAAACCCCTGCTTTTGTTTTGTTGTTTTATTCTAGCTGAAAAGTTCCTCGAGTCTGTTGAGGGAAACCAGAACTATCCCATTCTACTTCTCACTTTATTGGAGAAATCGCAGGACAATGTGATCCGGGTCTGCGCTGCGGTTACGTTCAAAAACTACATCAAGAGGAACTGGCGTATAGTGAGTGATGTCCACCTAGTCTAGATCATCAGATGTCATTGTATTGGCAGCCCTGTTGACCTGTGGTTTGAGATGAGGAGGTATGTATGTATGTATGTATTCCTAATATTATCATCTTTGTCCCAAAGGTTGAAGATGAACCAAATAAAATCTCTGATCCGGACCGGACGACAATCAAAGCCAACATTGTAAATCTGATGTTGAGCAGCCCGGAACAGATTCAAAAGCAGGTACATCTTTCCTGTGTTCTGTTCTGTCATCAACACTGGTGTGTTATTGTCTGCAGCAGGGCAGGCATGTGCAGATTCAAGCATGGTCTGAAGGGTAACCGGAAGGCTTGCCCCATTTTTTCCGTGGACCGGTAGCCCCCACCGGTTCTTGTATTTGTTTTTACTGAGGTTAAGGTTAGGAATAAGGTTGGGGTTATGCATAGTTTTACTGGGGTTATGTTTAGGAATAAGGTTAGTTTTAGGCATAGTTTTACTGAGGTTAAGGTTAGGAATAAGGTTGGGGTTATGCATAGCTTTACTGAGGTTACGTTTAGGAATTAAGGTTAGTTTTAGGCATAGTTTTACTGAGGTTACGTTTAGGAATAAGGTTAGTTTTAGGCATAGTTTTACTGAGGTTACGTTTAGGAATAAGGTTAGTTTTAGGCATAGTTTTACTGAGGTTACGTTTAGGAATAAGGTTAGTTTTAGGCATAGTTTTACTGAGGTTACGTTTAGGAATAACCATACTTCTCCGTTCTTTACACTGGCTCCCCGTAGCGGCTCGCATCCAGTTTAAAACCCTGGAGCTAGCCTATAGGGCAGTGAAAGGAACAGCTCCTTTTTAACTCCAGGCTATGGTCAAGGCTTACACTGCTGCCCGACCACTTTGGTCTGCCGCCTCGGGGCGACTGATTGCCTCGTCGCTCAAGGGTCCTTGTGACCGATCTACACGGTCACAGCTTTTTTCTGTTCTGGCCCCACAGTGATGGAATGAACGCCCCATTGATGTCATGACAGCAGAGTCACTGCCCATCTTTCGCCGCAGGCCTAAAACCCACCTCTTCAGGAAACACTACCCTCCCTGACCCTTCCTCTTTGCTTGGCGTACTTGTTGTCAATTAGTTGTACGAGCTCTTGTTTTATTGGATCTTGTTTATTCAATACACTTGTATCGAAAGTGTTGTTTTAGCTCTTGCTCATTTGATTTTCCTATTTTGTCTCATCTGTTTAAGAAAGTAGGTAGCTGATATATTACACTTTTACTTTAGCGCTAGGTATACTCTTAGTTAGTCTTAGAATACCTATGTTGAATGCACTTATTGTAAGTCGCTTTGGATAAAAGCGTCTGCTAAATGACTGTAATGTAATCAATAAGTTAAGCTTCAGGCATAGTTTTACTGAGGTTACGTAACTTACGTTTAGGAATACCTGGTGGCGACCGTTCCGAGGTCGCCGCATTTGCCCCGGGCGGTACGTGTATTGGGGTCAGCGTTCTTGTATTCGTCTGAAGAGCCTAACCATGTCTTTGCCTGTACATTTGCTCTATATTTTCCTACAGTTGAGTGATGCCATCAGCATAATTGGAAGAGAAGATTTCCCTCAGAAATGGCCCGATCTCCTAACGGAAATGGTGAACCGCTTCCAAAGTGGCGACTTCCACATCATCAACGGCGTGCTCCGCACGGCCCACTCTCTCTTCAAGAGGTAGCATGCAGACCTGTCTGCATTATTGACATTGATATTTTCAACTTCAAATGAGCTGGTAGAGATGAGACATTTTCACCAGTTATTGGAAGTTATACATGCATTACTTATGCAACAATTATTATGGCTTCTAACTTTTGAACAAGCTCCCAGGACCGGAAGGACTTGTTTGAGGCGAAACTTGACAAGTGGCCAATTCTGCTACTGCCAGCTTGCCAGTTCAATTTGTACGAGAATGGTGACGTGTAAAGGACGCTAATGTGCATGCTCTATGGCCTCAAACACTAGCGCGCTTGCTCTATTGTCATCAAACCTCGGAAGAATAGAGATACTTCCGGGGGAGAATGCACCTGGTGTTGAGAAAGTTTGATTGAAATGAGTGGGCAGAGAAAATATGCCGCCTCCAGTTGTCAAAAGGCCTAGAGCCCTCACAGTTTTCAACTTCTAAGGCTTGAATCGCCGATTCGCTGCTATATTTCTGGTATATTTTGTTTTGCCGTATCCTGGAAATAAGCAGTTGACTTTATTTCAGATATCGGCATGAGTTCAAGTCAAATGAGCTTTGGTTGGAGATCAAGCTGGTTCTGGACACATTTGCTCAACCTCTCACCGAACTGTTCAAGGTTTGTCCAAATTGGCTTTCATGTTAAGATCATTTGTGTATATACAGGGTCCCCACGGTCATGAAATTCCTGGAAATATTTTGAAATTAGAAAAATCTTTTCCAGTCCTGGAAAAGATTTGGAATTTGTATTGTTTTTGGCATTTTTTTCCCAAAACATCTATAACATTACACAAAATATGTTTGTTTTTTTCCGAACGGGCTGCGTGATTGCAGCCTAATGTATACCGGACGTGACAAAAATAACAGATCTACAAGCTCACAACGTGTTGCAGCGTGATGCGTAGTTAGTCAATTTTTTAGTTTTTAGTTTAGTTCTTTATTTTTGCTACACTGCCTGTCTTTGGGCATTGCACATAAGAGAAGAGACTCGTTATTGCGCTGAATGTTATATATAATATTGTTATACAGGCCTGGAAATTGGGTTAAATATTCTGGGAAAGTCTTGGAAAAGTTTTGGAAATTCATTGGTAAAAATGTGTGGGAACCCTGTATATATAGAGAGCACTCATCTGCTGCTTTACATAAATATATCACAACATTCAACAGGTAATGTCATGTGTACAGTAATTGACAAGTCATCGTTTCCCCCCTCTTCGTCATTTCAGGCCACCATTGAGTTGTGTCAGACACACGCTACAGACATAAATGCCTTGAAGGTCCTTTTCTCCTCGCTCACACTGATCTCGAAGGTCTTCTATAGTCTCAACTTTCAGGTGCGTTAAAATGTGCTTTTACTAATTTACAAAAAAAAGGGGAACTTTTTTGTTTTGTTTTGTTCAATTCTCATCTCTCCATCCTAATGCAGGACCTCCCAGAGTTCTTTGAAGACAACATGGAGACTTGGATGTCTAATTTTCATAACCTGCTGACATTGGATAACAAGCTTTTACAAACGGATGTAAGTCGCTTTTCCTTTTTTTTTTTTTATCCCATTCAATCCGGGAACGCATCTCTGTCATTTTAGACTTCTTTGGCTATTTTTTTTTTAATTGTGAAAATCTTTGCAAATATTTGAGTGTGTGTGTGTGTGTGTGTGTGTGTGTGTGTGTGTGTGTGTGTGTGTGTGGGTCCCTATTACAACATATTTTGAGATCCACCAGAAGCAAAGATTTGGGTTCAAAATGTTCGATATAAAAAATTACATATATTCAAAAGATTTTGCACAAACTTTCACAATTTTATCAAAAAATAGCAGATCTACAAGCTGGTAGCGTGGCACTTGGTGCCACGCTAGGAGCTTGTAGATCTGCTATTTTTGAATAGCCAAAGAAATCTAAAAATGACACCGATTCTTTCCCAGGTTAAATGGGTTATTTCTCACAAGTATATGCCCACCCCTCCCCAGTATTTCTGTGAAATGATGACATTGACAGTTTGTTTTGTTTCCATTCGATAGGATGAGGAGGAAGCGGGCCTCCTGGAACTATTGAAATCTCAGATCTGTGACAACGCCGCTCTGTACGCTCAGAAATACGATGAAGAATTCCAACCGTACTTGCCTCGCTTTGTCACTGCTATCTGGGGCCTTCTGGTGTCTACTGGCCAGGAGGTCAAATATGACCTGGTGAGACTATTTGGCTGTATGCAGTGGTGGAAAAAGTACTTTTAATTGTTTTACTCAAGTAAAAGTATCAATACTGCATTGTAGAAATACTCTGTTACAAAAAATATTACTTGAGTAAAAGTACAAAGGTACTGGTATCAAAATGTAAAAGTAGAAAGTAGTCATTATGCAGAATGTCCCATTTCAAGTTTTCAAATGTATGAAAATCTTTTGAAAATGGCACATCTACAAGCTCACAATGTGTTGCATCGCGACGCATTGTGAGCACGTAGAGCTGCTATTTTCAAATAGACAAAGTCTAAATAGGGTTAATGTATGTTTTGTAATAATAATCAAAATCTACAAAGTAACTAAAGGTTTCAAATAATTGTAGTGGATTAAAAGTACAATATTTGCCTCAGATGTAGTAGAGTAGAAGTAAAAGTACTGAAAATTGGAAATACTCCAGTTGTACTTAAGTACAGCACTGGAGTACATTTTCATTGTTACTTTACACCACTGGCTGTATGCATTTCTGTGTTGTTTTGTTGACTTTTTCTTTAACAAAATGCCTCCACTTTCTTCTTCCAGCTTGTAAGCAATGCCATCCAGTTCTTGGCGTCTGTGTGTGAAAGGCCGCACTACAAGCATCTGTTCGAGGACCAGAACATACTCACTAGCATTTGTGAAAAAGTGATCGTGCCCAACATGGAGTTCAGAAGTAAGATGATGATTTGTAGTATTTGTTGGTGTTGATTCATAATTCATATTGATAAGTGTTGATTCATAATTCACCTTTATTTATATTGATTGATACATGGATTCAACAAACTGCACTTGGAATGAAATGTACTGTGTTCAATGACCCAAACGAGTGCATGCATTACTTTATTGCTGACCAGATTTAGGCCTGTCACATGTTCGGTATAAAATAAATGTAAAAAATAAATATAAAATACGAGGCATTATTGATTTTTCGTACATTATTGATTTTGATTATTGGTATCGGCCATTGTCAGAAATTGCTTTGTGTATTGAAGTTATTTGCCATATCTGCCAGTTTTATTTACAGGGCCTAAAAGCCACACAATTTGTTAATCGCAATTATGTGTATGACAATTAATCGTCAAGTAAAATGTCATAATCGCAACAGCCCTGACAAGATTTCACTGTTCGTTCTGTTTTTAGGTGCAGATGAGGAGGCTTTTGAAGACAACGCCGAGGAATACATCCGAAGAGACCTTGAAGGATCAGGTGAAGACGGGTGCAATTTGAGTGGAGAGTGCAGTTGTGCCTTGCATGCATTGCCCACACTAACCTAATCGCCGTCCTCCCACAGATATTGATACGCGCCGCAGGGCTGCATGTGACCTGGTGCGAGGCCTGTGTAAATTCTTCGAAGGGCCCGTCACGGCCATCTTCTCCGGCTATGTGAACTCGATGCTGGGGGAGTACGCCAAGAATCCAGGAGTAAACTGGAAGCACAAAGACGCTGCCATTTATCTTGTCACATCTCTTGCATCTAAAGCGCAGACTCAAAAGGTATTGCTTTCTAGCCTTCTACCTTTTTAAATAAGTTGTAATGGTGACTATTGCCATGATACTTTGTATAATTCGGAATTATAGCCTGGATTTGTACTTTCCGTAATCAAAATATGAAATGAAATGCTGCTGGTTCACCTTTTCCCAATACATATGATATCAGATAATCATGTGATGCAACTGGTTCCATTATAACGCCTTCATTCCAAGATACCGAATGAGCAATGTTTTTGAGTAGTGTTGACTGTTGTTTTTCAGCATGGAATAACACAAGCCAATGAGTTGGTGAATCTCACAGAATTCTTTGTCAACCACATTCTCACAGACCTCAAGTCTCCTAATGGTAAGACTTCATCTATTGGCCTAATATGGAACTGAGTCAAAATTGAGCCGTTGTTAGGGCTGTGATACCATGACCCGCCAAACATGGGTTTTGATTTAAATATTCAGTACATACAGTATATATAAATAACATCACTGGCATCTCAACGTTGGTGTAGAAAGGTAGTGTATTTTAACCTATTGAGACCTGAAGCCGATTCTACATGTCTCCTAAATCTCAACAGTATTCTGAAAAACGTATGTTTCTATATCAGTGTTGCTCAATCTTTTTCATGGCAAGGACCCCCAAAATTATTTGTATTTGGCCGCGGACCCCCATCAAAATATTTTGTTCCAGTGACCCCCCCAGAAGCAAAGATTTTAGTTACAAATGTTCGCTTTAAAATTTTTGCAGATAAAGATTTGCACACATTTTCACGATTTTTCAAAAATAGCCAAAGTGTAAAATAATGCTTTTTAGCTCAAATCTAAAAATGACACAGTTCCAGGTCTTAATGGGTTAAATTAACCACTTAGTCCTAGACCCTCTAGTTTTGCCAAAAGATTGCAGATCTACAAGCTCACAAGACATTGCGACGCTTTGTGAGTCAAAGTGGTTAAAGTCTGGCCTGTAACCTTCAAAGATCACAGAAAGTCCTAACCATCAATTATCTGTGTAAACACTGTACTAGCAGTATAATACATGGTATTATATGCGTGTCAGCCATAGTCAAATGTAGACATTGTCATGTACTGTAAGTTCAATTCCTTCTCCAATTTCTCATCCTAGTTAATGAGTTCCCTGTGCTGAAGGCGGATGCCATCAAGTACGTCATGATCTTCAGAAGTCAGGTACGATCTCCTACTTCCTCCTATTGCTCAATTTAGATGGTGTGTTAGCTTGTAGTAGGGATGATAATTTAGAATATTTCAGTCATGAAACCCAGTGTAGCCAAATGCGAAGTAGATGTACTATTTTCAGAGTAAATAACGGAGACTGGCCATTTTCTGGAGAGGTTTTCTGCAATTTCTGTTTGATGCAAAGCTAAAATAATGCTCGGATCATTTTGAAGTGACAATCCCATGGCCAACTTCCTGAAGTAGATCACAGTTAGTTTGCAGCTTCGTAGTGTCACTTAGTCCAGGCATCAGTTTAAGGGGAAAAGTCCCGTCCCTATGGGGGGAAAAAAGGTGTATTATTTATCTGTATACAGTTTAACCGATGTATCTGTAAACATGTGTGTCAACAGTTTATATCAATTTATTGATAAAAATGTATGATTCTTTGGGAAGTGACACCGTTTTATGTGTCACTTCGGTTCATTTTTAACCCATTAAGACCTGGAATGCATCTCTGTCACTTTAGGCTATTCAAAAATAGCAGATATACAAGCTCATAGCGCGGCACCGAGTGCCGCGCTATGAGCTTGTAGATCTGCTATTTTTGAAAAATCGTGAAAATTATTTTTTTCACATTGTTTTCGATTTTTTTTTTTTTGAATTTTGAAAATGTTTAGAAGCGGCCTCAGGTCTTAAGGATTTGAATGCACTTGTTGATTATCCTCTCTGTTCTCTTTCAGCTGCCTAAAGAGCAGCTGCTCCAGGCCATCCCTCTACTAGTGGCTCACTTGCAAGCAGAGAGCACAGTGGAGCACACCTACGCTGCACACGCCTTAGAGAGGCTGTTCACTATGAGAGGGCCCAACAACTCTACACTGTGAGTGTTATAATAGGAATGGTCATTATTACATTATTTGATTGATATGATAATGTGCACTCATCTTGGCTAATGTGTGATTTTTTTTTAGACTTAAGTTAACGCATTCATTGGCAGGTATTAATTAATCAGCCACTGCCAGAGGTTTTACCTTATTTTTAGTCTTTGAGGACCGTTCTTTTTTTTTTGTACAACCCGGATGTAAACAAACGATGTGTCTGTGGGTAGACGCGTCTCTCCTTTTTCCACAAAAAACATGATTTTTTTTTAACCCATTGAGAACTGAAGCCGATTCTACATGTCTCCTAAATCTCAACAGTTTTCTGAAAAACATATGTTTCTATATCATTGGGGCTCAATCTTTTTCATGTCAAGGACCCCCAAAATTATATGTATTTGGTCGCAGACCCCCATCAAAATATTTTGTTCCAGGGACCCCCAGAAGCACAGATTTGAGTTAAACATGTTCGCTTTAAAAATATATATATTAAAAGATTTTCACACATTTTCACGATTTTTCAAAAATAGCAGATCTACAAGCTAGTAGCGCGGCACTCGGTGCCGCGCTATGAGCTTGTAGATCTGCTATTTTTGAATAGCCCAAAGTGTAAAATAATGCTTTTTAGCTCAAATCTAAAAATGACACAGTTCCAGGTCTTAATGGGTTGTTAATGGATGTAGATCTACGTCAATGGCAGTCAACGTGTTAAGATTGAACTGCATTTTGGTGGATAACTCCTTTCTTCTGTGTTTTTTTTTAACAGTATCACTCCAACAGAGATGGCACCCTTCACTGAGCAGCTGCTCAACCACTTATTCAAGTCCCTAGCTCATCCTGGATCCTCAGAGAATGAATATATCATGAAAGGTAAGATGTTTGAACTGACTGAAGGGTGAAATGCTTGGCTCTGTATTCACTACATTGGTCAATGACTCACAAATGCTGAATAATTCATTTTTTGTCTTTTTTTTTTTTAAAGCTATCATGCGCAGCTTCTCCCTGCTGCAGGAGGCCATAGTTCCCTACATTCCCACTCTGATTGGCCAGCTCACTCACAAGCTCCTCATCGTCAGCAAGGCAAGCTAACCGTGATTATGAAGCAGTTTATGTATAGAAGATAAAACTGTCAGGGGGCACGGTGGCGCAGTCGGTAGCGCTGTCGCCTCACAGCTAGAAGGTCCTGGGTTCGATTCCCGCAGGGGACGCTGTGGGCGCTGGGGGCGTTTTCTCTCCTCCGCGTCATCAGTGCCCACACCCTAGGTGGGGTTGGCGAAAGGGCCTTTCTGTGTGGAGTTTGCATGTTCTCCCAGTGTCTCCTAGGGTAGGTACCCTCACAAAAAAACATGCAGTAATCCTGGTCACTACACTGCCTCCCCCTGGTCAGCCGGGGCGCCTGATGGAGGGGAAGGGAACTGGTTGGAATAACGTGTTCCTTCCACGCGCTACGTCCAACCAGGGAAACTCCCCCCTGTCAGGTGACAAGAAGGTCAGTTGGCTCTCATGCATTGAAGGAGGCATGAGCTCGGCCCTGGCCTCCCTAGGTTGGCAGAGGGAAGGTAGTGCCCAGGATTACACGCTTAGGCATTGGCACTGGGGTGAAAAAATAGGGTTTACAAAATCGTGGGATAAAAATTTAAGGAAAAAAAAAAAAAGAAGATAAAACTACCTCATCGCCCTAGGGCAGGGGTCTTCAACGTTATCCAGCCCAAGGACAACCTAGCTGAGAAAGAGATGAAGCAGGGACCCCTACTACATATTGTATAAAACTGTGTTGCAGATTAAACTTCAGTTGGATTCATGCTAATGTGTATTTTCAGATAGTTAACCTTATAAGCCCTCAATATTTAGTTTAACTTGACCATTGGCTCTGAACTTGGTCTGCTCTTTTTTTCCCCCCCTCTACACGAACTCTTCGAAAAAAGCCGATCGACGAGCTTAAAGCGCCTTGCACCGCGAGGCGTTGTAAGCATGTAGATCTGCTATTTTCAGCTAATGTTCCCATCACGCAAAGATTTTGTGGACCCCCTGTAGTAACTCTCTGAGGACCCCCTAGGGGGTCCCGGACAGTGGTGTGTTCTAGGTTTTTTTTTTTGGAGGGCATACTATAATTATTCCCTCCCACGTGCCCGGTTGCCGAATGAAATAACCACCACTCTATTGTTAAGTAGTTAATGTGTGAGTTACTTCAAAACTCCAACGGCCAGAGGTCATTATCACTTCAAGACGATAGTCACACATAAGCCTTCACCTCAGACCCCACATTATCACATGAAAAAGGCTATTTGAAATGAAGGCTACATTTTTTTCTGCCCCCAGCCCCTCCTCCTGCGTAAATCTATTAACTGATTCATTTGTATCCAAGACTTAGTTATATCTGAACTGTTCTCACATCTCAAACCCCCTTTCAGAATCCCAGCAAGCCACACTTTAACCACTACCTGTTTGAGGCCCTGTGTCTCTCCATCCGCATCACCTGCAAGGCCAGCCCCGCCACCGTCAACAGCTTCGAGGAGGCCCTCTTCCCCGTCTTCACTGAGATCCTTCAGAACGATGTCCAGGGTGCGTCAATTCTCTGCAATTCTTTCCCCCCATTTATGATCAGACCTTTGGGTGAACCAGTGTTGATTTTGACAGTACATTTTGATTTAGTCATAGTCTTTTGAATAAAATTCATATTTTAGTCATCTGAAAGTTTAGTCGACTAAAGGCAGGCTACACACTGCAGGATATTACGTCCGATTTTGCTGTCGCCGACTTTTTGGCGCTCGCCGACAAAACCTCCCGATCTGACGCGGATCGGCCTTTGATCGGTGAGATAATGCTCGCTGTGTGTGAAAGGCTCTGCGAGTTATGAGTTTATTAGGATCCCCATTAGCTGGTGCATAACAACAGCTAATCTTCCTGGGGTCCACAAATAACATAAAACATGACATTCGACAGTACATTACAGGACAATGATACAAATAGTGTACAGCGTCAATTTTCCTTCCTTCCTATTCATTTCAACCATCACATACAGCTTATTTTCTGATTCCCCATTTCCTTGGAAAGAAAAATTTAAATAAACAATAATACTAATAATTTTACAGATGTCTCCCTTCACTTCTTATAAAGTAGAAACAAACAAAAACAAATACAATCCTAATCATAGCTGTGAAAGGATGTGTGTGTGTGTCTGCGAGACGACCTGGCCGCGATTATCCGCTCTGCGATGGCTTTCCGACCGTTTTCAGATAACTACCCTGTTAGATATTCAGCTGTGTCCCAGACAGGACAGCAGTGTGAAAACCACAACGATATATGACAGCCGATTTCAAGAAATAAACTCCTGCAGTGTGTCATGCTTAACGATCAGACGACCCTCGGCCACTTTAAAAGTCCTACAGTGTGTACCTGCCCTTAACCCATTGCGACCTGAAGCCGATTCTACATGTCTCCTAAATCCCAACAGTATTCTTAAAAACGTATGTTTCTATATCAGTGGTGCTCAATCTTTTTCATGTCAAGGACCCCCAAAATTATATGTATTTGGCCGCGGACCCCCATCAAAATATTTTGTTCCAGGGACCCCCAGAAGCAAAGATTTGAGTTAAAAATGTTCGCTTTAAAAATATATATATTCAAAGATTTGCACACATTTTCACGATTTTTCAAAAATAGTAGATCTACAAGCTCATAGCGCGGCACTCGGTGCCGCGCTATGAGCTTGTATATCTGCTATTTTTGAATAGCCAAAAGTGTAAAAGAATGCATTTTAGCTCAAATCTAAAAAAGACACAGTTCCAGGTCTTAATTGGTTAATGTCATAAGATTAGATTTGTCTAAATCTACAGTTGATCCAGTCGACTAAAATGTATTTTGGCGGTGCCTTGATGGCTGGTTTTACACTTGTAAATTGCATGCTGCAAATAGCCGATATACAAGCTTACAACGCATCGCAGGCTGCAGGCGCGTTGTGAGCTTGTAGATCGGCTATTTTCAGGGCACAACACCCGAGCGCAACCAAACATAAAATGACTTCTACTGGATCTCTTCTCTACTAGTCCCTCCTCCCTGACATGTTAGTCTAGTTTTTATTTGTTGCCAAATTGTCAGTATATTTAGTCTTAGTCATCGTAGATTCGTTCTTATTTAGTTTGTCAGTGAAAAGAGGTGGTTATCTTCTTCATCTCGTTGCAGAATTTGTCCCATACGTGTTCCAGGTGATGTCCCTGCTCCTGGAGATCCACGACCACTCCATCCCCGACTCCTACATGGCTCTGTTCCCTCACCTGCTGCAGCCCGTGCTGTGGGAGCGCTCGGGGAACATCCCCCCTCTGGTCCGCCTGCTCCAAGCCTACCTGCAGAAGGGCGGAGCCACCATCGCCGGCTCTGCGGCAGATAAAATCGTATGTGATAGCATTGTCCGCAGCAGTGGTGTAAAGTAACTAAGTACATGTACTCAAGTACTGTACTTAACTCATTGAGTGCCAGAATTGCCAGAATTATTTCTATATTATGTTGTCCCAGTGCCAGAGTTTTTTTCAAAGTAAAAAAAGAGTGCTTAGGAAGCGACATACAGCCTTTTTCAGTTATACGTTAAATCTGCAAATCTAGAGATAATGATATCTTGGGTTCTGAACATGTTTTACAAAAAAAATAAACTTTTTTTTTCAAAAACACGTCAAACACGTCATTGGCATGTTGCGCCATAGCGGTAAAAACATGTGAAACACGTTAATGGCACTCAATGAGTTGAGTACAATTTTGAGGTACTTTTCCTTCTACTCCACTACATCTCAGAGGAAAATATTGTACTTTTACTCCACTACAATTAATTGAAAACGTTAGCTACTTTGCAGATATAAATCATTGTATTATAAAACCTACATTAACCAATTTAGCCCTATTTTATACAGATCTACAAGCTCACAACGCGTTGCATCGTGACACGTTGTGAGCTTGTAGATCTGCTATTTTCAAACATTTTAGTACTTTTACTTTTGGTACTTTGAGTACATTTTGATGCCAATACCTTTGTACTTTTACTAAAGTAATTATTTAATTCTGGACTTTTACTTTTAACAAGAGTATTTCTACATTGCAGTATTGATACTTTTACTTAAGTAAAACATTTTAGTACCTTTTCCACCACTGCATGTTGGGGACATACATATTGCGGACATACAATAAAAGAACCCTGTCAGGTTGTCCACCCGATCAGGGATCAATATCCCCTGTATTGTCTGGGCCCGGTATTTTGACACTTGCCTTACTTTGCTTCTTCTACCCTTCTTCTCGCAGCCTGGTTTGCTGGGGGTCTTCCAAAAGCTTATTGCCTCAAAGGCCAACGACCATCAAGGTTTCTACCTTCTCAACAGCATCGTAGAGCACATGCCCCCGTAAGTCAACCACAAGAGATATTGCTTTTATTGGAACACGATTAAAACCAGGCTTGGGCAATATACCGGTAATATCGTATATCTCGATATCTAAAGACAATACTGGTATTATAAAAAATACTGCATAGCGTCATTATACTGTACTTTATTAAAAAATTTAAATCAAAAAAATTAAAACTTTTAATTATTTCTTATTTTTTTACCTATAAACGTCTAAATTACTTATTTCTACTTACTTTATTCCGAACCGAAACTGACCCGTGGATAATTGGACCGGACGGAACCGAGAAAATATCTGGACCGGACGGAAAATATCCTAATTACTGGTCCCGGTCCGAAACGGACCCGTGCTTAGGTGGACCCGGCCCGAAACTGGACCGAGGCAAACTGGACCCGTTCCGAAACGAACCGAGGATAATTAAAATGTATTAGACCCGGTCGGACCGGGTCTCTAGACCCGTACTGGACCCGGAGCTCATTTATAGCTTGAATCACCGTGGTATTCAGATTAGCCATGTGTTTCAGTCAACTCCTGCTCCCCCCCCTCCGCCCCAACAGAGTAATCACAGACAGGCTGCGTCGCGTGCATTCTGCTCTGTGTTGCAGACAGACAACATTTGGCCGACTTTATACCGTCTGTCCCCGCAGATAATGTCCATAAACATGCTCCACACAGACGACGTTCCAACTTGCATCTTCCCGGTGGCTTTTGTTTGCATTTCATGTGCTAAAAAACCTCCATGATGTTACTACGCAGGTCGCAGGGTAGCCGCCCGGAAGACTCGCCCCAAAACACACTCGCCCCCATTTTCTTGTATTTTTTTTTACTGAGGATAAGGTTAGAAATAAGTTTAGGTTTAGGCATAGTTTTACTGAGGTTAAGTTTAGGAATAAGGTTAGATTTTGGCACCGTTTTAATGAGGTTACGTTTAGGATTAAGGTTAGGTTTAGGCATAGTTTACTGAGGTTACGGGGCGACTGTGTTTTGGGGCGACTGCAGTGCGGTGCGCGTGAGATTGGCTGCGTTTCAATCGGCTGTTAGCAGATTAAACTATGAGAAAACAGGCGATATGATTTGGGAGCGTAATTTACAACGCATTGGTCTCATTTTAAAACCGAAGGTTAAAGCGATTAATATAATAATAATAATACAAAGCTGGTCGTTGGGTCCTCACGGGTCAACACAGGTCCATCCATTTCAAATGGATCCGACCGAGAACCGTGGCAATTGGAACTGATCCGACCCGTGCCCGAGGGACATGTCAATATTTTGGCCCCGAACCGGCTCGGTTCTCGGTTCCGGGGCTCGGGTCTTCGGTTCCGGGTGTTAGTAAGGCTACAGTATAAGTTACTGTATTTGCACTCTAAGCCTAAGGTCATTTAATTCATTGTTTAATGTTTACAAGAGGATGTCATTGTATTAACCATTAAGGTTAGTTAGGCCTAGTGTATGTTGGACGGCAGTATGGGTTCGATTGACAAGTCTACTTTATTTTACCCACACAGTATTTTGCACTCAGGATTTATGCACACTGTTTTTTAACTGAGGATAAAAAACAGTGTAGCCTAATAAATGTTGTTACTTTGTTGGTACATCATACATTTTGTCCTTGGCTTGTTTCGTTATTTAGATTTTTTTTATAAAAATGTTTATATCGCATCGCATGCATGCAGACAATGTGTGCTGTCTGGCGGCTCTTATAATTCCCACTGCTGCCATCTAGCGGCGGATAAGAAATATAGCATTCAGATCATGGGGAAATTCAGTCCATCACTGGCACTATTACAACTTTTTTTTAATTGGTCGGTAATGCCGAAAAACGCGGTAACATTTAAATCAAAATACCGGTTTTAAAAAATCGATATCGCCCAAGCCTAATTAATACTCCAAGAGTTGGTAAAAATGCTGGATAAGGTTATGACTTTCTCCCTACCTTCACCCCCCCCAGAGAATCCATCACTCAGTACAGGAAACAGATCTTCATTTTGCTCTTCCAGAGGCTACAAAGTTCCAAAACCACCAAATATATCAAGAGTGAGTGCAGACGTCATAAATCAAGACCTGGATTCACATTCACACAACCAGTCCAGAATGACTTAACTGCCATCTAACGCAGTGGTTCTCAAACTTTGGCTCCGGTCCCCCAGGGAGATCCCCAGATGATTTTGAAGGGGGTCCCCAGATCTCTCTGCTAATGTGCAATATTGTTTTCTCACTCAACAGTAAACAAACCAACATACAGTATAAGTATAAAAAATTAAACAAATCAAAAAACGCTTTAAATAATTCTCAGCATTGAAAGCATGTAGATCAGCTATTTTTATAATATTCATCTCTGGAACTGAGTCAAACAAAATGTCAAAATATATATATAAACCTGGGTATACCGAGGCTAAACAAAATGATTCCTCAACTCCTACAATTCCAAGTGTTTGTCAGGGTGTGGGTTCCCCAGTTCAAATATGATTATTTTGTGGCCTGAAAAGTTTGAGAACCACTGATCTAACAGCATTAGGATTATCCAGTCTTTGTTAGCATTTCTCTTAATACACACGCTCTACTGCTCGCCATGTTTGTGTTCACAGGTATTTCTCTTCTCCGCAGGTTTCTTGGTGTTTATTAATCTCTTTGGGGTCAAATATGGAGCAATTGCTCTTCAGGAGATTTTTGACAGTATTCAGCCAAAGTAAGTGAATTTTCTGTGGAAAGTAAACCATTTGTAGGTTCACAAAAGCAGGCCTTTACTCTTGGTGTAAAGGCCTTGGAAGATGTTCATTTGTGGCTTTGGAACCACAAAAACGAGACTGATTTACGGGGAAATGGCAAAATTTGTGAGTACTTATAGATTTTGATGGGATGGCGTTGCGATGGAAAAATCACATCCAATGTAAACACCTGGATGTGAATTGTCCAGATTACCTCATACTGCCCACTGCCTCTGTGATCCAGTCGATTGGAAGAAATAATCCAGCATTTGAGTTGACAACGTGGAGAATGCCGAGTAGGCCTACATTTCAATCACAAGTTAACCGTTTGGCTGAAAATCCAATAGGCCTACAGTACAGTACTACATGTTATGTTTGAAGGAGAGCTGTCCCACTGGTCAGTAGTGTGCTTTTGACCAGCTCTGACTTATGCTGAAGTGACAGCATAATTTATTTAACCTACTTTTGCCCACTTGCTTGGCTTGATTTAATTCATTATGACTTATTTGGAGCAGGTGAGTAAGATTCCAATACCAATAGTATAAGCATTAGAAATTTATATACTCTTCCAGTGGGATTTGGCCTTATAATTTAGATCAAAATGCGCTCAGTTTTGGCTATTTTGTTTAATTCATTAATATTAGTCTAAAAGTTTCTATTAAACGTTTTCAAAAAATGTCTTGTACACGTTCAGAGAAATAAATTGCAGGGAACATCCCTAATCATCCCTAATCTGAACGGATGGTCAACAGAACCAAGTCCTTTTTTTGTTTTTGGAAGTGCTCTTAACAGCGGAAAAAGGCAGTGATACTTCTCGTATGAGAGTGATTTAATGGGTGACTAATTCTATGTATTTATATGCATGTTTCAGTCATTGGAACACTTCACTTCCCCCAAACAACCTTCATCCCTGTGAGGTTCCGATTAATGAGGTTCTCCTGTAATTATAGAAGCCAAGATGTTTTATTCATATCTGACAACCCCAACATGGCCAAAATCTAGATTTTGGAATGAAACCTATTATTATACTTAGGATTTTCAATTATGTGACTGATTTTTGTTTAGCGGGACATACGTGATTGTTGAAAATAAAGCATAGTACTCAGCAAGTGTTCCTATGAGGGAAGGTTTAACCCATTGAGACCTGAAGCCGTTTCTACATGTCTCCTAAATCTCAACAGTATTCTGAAAAACGTGTGTTTCTATATCAGTGGTGCTCAATCTTTTTCACGTCAAGGACCCCCAAAATTATATGTATTTGGCTGCGAACCTCCAACAAAATATTTTGTTCCAGGGACCCCCCAGAAGCAAAGATTTGAGTTAAAAATGTTCGCTTTAAAAATATATATATTTCAAAGATTTGCACACATTTTCACGATTTTTCAAAAATAGCAGATATACAAGCTCGTAGCGCGGCACTCGGTGCCGCGCTATGAGCTTGTATATCTGCTATTTTTGAACGGCCAAAAGTGTAAAATAATGCTTTTTAGCTCAAATCTAAAAATGACACAGTTCCAGGTCTTAGTGGGATAAAGACCGTGTTAATTCTTCTGGATATTGTGTTGCAGAATGTTTGGCATGGTGTTGGAGAAAATAGTCATTCCAGAGGTCCAGAAGGTGTCTGGCCCAGTAGAGAAGAAGATCTGTGCTGTTGGCATTACCAAAGTCCTCACTGAATGCCCAGCCATGATGGACACAGAATACACCAAACTGTGGTGAGCAATTCAGCCTGAAGAAAGTAAATTGTCCTCTTGTCATGCAGATGAAAAAAGCCTCCTACACATGGCATTATTAGTTTGCAGTGGTGGAAATTAACTAAGTACATTTACTTAAGTACTGTACTTACGGAAGTACAATTTTATTTGTACTTCCAATTTCCATACTTTTACTTCTACTCCACTACATCTCGGATCCAAATATTGTACTTTTACTCCACTACATTTATTTGAAAACTTTGGTTACTAGTTACTTTCTAGATTTTGATTGTTATCACAAAACACGCATTAACCACTTCAGCCCTATATACATATTGGCCATTTGAAAATAGCTGATCTACAAGCTCACAATGCGTCGCGTCGCGAGCTTTTAGATCTGCTATTTTCAAAAGATTTTTCATACATTTGAAAACTTGAAATGGGACATTCTGCATAATGAGTACTTTTACTTTTGGTACTTTTAAGTACATTTTGATGCCAATACCTTTGTGCAAATGTTGAACTTTTACTTGTAACGATAATGTATTTCTACATTACAGTATTGATACTCTTACTTAAGCAAGAAATGCGAGTACTTTTTCCACCACTGTTGAGTTTGTAAATCAAAGGTTGATCGTATGGTTTTATCCCGTTTCTGTTTTCAGGACCCCTCTGCTACAGGCCCTGATCGGCCTCTTTGAGTTGCCAGAGGACGACAGTACCCCAGACGACGAGCACTTCATCGACATCGAGGACACGCCGGGTTACCAGACCGCTTTCTCTCAGCTGGCCTTCGCCGGGAAGAAGGAACACGATCCCATCGGAGAGGCCGTTGGCAACCCTAAGATCCTGCTGGCCCAATCGCTCCACAAGCTTTCTACTGCATGTCCGGGACGGGTACGTTTTTTGGACACGAGGGACCATATGTTTAGACTCGTGTTTTATGTTTGCGGTCAATTGGTGTTTAAACCCCATTAACCCTTTAAAGACCTGAAGCCGATTCTACATGTCTCCTAAATCTCAACAGTTTTCTGAAAAACGTACGTTTCTATATCAGTGGTTGCTCAATCTTTGTCAGTCTTTGTCAAGGACCCCCAAAATGATATGTATTTGGCTGCGGACCCCCATCAAAATATGTTGTTCCAGGGACCCCCCAGAAGCAAAGATTTGAGTTAAAAATGTTCGCTTTAAAAATATATATATTCAAAGATTTGCACACATTTTCACAATTAAAAAAAAATAGCAGATCTACAAGCTCGTAGCGCGGCACTCGGTGCCGCGCTATGAGCTTGTAGATCTGCTATTTTTGAATAGCCCAAAGTGTAAAATAATGCTTTTTAGCTCAAATCTAAAAATGACACAGTTCCAGGTCTTAATGGGTTAAGACCTGAGGCCGATTCCACAAAATGTCTTTATAAACTGTTTTTTGAAAAAAAAAACTATGTTACTATGTCAGTGGTGCTCAATCTTTTTCCTGTCAAGGACCCCCAAAATTGTATGTATTTGGCCGCGGACCCCCCCATGTGAAAATATTTTATTCCAGGGGGTCCCAGAAGCAAAGATTTGAGTTAAAAATGTTCGCTTTAAAAAGTATACATTCAAAGATTTGCACACATTTTCACGATTTCTCAAAAATAGCAGATCTACAAGGTCATAGCGCGGCACCCGGTGCCGCGCTATGACCTTGTAGATCTGCTATTTTTTGAGTAGCCCAAGTGTAAAATAATGCTTTTAAGGTCAAATCTAAAAATGACACGGATGCTTCTCCCGGTCTTAAAGGGTTAAAAAGATAATTTCGGACTAGCCTTTTCTTTACCTTTTTTATATGATGTTATTGTGTCTGGTACAGGAGAACATTTGCATAACTCCATCCCGAGTCCACCGCAGCTAAAAACCCGAGCGGACGGTCCGTGTGCTAGATCGCACATTTTTATCGCTATTTTATTTTATTTTTTTGTTCATGTTGACAGAAACCTCGCCCACGGTGTTTTTGTCCCAAATAGGCCGCCGTAGTGTTTACATGCTGACTTGGATGAAGTCACGGGTGAAATCTCATCTCGGGAGACTTCCGGAGGGGCGCGTCTAATGCAAACACTGTGGCTAGGTTTCTGTCGATATGATCGTCGGATATCAAAAATAATACGCGGCTCGTCCCAAATTCTCCTTTGTTTACATGGTTTCAACAATATAATAACAGTTCGACCCAAGTCTTCATTCCATGTTATTTCCTATTAACTCTCTCAGTGCCAAGCCCCGAGTTATCCCGAGTTTTATCTGAATGCCCTCAGTGCCAGAACGACAAATCCCAAGTTTTTATTTAATGTTGTTTTATAGACCGTCACGGTCTGATCTTGAATCCGAAGGGAGCAGTAAAACTGTAGCACAAATGGATACGGAAATAATGGATTTAGCGTCATTCGGTTGCCGTCGACTCCATGTTTGTAGTTTTTTTTCTTTCGCCTGTATCTCTGTTCTTTTTTTTGTGTCCATTTTTCCGAGGAGACGCGTGTTTCCAACGGCCTGTAGCAAAGGGGACACTTGCTCCGGATGCAATGTTTTGCTTCCGGAGCAATAGTCAGAGACTCCTGCTCCGGAAACACACAGTGAATCGATCGATAAATATGGATCTAAACTTTTATGACAACTTTAAAACTACTAAAAAACGAAAATCGCTTGGCACTGGGTGAGTACATTATGAAAATACTCTGGCAGTCAAAGAGTGTTAATGGCACTGTGCCAGGCCACGGATCACGTCATGCTGGGACACGGCAGCACAGTACTGATTCTCATCTCGTCTTTGTGTTCCATGGCAGGTTCCATCAATGATCAGCACCAGTCTGGATGCAGAGGCCCTCCAGTACCTGCAGGGTTACCTACAGGCGGCAACAGTGCAGTTGGTTTAAAACAAATAAGAATATACTGCACCAGGAGTGGGCACAACAATGTCCCCTGAAGCAAAGTAGAGACCGGCTTTGACTGAATGAACTTAAAGACTGTACATGTTTGGTTTCTGATGATTCTAACGGATACACCAGGGATGGTATGGCTATTCTGCTTGGATTTGGGATCCATGTGCTCCTCTGAGGGGGGGGATTTTTTTTAAAGGATTTTTTTTAAACAATTGGGGCGTAAAAGAAGACAGGATAGTTGACTACATTGAATTGATTTCATTACTACTTGTTGTTTATGCGTTATTTTCTCGCATCATAGTGGCAAGTTGAAAGGCTAGCTTCAACAAGGATTTGGGTTGAGGTTTCATCTAACAAATGTGTCTGTTTGTTTCAATGACGGTAACTGACACAAGGTTCAGAGGTGTTCTGGAACGTTGATCGTAGCATGGCCAGACGGTCAGGCTACTGATGCATCTAGGCATCCAAGTTCAGTGAAAGGGCTAAAATTGGGTGGAATGATGCAGGAAAAAATCTAAATAATAACCGCTTCACAAAACCGGTGCAAACACTTAAGGGCAGTCCTTCATATGGGATTGTATCAGGTTTGTTTTTCAAAGCTTAGGTTTGTTACGATCGTTTCTCAGGCATCCAAGCCCATTCGTTGAATTGCGATACTTCCCACACGTATCAGTAGCCTAGGTGGAGATCTCTGATCGTTTGGCCATGTGAGGCTAATGTGTATCCGATGAGAAATGTTTTCTTTGTTGTTTGTACGCCTAAATTCCTATTTGTCTGTCGAATACTGTAATCTTTGTGTTTCCAACATACAGTAATGCTTCATCTTTTTCTCTGCATGTAACCTAGCTTTGTCTTCAATGTCTGATCTTTGTTTCCGCACTGTTATGTGAATAAAAAGAGGCACTTGTTTAGCACACTTACATTTCAGTCTCTTGACCGTCGAAACTGCTGTCATCGTATTGCGTTTATCCTGGGTTGTTGAGCTGATTATAATACAGACATGCAAAAGTGTCACTTTTCAGCTACAGTCACCTTTTTGAACCCAAATACGGCAATTGTGTGACACCTGACCCGAAAGAAAACATGTTGTCACCTTTTTCACCTCGGGGCTGTTTGCATGCCTGAAGGAGCTGGGCAGACTCTGAGTGATGAAGGCTCTGATCCATCATGTTTGTAAAGTGTTAACTTACAGGATCGATCGGTTTTGCTGCAATGTGTGCCTTGAAGGACAACTGACTGTCCAGGACAACACCCAGGCTCTTGACAGTTGGAACAGAAGCCACCAGTGAGGCGTCAATTGAAATGGTGAGATCATCCTGCAGGGGGCAGTGCATACCTGAGCTATAGAGAAGCTCAGTCTTGTTTAGTTGAGTTTGAGGTGGTAGGAAGACATCTACTGTGTGCAGTGCACCCCCCCATATGAGTAGAAGCACAGCCTGAGCTCCTCTGGCAGGACAATTCTGGTAATTCTAAAGTCTAAACTAAAGACAAGGCAATCAGGCCTTTGCCACCCTGGGTTTTGGAATGATTTGTCTGTGGAGACCAGGCTAGCAAGTTCAGTGTTTTCAATCACTTCTTAACCCTTTAAGACCTGAGGCGATTCTTTAAAATGTTTTCTAAATCCTAAAAAAAATATCAGACTCTTTTTTTTCAAGATTTTTCCAAAATAGCAGATCTACAACTGCTATTGCCTTGTATATCTGCTATTTTTGAATGGCCAAAGAAATCTAAAGTGACACAGATGCGTTCCAGGTCTAAACACACTAAAACGGGATGTCGCCTTACTAACCTCCAATAGAACCCCGACAAATGATTTGGTCACAAATTATGAATAAACTGCTTCAATTTATTCAATAAAATATTTATTAAATTAAAGATCTGACTTTATTGTTGTATTAGAGTGTACACTATTATATTAGACAGACATACATACTTCATATAGTCACATTGCACAATCCTGACATTTCTCATAAATTCCAGACATACTTTTTTTTCATTAACAAAACTAATATGTACATCAAAACAACATGGCGTCGCTAATAAAATCTTCACTGCCAAATAGAAATTAAGCAAAAATAGAATTTTAAGACCAATAAATATGAAAATCAATCCTTCTAAGATTAAAATCTGGCACCCATCTGAATGACTCATCTAGGAAAGTCATGAATAAAATCATTCATTTCCCATGGCCAAAGGAACGTACACGATACAAAGGTAACAGTAAAATAATATTTTACAATTATGGCACCCATAATTACAGCACGAACCCTAACTATTCCTGTACTGAATCCGATAGCTGTCTGTACAGCAAATGCAGAGTAGTAACGCTTTGTAACAATATTTCGAACCTGTTCTAAGTACAATACAATGTAGTGTTTTTCAGTTTGTTTTAAACTTAAACCAATTTCTCATCTGTCAGTGATTAAAGAGCAGCTGCCAAGGAAAGCAGTTGAAAATGGTCTGCCAAATGTGACTCTAGACACATGGATAAAAAGGATTTTTTTGTATTTTTTTTACAGAGGTGCTGTGTCCTTTGGAGGTTAAGCAACATTATGTTGCATTATCCGTAACTCAGAAGACCATTACTCTTAACGCAATAATACCATCTTATTGGTGGAAAGGTTCCTACGTCATATTTTAATGGTAAAATCCAATTCTATATGAAACTATATATGAATATAAAGCATAATTCCTCATGATGATTCCCCCTTACTAACAAGGGTGATGGGTTGTTTGGTTCCAGGTCGAACTGTAAATGTCATTCCAAATTGCTGCTTTGACTCTGGTCCATTGCTGAAAGGAAGAACAGATTTATGATTGTCAAAGCCCCAACAACAACAACAATTCATCACTGGCAGGCCATTAGGAACTAACTAATCCAGGCCACTTTATCTTATGAAGCACCTATGAAGCTCACTTACCTGGTGGCACCTTTTGATGACGATTTCTCTTGAAGCTTTTTGGCAACCTTACTCTCCAACTCACGCATATCCAATCCTGTTGTTTTGCTGGGCATGGTGGAGGTCTTGTTCAAATGCAGGCCTGTTGTTTTGCTGGGTATGGTGGAAGTCTTGTTCTTTGGCGGGGCCTTAAGGACTGCAGGGACGTTCGTTTCTTCATCAGACAAGGGGTTACCCCAGTCACCATCGCCGTTGGACTCAGGTTCACTCATGGGAGTCATTTTATTCTCCATTTCTAACATCTTCTTTTGCAAGATACTTAGGAGCGTGGCTTGGCTGGCTGAGAGAGAGGAGGTGGGTGATTGCGTAGGAGGCACCTTAGATTTGGTTTGGACCGGCAGCCTTGGTTTGATGTCCGTTTCAGGAGGTGGGAGTTTTGGAGGTGCTGGGGGCTGAGGTTTTGGTAGAGGAGATGGACTTTTAGCAGGGGGAACGGGACTGGCAGTTGGTGGTGATGGTGCACTCGTCACTGGCGGGTCAGGTGCAGGGGTGCTGGGCCTGGGTGGAGTCTCCGCGGATGGACCTTTAGCATAGGGAATAGGACTGGCCGTTGGTGGTGATGGTGCACTCGTCACTGGCGGGTCCGGTGGTGGGAAGCTGGGTGGAGGCTCCACAGCCTCATCTAAATCATCAGCGTTGGCAAACTCTGGTGGGGGAGGCAGCAGTGGCATACACACCTCTTCTTCGATCTCCTGATCCGGTGCACTCTCAGATGGTGAAGAGCTTTGATCTACACTCCGATGTTCGATAACTGGGCTGCTGGCAGGTGATGATTGAATGCCAGATACTCTGTTCAGAGCTGGCTTTGTAGATGCCGTCCCTTTTTGGACCACCGCATATATCGGGTTTGTTATTGTGGGCTCCGAAGAGACAACAGGCTTTGTATTCTCCAGAATTTTGCCTTGTGAGGCGAGAGAAGAGGACGAGGCAGCTCTGGGGATGACGACGAAAGAATTGGGATTCGAGGCAACGGGCTGGATGCTTGCGGTGGACTGCTCACTCGTTGCAGTGCTGTTTTCACGCGACAGAGAGGATCTGTGCTTGTCGCGCTCTTTAGCTGCCATTAGAAGGGACAGGGGTGTGGCTGCAGGCCCTTCTCGTACCCCACTGGGCTCACTTCCCTTCAGGTTACGCAGTTTATCTATTAAAGGACTGAATTGGCGGCCCTGACTTGGAGGTTTATCAAGCTCTGCCTGATTACTCTCTGAGTTGACGCGAGCAGCGGGCTGTTTCTGAAGCTTTGGTGAAACTTTAGGTGGAGTTGTAGAAGCAGGCTCAATGCTGGGCGGCCTCTTTGACAGGGAAGCAGGTTTTTGTGGCGGAAGGTTTTCTTGTGAGGTCGCCTTTGGAGATTTATCAAGCCCCGCCAGATTACTCTCTGAGTTGACGCGAGCGGCGGGCTGTTTCTGAAGCTTCGGTGAAACTTTGGGTGGAGTTCTCGCAACAGACTCGATGCTGGGCGGCCTCTTCGACAGGGAAGCCGGCTTTTGTGAGGGAAGGTTTGCTTGTAAGGTCGCCTTTAAGTCCTGCAGGTCCTTCTCCACGGATGAGGTTTTCCCATTGACCTGGACAGGCACCGGGACAGAGTTAAGAGACACGGAATCCTCCAGGACCAAGATGGGCTTGGGCCTCGTCTCGCGGTCCGCATGCTCGGTCAGAACGGAGGTCTTGGGAACGCTGTAGAGCTTAGCCGTGTTCTGGGGGTTGAAGCTGGACGGCGTGGGACTCTGGACGGGGGGAGGCGGGGCGGGGCACTGGGGCGGGCCGTCCATAGAGGGCATGGACGACAACCTCACAGGCTTCGGAGGGGGGATCTTCGGAGCCTTGTGTTGCCGTTCAGCAGGGGACTGTGGCGGGGCAACTTTGGTCGGCGGAGTAGTGGAAATAGGCAAAGACGACGTAGAGGCACTGGAGCAAGTCGAGGGAGGCTTCGGAGGCGCCATGGGCGGGGGTCTCAGGGAACTCAGGTCCTCGTCCTCCAAAGAAGGAGCCAGGGACGGTGGTTTTGGAGGCGGCATGGATGGCGGCTGAATGCTTGCCAAGTCGAGATCGCCTAGATCACCCATGAAATCTGGCGGAGGAGGAATGAAGTGGGCGGGTGGTGGTGGTGGCGGCGCAACAGAAGGCGGAGGAGGAACCAGTATTTCTTCTTCTTCTTCCACCAGGTCAGGCACAGATAGAGCTGATCCATTTGACCACCGATCTCCACTGACTATAGAACAAAAAGACAAGTGTTGGGGTAGGAAGCAGAGACCAGTGTTTAGATGTACGGCACACAAGTGAATCAATATAACAAAGGTTCATCTTAGCTCATTTAAAAACGTGAGCAGTGTTAAAACAATACTTCAAAAAACAGCCAGTGGTGTAAAGTAACTAAGTGCTTTTACTCAAGCACTGCACTTAAGTAAAATGTTTAGGTATTTTTACTTTGCTGGAGTATTTCCAGTTTTCAGCACTTTTACTTCTACTCCACTACATCTCAGAGGCAAATATTGTACTTTTGTAACTAGTTACTTTGCAGATATAAATCATTATATTATAAAACACACATTAACTTCAGTCCTATTTTATACATAGGCTATTTGAAAATAGCCGATGCGACGCGTTGTGAGCTTGTAGATCTGCTGTTTTCAAACATCTTAGTACTTTTACTTTTGGTACTTTAAGTATATTTTGATGCCAATACTTCTGTACTTTTATTCAAGTAACATTTTGAAGAATGTGTTTTGTATGAGATTTGCCCCGAACTTCTATGACATCAGAAGGGAGTTAAATGAGTTATAGTGTAAAGAAGTTGTTAGAT
Organism: Gymnoscopelus microlampas; assembly: GCF_963454915.1. Classification (NCBI taxonomy): domain Eukaryota; kingdom Metazoa; phylum Chordata; class Actinopteri; order Myctophiformes; family Myctophidae; genus Gymnoscopelus; species Gymnoscopelus microlampas. The sequence goes on along the minus strand of NC_139944.1, from coordinate 47,106,254 downwards.
AACATTTGGTGCACAAACGGCAGCATTAGGAAGATGTGGAAGAACAGAAGGGTGTTGTTTTGTAATCACACAGATTCTAACAGTATACTAAAGAGTCATTATTATATCAGCTTGTGGCCTTCATGTGTGTTGCCTGTCTAGTGTGGTCTATTATGGGAAATGTCCTGTTGTACTAATGTGAGTACAGTGTGTCTGTACTTTGCTTAGCTGTGCTCATAAGGCTATTTTATATTTGATCTATATTAATTGTGGTGTAAAGTAACTAAGTACATTTACTCAAGTACTGTCCTTAAGTACAATTTTGAGGTACTTTTACTTTACTGGAGTATTTCCAATTGTCTATACTTTTACTTTTACTCCACTACAATTATTTGAAAACTTTAGTTACTAGATACTTTGCAGATATAAATTATTACATTATAAAACATACATTAACCACTTTATCCCTATTTTAAACCTAGGCTATTTTAAAATAGCCGATCTACAAGTTCACAACGCGCCCACGCGTTGTGAGATTGTAGATCTGCAATTTTCAAACATTTTAGTACTTCTACTTTTGGTACATTTTGATACCAATAGCTTTGTTCTTTTACTCAAGTACATTTTTTTATTCCAGACTTTTACTTGTAAGGGAACGGCCACACCGCACTTTTATTTTACCTCTGGGGCGGAATCTGCCAATGCTTTGTCAATGCAAATGCGTGGATTCATGGTCTTGCAAATCTTTTCCAAGAATCCACGCATTTGCATTGACACAGCATTGGCAGATTCCGCCCCAGAGGTAAAATAAAAGTGCGGTGGGAGCGCACCCTAACAGAGTACTTCAACATTGCAGTATTGATGCTTTTACTTAAGTAAAACATTTGAGTACTTTTTCCACCACTGATAATTACTTTGATGACTTTATAGACATTGCATATTATTTCATGTAAAATGTGCAAAATTCCCTTGGGGTTGAACACCTATTGTGGGAATGGTATGGCTATTGACATTGTCTTAACCCATTAAGACCTGGAAATGTGTCATTTTTAGATTTGAGCAAAAAAGCATTATTTTACACTTTGGCTATTCAAAAATAGCAGATATACAAGCTCATAGCGCGGCACCGAGTGCCGCGCCACGAGCTTGTAGATCTGCTATTTTTGAAAAATTGTGAAAATGTGCGCAAATCTTTTGAATATATATATTTTTTTTTAAAGCGAACATTTTTAACTCAAATCTTTGCTTCTGGGGGTCCCTGGAACAAAAGAAATTGAGATGGGGGTCCACGGACAAATACATATCATTTTGGGGGTCCTTGACATGAAAAGGATTGAGCACCACTGATATAGAAACATACGTTTTTCAGAATACTGTTGGGATTTATAGGAGACATGTAGAATCGGCTTCAGGTCTCAATGGGTTAATACAGTCCCACAACATTCATAGCCTATTATAAAGCAAGCATGATAATGCAAATGATTCCTATTCTTTTCTGTTTTCATGTTATATTTCCTCAAAATGCACTGCGAGTAATATATTGCCTTCTAGGTTTTGCCCAGATTTGTGAAATCATGAAACAATACAATATCAAATTCTTTTGGATCTATGCGTTCACTCCCACAGTGTAAATATGCTTGGTATTTGTTATGGCTGCTTCGACACATTCAGAAATATATTGTGCAATGGCCTGGACAAACATTTACTTGCCCTATATTTTAACCCTTCATGGACACTCACTGCGATCTACAAGCTCACAATGCACCACAATGCGATGTGTTGTGAGCTTGTAGGTCGGCTATTTTTGCTATATTTGGGGATAGCATTTTATTTAAAATTTACTTGAGTAAAAGTACAAAAGTATTAGTATCAAAATGTACTTAAAGTACCAAAAGTAGAAAGTAGTCGCAGTCATGGTCTTGCGCATTTTTTCCAAGAATCCACACATTTGCATTGACAAAGCATTGTCAGATTCCGCCCCAGAGGTAAAATAAAAGTGCGGTGGGGCTGAGCCCTTAACAAGTTTTCAAACGTATAAAAAGTATAAAAAAATATAAAAATAACAAAAATAACAGATCTACAAGCTCACAATGCGTCGCATCGCAATGCATTGTGAGCTTGTAGATAGTCTATTTTCAAATGGCTGAAATGTATATAGGGCTGAAGTGGGTAATGCATGTTTTGTATTAATAATCAAAATCTGCAAAAAGTAACTAGTAACTAAAGTTTTCAAATAACTGTAGAGGAGTAAAAGTTCAATATTTGCCTCTGAGATGTAGTGGAGTAGAGGTAAAAGTATTGGAAATTTGAAATGCTCAAGTAAAGTAAAAAATACCTCAAAATTGGACTTGGGTAAATGTACTTAGTTACTTTCCACCACAGCCCAAAATGTGGACGGCAGGTTGAAAGCGGTTAAACCGCGATCAAACAATCCGAGGCGGCCTCAAACCAGACCAAATGCTTAACATGCTTAAAGGTGGTAAATAATTGAACTCTGGGCAAATACAAAAAAATATATATATATTCAAAATAGTTTCATGACAGATTCTTACCCAAACCGTTGGTCTTTACTTCATTGTAAGCTGGAATGACAGGAACCGTGGGTGTCGGGACAGCAAACCCTTGCAAAACCTCGGATGAGGACTGTGGGAAAAGAAAAGAACAACATTGAGACGTGATGATGACCTCTGAGATAGTCACAGGAAATGGAACGTGATATGAGAAGAAGTAGGGGAGTGATGAGATAACCTCTGCATACCGTTCTTCAATAGTCAGGATTAGAGCTTGTGAAGTGAACCAACCTGTTTTCAACACGGCTGTGGCAACATGCAGTGGCGTAAAGTAACTGTAGTAAAGTATAATTACTCAAGTAGTACTTTTGAGTACAATTTTGAGGAGTTTTTTCTTTACTGGAGCATTTCCATTTTTCTATACTTTTACTTCTACTCCACTACATCTCAGAGGCAAATATTATACTTTTACTTCATTACAGTTATTTGAAAACTTTTAGTTACTAGTTTCTTTGTAGATTTCGATTATTATTGCAAAACGTACATTAACCACTTCAGCCCTATTTAAACGTCAGCTATTTGAAAATAGCCGATCTACAAGCTCACAACGTGTCGCATCGCTCACAACGTGTCGCGATGCGACACGTTGTGAGCTTGTAGATCGGCTATTTTCAAAGGATTTTTATGCATTTTAGGCATTTGATAACTTGCGAAACGGGACATTCTGCATAACGAGTACTTTTACTTTTGGTACTTTAAGTACATTTTGATACCAATGCTTTTGTACTTTTACTCAAGTAAATTATGAATTCCGGACTTTTACTTGTAAACAGAGTATTTCTACAGTGCAGTCTTGATACTTTTACTTACAGTAAGTAAAACATGTGAGTACTTCTTCCACCTCTGTCGCAGTTGTAATGTCCCGTGAAACGAGGTTATCAGGCGTAATGCTGTTTTTGCGCAACTGATACTAAAACTTGCATTGACTGCTATTAGTAGTTAGGTAGGGCTTGTTATTGCAAGAAATGTGGAAATCCAGTTAATCGTGATATTCCTAAAAACAGCAAAGACATTTACAACAGTAGATGTTAACGTTATGTACGGTAAAAGATGGTCTCATTTTTATTCTACACATTGTCTCTCTCGAAAAAAAATCAGTCAAAAGGGCCGTCCACTCCAAGAACGATAATAATCATCGTTCTTGTTCTTTACCCATTAAAACCGTGAAAGCATCTGTGTCATTTTAGATAAAATAGCAGATGTACAAGCTTCACAGTGCGTCACTTTGCGCCTCGCTGCGAGCTTGTATATCTGCTATTTTTTTAACATTTTTGAAAAATATTGAAAGTGTGAGTCGAGAACTATTGATTTAGAAGGCATTTGTAGAATTGGCCTCGGGTCTTAATGGTTGTTTTAAGTGCGTGACGGGGTCCACACCACAACTAATTTACAATGATGACAGTGGGGAACAATATCGTTTGGATCACTTTCAGAGTGATTTTATGAACGATAGGACCATAAACAGCCAATCAAAATCCACCCCAATTTACAGGGTGTCACATTCAACACTTCACTTTACATTCAACATGTTTACTGAACGTTATTGTTCTTCAGTGTGGTTATCTCTATTGTTATTGTTGGTGTGGAGTCTACGGACAGCCCCAAACACCTTAAAATATGTTCATGTGCATTGGAGTTCATGCCCTAATGCTTAAACTAAACTAAAGTGTCACAGGTTTGATATAATATTACAGGTTCAGTAATGGCTTATGACTCGTGTCATGCTCATGCATACTTCATTCACAAAGACAACACCTCTTATTCATCACAACGGCAGATGTTAAATGAAATGGGCACGGTTTATTATGACTAAAAACCCCATGCAGTCACTTAGCTACCACACACACACACACACACACACACACACACACACACACACACACACACACACACACACACACACACACACACACACACACACACACACACACACACACACACACACACACACACACACACACACACACACACACACACAGAAAGAAAGAAAGAAAGAAAGAAAGAAAGAAAGAAAGAAAGAAAGAAAGAAAGAAAGAAAGAAAGAAAGAAAGAAAGAAAGAAAGAAAGAAAGAAAGAAAGAAAGAAAGAAAGAAAGAAAGAAAGAAAGAAAGAAAGAAAGAAAGAAAGAAAGAAAGAAAGAAAGAAAGAAAGAAAGACATGCTCCTACAGTATCACTGTCAACCAAAAATAAACACAGACAGTGTTGACATAATACCAGTCTAATAGGTTGAGCGTGGCACATGCCCTTTCTAAAAGGACAGGACAACCACTGCAGCACTACAACAAGCCTCGGCCAGAGTGACTGTCTGGACATAAATATGCTGAATCACTTTCGTGCGGTCTAATAATGCCTGAATCAAATACACACTTATTAAACTAATCTCAATCAAATGTGGATTAGCTCATGACCTTTAGAGTGCATTTACTGTAATGTTGCGGTTGGATCTGAATACAAAGAGGCCTCTATTAATCTCAATGTCTGTCACTGAATGAATTTTAACCCTATAATAGGTTAGTGGTTAATAGTTCATCAAACTAATCAATTTAATGGATTCAGTTGATTCGTTGATATAAAATATATTTGGTTGGTATTTTTGTTTGTTTTTTAGCTTCTGATATAAAATGTTAACTGTTAAACACAATAGTCATTGTTTCCATGAAACAATGACTACTCATTGCCAGTCTTCCATCCTATCACTAAGGGCTTCTGGAGAAACCAAACATTTCAGTTGCTCCATTGAATACACAGTGCAGTTGCTGTACATACACACAACAACAGACATAAAGGACATCCTATGGTGTTTGTACTGTACAGAATATGCAACACTTCATCAGACTAATCAGTTTAATTCAATGCGATTTGTGTTCGCATTGATTCGTTTGATCAAAAAACGTGCTTCTCAATTATTCAATTAATTAGATAGAATAATCGCTAAGAAGATAATCGATAGTTGCAGCTTATCCTATAATTTCCAGATTTCTTCATCTATTCTGATGACAGACTGGCTCTGGCTCGACTACCAACTTGAACAAATGACTTTGATTTTCAGTTCTAGTCTAGTAGATTTTTTTCAGTTCTAGTCTAGTAGATTTTGATTATTATTACAAAACATACATTAACCACTTCAGCCCTATATACATTTCGTCCATTTGAAAAATAGCTGATCTACAAGCTCACAATGCGTCGCGACGCATTGTGAGCTTGTAGATCTGCTATTTTCAAAAGATTTTTATACATTTTATTTATACATTTGAAAACTTGGAAATGGGACATTCTACATAATGACTACTTTCTACTTTTGGTACTTTAAGTACATTCGGATACCAATACTTTTGTACTTTTACTCAAGTAAATCTTGAATTCAGGACTTTTACTTGCAAGGGCACGACCACACCAAACTATGGCTGCTGCTGATAAACTCATGTTGTGCACAGCCGACTGTTTTTTGCAGCCATGCGCATTCTAAGAAACAGAGTATCTTGCTGTGCATTCTGTCCCATTAACCAGTGACGCACCTGTCACTCACTTTCAGGACCCTCCCCGTAGCCGCCTTCGACTCACCCGATTGGACAGAGGGGTGGAAAAGCAGCATAGTCTTAGACGAGGCGTATAGTCAGAGCGCATAAACGCAAGGTGTGTGACTGTGTCTGACATGCGGAAAGATGCGCAAGACCATCAAACCACGCCATTCCCATTGAAAAGCATTGGCAGATTCCGCCCCATAGGTAGAATCAAAGTGCTAGTGTGGCCGTGCCCTAACAGAGTATTTCTACATTGCAGTATTGATACTTTTACTGAAGTAATAACATTTAGTAGTTTTTCCACCACTGAACTCTCGCCCATATGTCACACCTTGAATATGATATTGCTGCGTGGCGCCCTATCAAAGGCACCTTGCAGAGGCATGAACATTACACAACAGATTTACAGGTGTGGTTTGTGTTTCACTTTAATGTCATGTTGAGTTGTTGCCTTGTGACTCACTTTCATCTGTCATGGATGCCATGAGCTGTCCAACCCCACGTACTGCTGGGTGTGCCCGACCCAACACTGTTGTATACGCAATAGAATCCTGACTGTTGATTTAACCCACTAGTCTTAGTGAAGCTATACAGCTGTACTTGGACCACTTTTGGACGCATTGTGGGCCCTTAGATCGGCTATTTTTGGCTTATGTTCCCCTCAGAATATACGTAGATGCTGGGGTTCAAATTGTTAACCCCTGAGAATCATCTCTCTGGATGAGTTCACACTCTCAGTGTGAACCAGCTGTTGATTTTGACAGAAATGTTTGATTTAGTTTTAGTCATAGTCTTTTGAATAACATTCCATTTAGTTTTAGTTATAGTCTTTTGAATAACATTCCATTTAGTTTTAGTCATATTTTAGTCGACTAAATATCATAAGATTTTGGTCGACTAAATTTACAGTTGATTTAGTCAACTAAAATGTGTCTAGGCGGTGCTTTGATGGCATCGTTGCATGCTGAAAATAGCCGATCTACTCGTCGGTGAAAAAAGGTAGTCGACGAACATTTTTCGTCACAGTTTTAGTCGACAAAATCAACACTGGTGTGAACTCATCCATTTGTAACTCCAAGAGTGTACAAATGGAAACAAATGGACCCGTAAACCTTTCTACGTTCCATTTGTTTCCATTTGTGCACTCTCAGAGTTAAATGAACACTATGGGTTTGACAGTGTACATGTCCATACCACAGAGGTCGATCATACATGTAGAACACTCCCCACATCTGAGGTGTGAAAACCAGTTGAGAGATGCCTTTCAAGTCACACTGTATTCATTCCATTAATGTGAAAAGGAAACTCTACCTCACACACACACCTCAATATTTAAACACATACGAGGCAGACTGGCACATGACACTTTGCATATCAAGACTGCAAACACAAACACATGCACAGCATGGGAAATAGATATACACACATACAGCACACTTACACGCACAGATAATGTTTAGAAGTAGGAACTATGTACAGCACTTTCAAGCACATCAAAATGTGCTATGATGATTAATGTCTTTGCTAATTGTTTTAATTTTTTAATTTTTAATTGAAATACGAGTCAAATAGGAGGCTGGCCAGATTGATAAGCGAAGTGAGAAAAAGAAGATTGTTAGCGTAAGCATTGACCAGTGTCTTTACTCGTATGCATCGTGAATGATGATTTACTGAGTTATACTTACAATGTAATGTTTGACTGTGGGTCTGGACCGTACTTTGGCAGTGCCCGATTCAGGGATGGCTGATGAGTCCAGCACCAGCTCCACATTGTCTTGGGTAACTGCAAATAAATGAATACATGTCTATTAGTCTGTGTCAGGCTGCTGCTGGCCTAGTGAGAGAGCACCTCCTTTGCAGCTATTTTATACAGTAAAATGGTAAATGGTGCATTTAGAGCTTTTATCCAAAGCGCTTTACATAGATTGTGCATTACAATCACCCATTCACACACACACACACACACACACACACACACACACACACACACACACACACACACACACACACACACACACACACACACACACACACACGCACAGATGGCGGAGGGAACCATGCAAGGCACCAACCTGTTCAGCGTCTTGCTCAAGGACACTTCGACACTAACTCTGTCCAACTCTGTCTTCTTTCACAGTGGTGGAAGAAGTACTGACATTTTTTACTTAAGTAAAAGTATCAATACCATATTGTAGAAATACTAATACTACTATACTAATATACAAGTAAAAGTCCGGTGTTAAAAATGTACTTGACCAACAGAACAAAAGTATTCGCATCAAAATATACTTAAAGTACCCAAAAAATAAAAGTAGTCATTATTATGCAGTATTATGTCCCATTTCACCAGTTCGTCATGTAAAAAGAATCTTTGGAAAGTAGCAGTGGAGTGAAAAGCACAATATTTGCCTCTGAGATGTAGTGGAGGAGAAGTAAAAGTATTGAATATTGGAAATAGAAATACTCCAGTAAAGTACCTCAAAGTACAAACTATATGTACTTAGTTACTTCACACCACTGGTTTTACATAATACATACTTTTGAGTGCACTTATTGGGCATTTATATTCTTGACAAGTTTAAGCTTATGAATGAAAAGTCCTAGTGTGGACATATAGTGTGCATTGTACTAGCCTAGCACATCATGGCAAAACACACAAGATCAAACAATATGGCCTGAAATGAATTGATTTAGAACAAACAATCATGAGGACAATAATAAAAAAAACTTCACTTTAAACTGCCTGCTGTATCATAACAGGATCCCAGTGGTGTAAAGTAACTAAGTGCATGTACTCAAGTACTGTACTTAAGTACAATTTTGAGTTACTTTTTACTTTACTTGAGTTTTTCCAATTTGCAATACTTTAACTTCTACTCCACTACATCTCAGAGGCAAATATTGTACTTTTACTCCACTACATTTATTTGAAAACTTTAGTTACTAGTTCTTTACAGATTTTGGTCATATTATAAAGCATAACAACTTTAGCCCTATTTTATACATAGATTTTGAAAATGTACTTTTGGTACTTTAAATATATTTTGATTCCAATACTTTTGCACTTTTACTCAAGTAACATTTTGAACACAGGCCTTTTACTTGTAACAGAGTAATTTTATATTGTGTTATTGATACTTTTACTTAAGTAAAATATCTGAGTACTTCTTCCACCACTGCAGGGTCCCATGGACCAGACCAGGTCTATGTAATTAATTACACTTTTCAACAGTGTTGAAAGACTTAGGCACCTGTCACCACCAACATAACCCTCTATAGTGACACTGTTCAATTGTTCCTTACGCATGAAAAGTTCTCTACAGACTAGTAATTGTGGAAAAGTGGCTAATTAGATAATGTGCTGAATAAGACATCTGTAATTCAGTGTCAATCAGCCTAACTTATTATGAAGTAATTCAATGCTTTTAACCTATTAAGACCTGAGGCGATTCTTAAAAATGTTTTCTAAATCCTAAAAGTTTTTTGGAAAAAAAAAAAAAAAAAAGTCACGATTTTTCAAAAATAGCAGATCTACAAGCTCATAGCGCGGCACTCGGTGCCGCGCTATGAGCTTGTATATCTGCTATTTTTGAATAGCCAAAGAAATCTAAAGCGACCCAGATGCGTTCCAGGGTTAAGTATAGGCTAGTTTTGTTGCTGACAGAAAACAAAAGCTTTCACGATGAAATGGTCACTATTCTTACAGCTACTCCATCCAAATGAAACAAATTGAACAAATTAGAAAACATTTAAAAGGATAGTGAGTGACTAAACTTCTCAAAATTATGGCAGTTGCTGGCTGCATCTGTATATCGAATAATGATCGAGAAGTCCTTTATTTTCTGAATTATTATGACTAGCTATTGTTAGAATGTTTGCATCAAATTATTATAATTATATATTAGGCCTATTGGACACACACACACACACACACACACACACACACACACACACACACACACACACACACACACACACAATGAGAGTTGTATTAGTGGTCAGTCACGTGTTCCATGTCAAGCCTCTTCCAATAGCAACAATACCATCAAGCAACATTGTTTAAACTGGATCATGAGCAATGGAAGCTATCATATTCATTAGTGTGCTGTTTTAAAACTGGAATGTGTTGGTTGCTTCCACGTATCCCACAAAGAACAAGTGGGATTTAGATGTATTTTCTGTGATATATCACAATACAGAACCCACATAAATACTTGTCCAAACTGAACGCATTAGATTGAAAATACAGTATGTGTGGTGTTTACCCAGTCCAGAGGGACCCATTCTAAACAAATGATTAATTTACAAGTGGTGAATATACAAATATTTGAATATACAAATGTCACCTAGGCTAGATCTGTTGTGTGTTTGCACAGCAGGTTTCTCTACAGCCACATCATAGAATACACAAACAATCAGATCAACTTCAAAGGACATGTTTAGGCTACAACAACACATTGTAGGCTATCCTGCCTGTCTGTCCTTCCAGGGTCAAACCAACCACACCTGGCTTTCTAGAGGTTCAGTTCATAATAATCGAAATGATCACTATCTACCTGTAGGACTGTGATGAAGTCAACGGACACAGGATAGTTGGGCACTAGGCACCTCGAAGTAAAATTGGCTATTTTGTCCAAAATGTAAAAGAAATGTATATTAGGAAAATTGTCTTAATGTAATTTAAAGTATACATGATGTGAACATGCACTGTACATCATTATCAGACTTAATTGTATCCTTCAACTTTTAGTTTATGCCCCAAAATGACTGGATTTACAGGTTTTGTAGCAATGTGCAGTTGTAGAAATGTTTAAGCATGTTCTAATACTTTACTTTAAAACATTTTCCAAATATAGGCCTATACATGTTTTAACATTTTGGAAAAAAAATAGCAAATTTAGGTGGTGCCCACCTATCCTGTTACCAAGTCAACGTGTTTACACTTCTACAGTTTTGTATTGCAATACATGGAAAAGACAGCCCTTAAAAATAAGATAACTGTTCATTCTCATCTCAATGCGTTGCATTGTAAGTTAACTCGGTCGTTAACTCTATACCTGAAAGTCTGGTCATTTGGTTAAATGAATAGTCAACAGATTTAACTTAACAGTGTCAGTATGAAAGGCCTTGTTGTGTCGCCTCTACAATCATTCTGTAACTTTATCTCGGCTTTCAAAAGTGCAAAGGTTGTTCACAAACTCTTCAGTGAAAACGGACTTTTTACATTTTTAAAGAATTTAACTTATCCTCACGTTCCATAAGTAAAGTTATATAGGTCATCTACTCACCCATCTCCTTGACTTTCAAATTGGTGTCGAAAAGAGAATGGTTCTTTCGACCCAAAAAATGCAAAGCCCCCTTTTTCATGATTATTTTTGTTTGACTTTGAGCAAAAAGAATACGATGCTCCTTTAGATAGATGTGTAGATTCAGCCACTTAGTTGAGCATTTTGTCCGGTGAGAATGCGTTTATTCCAGTGTAATAACCTGTGCTACATTATACTATGGCAACAGGTGCATACATGTGTGCTAAGCCTGCTGTGAAGTGAAGTGTGTTCCAGTGATTTGGTGAAACGTTTCGGGACAGAGAAAATGTCGCTGTCCCCGCCTCCTCCTCTCCTTTCACTGATACACACCTTTAGCCATGGATACATACGACGGTCTTCTGTCACGGCCGTCATGGATGAACTTCAACCTGGTGTTTGCACTTTTTCTATTTCTGGCCCGTACATCTACATGAACGTTCAAATTTCAAATATAAAGTGCTTAGCCCATCGCCACAGATGTTGAAATTATTTACGGGTCCTTAAAAGTACCAGTATATTCCGTATTGTTCTATAAAAAGCATTTTAATTTGATTGGTGGTTATTTTCTCATAGAGTTATAATGTATCAGAGTGCAATACACGTCCCAACCGATAGGGTCGCGTAGTTGAAAGCATAATGGAGAAAACCTGGGAAAATGGCCACCAATCGGATTACAAGGCTTTTTATTGAACAATACGGAAGATACGGGTACTTCTGAGAGCCCGTACATAATTTCAACATCCGTGGCCATGGGGTAAGCACTTTATATTTGAAAATAGAGAAAGTGCAAACACCAGGTTGAAGTTCATCCATGACTGTCATGATCTGACAATCATGTTTCAGGGCTAACCTTATACCTGATGACAGCATTCATGACTTGTTCTGGTCCTGGTGGAGACCGTTTGCCATGGATTAAATGCTTCTTTCATGTGTTCGTTTACACATCTTTGCATGGGTGACACACACTAGGGACAAAACGAGGCTTTCTAAATAATCTCTCATTGAACCTTTTCATGGCATATGGTTTCATTAAGATGAATTGAATACATAGGACCCCAATTGAAACAAGACCGCAAGGACTTTTTTGGTGTTATCCTTTTAGACCAAGTGTTTGACTGTACTCATGCTGTTTCACATTTTTGTCTAATCAAATATTCAATTAATCAATAGTGGAAGGCAGCTTAATTTAACACTGTGTATGTGATTGGCACCTGCTGGTGAAATGGATGTATTGCAGTCAAATGAAATGAGGCATCGTTTCAATGCACCTGTTTACTGCATGGGCACCAAAACATTCTGGGCACTTTGGAAGAGTGTGCACTAAAGGGAAACCTGGGCACCAAAACAGAGTGGGAACTAGGCCTCAGAGGAGTGGGCACAATAGGGAAATGTGGGCACCAAAACAGAGTGGGCACTAAACCTCGGATGAGTGGGCACTAGGGGAAATCCAGGCACCAAAACAGGAATACTTTGAAGTCTGGCATGCATATTATTGGAATGCAACTAACTGAGGTTAAGGTTAGGTTTAGGCATATTTACTGAGGTTAGGGTTAAGGTTAGGGTTAGGCATAGTTCTACTGAGGTCAGGGTGACGATTAGGGTTAGGCATATTCTAATAAAAGGTGCCCAGTCTTCTGAGGTCTGGTGCCCACTCTGCATTGGTGCCCAGATTTCCCTAGTGCCCAACCTTCCTATATTCGATACACATCGCGTGCTGCATTACTTGAGTTTGCATTACTGTTTGACTGAACATAAATAGTCTTGTGAAATGTACTCTACAAATAAAGATTGATTGACTGGTTGACAAGCTTCTGTTGACAAATGAAGATGATGTTATTCTATTTAAGGAAGGGGTTGTGCTTGGGGTCATGTAGTAAGTACATTACTACTGTATGACAGGGAGGGGACTATGTGTATGTGTGACTTAGGCGTATGCCTACCCGGTGACCAAGCTCACCAAGAAGGTATACAGTATTTATTTAGTGTGTGTGTGTGTGTGGGGGGGTGGGGGTGGGGGGGGGGGGGACAAGCTGAACCATAATAGACAGGCTGTAACAAAAACAATAGCTATCAGGCCTAGTGCAGACATCTTGGCTCCTACTGGCTACCAAATAAACAACCATAATAAATATAGCATAATGTATAATTATTGGGACGGGGGGGGGGCTACATTAACATAATAATCCTCAACCAACAATATTGTTTGTTGAAGAAGGCCAACTATGAGCATGAGCCAAAAGGACACTTTGTTTGTACAACCCATGGTTCAAGGGCTGTAGGCTAAAACGTAAAGCGGGCTTGTATAGCACGTCTATGGTATAGCACCACAATGATGACAATTTGGGGGGGAAATGAGGGCCTACTGGGGCCTACTGGCATAGCACTGGAACAGACAGACAGACACATTCACACACACACACACACACACACACACACACACACACACACACACACACACACACACACACACACACACACACACACACACACACACACACACACACACACACACACACACACACACACACACACACACACACACACACAGACAGGGATGAAAACATCGGTCCCCGACCTTTGGCCTGGTGGAGATGATAACCTGTTATACATAAAATAATATGTTTATTTACTTTCAGTTGGCTTGGTTAGTATGGGTTAAGACGTAAAGATATTGTCAATCTTTGTGTATCACTGAACCGGTGCCATTATTAGGGTAATACTCTCCACACAGGCATTGTCGTGTACATTCCACTGCATTATTTACTTAAGGAAGGTGAAGCATGTGACTTAAGAGAGCAGGCTAATGCTAAGATGAGTTGACTAATGGAGTAATGGGGATCAAGAATCCTCTCAGGCTCTCACTGACCACACAGCTGACACGTACACGTAAACAGACTCAACAATTAGTCTCATGACTGGAGTTAAGCAGTTTACTTTGTCTCTTACTACTAAACAGATCTTTAGGTTTACTAAGAAATTGTATATAATACACAAGATAAGGTCGGTACTGTTTGGTGTATATTATAATTGGATAATTGTGTTTGTGTGTGTGTGTATATGTATGCATATATGCCATATGTACATATATATGTATGGGTGTAGGTATATATACATATATATATTCAGTGTGATTGATGATAATATATTTAGAATATATTTATAGAATATGTAAGTACTTGTAAGTTTATATTAATTGCTTTATTTTGTTTGTTCAGAAATGTACTGTACAACTTGACAACTATTACATTTGACAGGCGCAGACAGTATTCAAATAGGTCTCAATTTGATAAATGTTCAAGCAACCTACACTAAAGCAAGCACATTTCTAAGCTATATTTGTTTAATGACTGCCATTACATTCAGTGGATCTCTCAAATAGATAGTGTTCACCAGATCTAAAAAACAAAATCAGTCTTATAGTTCCTCTTCACCCCGGGGCTACAGCGTTTTCTAATGAAGCAGGGGAAGTTGCAGTTATTTCTTTGGATTGTCTGCTCTGCTGCACCTAAATCGTGGTTGTCCCAGAGACGAAAGGGACCGGTTCATCCTGTTTCTCTGTCCTCAGTCGGAATTAACCATGTCGACTGATCCAGGCGGGGGAAAATGTTTAGAATGTGCTGGCAGTTGCTTCTGCTTCTAACCAGGAAATCGTGAGATGATGTGAGAGGCAGTACTACTACTCGTGTGTCGAAACATCATGAATTCCTTGGATTGGGTGGTGATGGCAGTTTGATCACTTGAATGACAATCTCATACCGACTGAGAACTGAGTTAATGGATCTTCAGATTGGACCCCATAAATCCTGTTCAGTTCATGAATCATGCCAAATGTATTCAGTTCCTTTTACTGTCATCACATTAGATTCAGTGCACTAAAGACATAAAAGAATAATTTAGGAGAAATAGAGAGATTTCAACCTATAATACCAAAACAAAAAAATACCATACAAATCTATAATATATATACAAAAGTGTTGCATTCTCAGTCAGGGCGATGCACCATGTAATAGTACAGTATAGTAGCATAATTTGTTGCACAACATGCTCTTCCTATATTTTTATGCTTTGAGTTAAATGAAGACTCAGGATTTTAGAGTCTATCACCATGCCAGTCCCACTCTGATGTCCCGCTTACTCTTGGCCTTCAAGAACACTGAATGCTCAGGGTTTATTTGACTCTCAGAGTAAGATTTTGATCTTCACTCAAGGGGGAAAGTTCAGTCCAGACTCCAGAGGCCTGTTTGTTGTCTTGTTCCAGTCCACTTGCCACCTACATTTGACCCAAGATGCTGGATACTTAACCACATGAACCACACTATTCTGGGCATGTCATATTAGGTGAACCTTTGGCAAAAATAGACAAGCATTCAGCAATAATAGCGGATCTACAAGCTCACAGCAAGTTGACACGCTTTGAGCTCGTAGATCGGCTAATTTTGGTATAGAGATGTGTTGTGAAAAAGGAGGGTTCGTGGTTAAGAGTTTGTAAGGTATTTAAATCAGTTGTTGCAGTAGCAAGACTAAGGTATGCTGAGAGATCACTTTGGACCAGTCAGGAAGCTTGACGGAAGCTATGATGTCATCGTCAAATATTTGGTGGGTGACGTTTCTTATGTACAGTATAAGATAATGCCCTGGACAGCGTTCACTGGATGTTGCAGTTTTACAGTTTTTTTTTTGGTCTGATTTTGTCAGCAACTAACTATTTTGCTTTTCAGAATCAGAATCATCTTTATTATTGTCATATCACAGGTTTACGGGTGTAAAGCAGTGGGTTGTTTTTGTGCAAGCTCCATCGCTTTTGATAGTTTCCAGAAAGAGATATAACCTGGAGAGCAACTTACCATGTCAAATCCCTTGTGTGAATGTATTTAGCCAATACACTTGACAGGTTTACTATTAATTCAGATATACACTCCAGTAAGGCCTGCCACTAACTCCACATTCGGGGACCCGCTCCCCAGAGTTTTTTGTGACTTGAAGCTTTTAATGACATACAAACTCCATGAACCATAACAGCTGGCATAAACTTTGTCATCACTTATGAGGTCATAAGTGATGACAATATAAAACAATCTGTTTTATTTTGTCATCACTTATGACCTCAGAAGTGATGACAAAGTGATGAATGTCATCAATTTGTCATCACTTATTTTGTCATCTGCACTTGACAGTGTTGCTGGCAATAAAGTGCTGACATCATTATGTCATCTCAAATTGACAAGGTTACAAGAAAGTTGCTAGTAAACCTGTCAAGGGGAGACGACAAAATATGTCATATGTCATAAGTGTTGACAAAATAAAACAGTTCAATCTGTTTATGTCAGCTGTTTTTTTTTTCATGGCTTACATACATACATGGCTTACAAGAAAATGCATATTATACTTGGATATTTGGATAATGAACAGCTTTGACATTATCAAGAGCTTTCATTATCAACTCTCGGGCTAGTAGTAGAACTAAATAATGTATTACATAATGTTTCTGAAATGCCTTTCAGAAAGATTAAATAATCTGTTTCCATCTGCTAATATATGCTGTACAAATGCACGTACAATGTGCGTACGTCTGTCTGCATCACGTCTCTATTATTACCTCAGTATTCAGTAACAAGCAAAGGGGATTAGAAGTTTTGAGCTTTTCTCACAGGCGCAACATGATCTGATTGGCTGTCCTGTGCTCCCTCAGCACCACGCTCTACTTGCAGACATATGCTGTGTTAATCAGCTCAGGTACAATGGCTCCATCAACACCGTAAACGCTTTGTTTTTCTTTGGCATGGTTGTCGTTATAGTGTGCTTTTCTCTTTTTCAATTTTAAAAGAGCAAACATGGGAAATAACAGTGGCGTTTCTCTGGAGGAACTAACCGCATGTGAGAGTCATCAGTGGTACAGGAAGTTCATGACGGAATGCCCATCTGGACTGCTGACATACTACGAGTTCAAGAAGTTCTTTGGGTTGAAAAACTTGACGCCAACTTCAAACGCCTATGTGCAGAGAATGTTTTCAACGTTCGATATGAATGGCGTAAGATCCTCTTCTTCTTCTTTTTTTTATATATTTACATATTTATTGTATCTGTTTGGAAATAATGAGATAATCATGGATTTTTTTTGATTGATTGATTGATTGATTGAATTACGTAACAGTTGTATAGTACAGTGGTACAATATTACAATGACTGATTGCTAAAAGGATAACGCAAAAAGCCCTAGGGGCTTGTTTCCATTGTGGTCCTGTGACTATCATGGATATTGTTTCACAAGGCCATATGCTCATCATCTTCACAGATGGTCACATCACATTCTATAAAGATAATATGTGCCGTGTTTTACAATTGTATCTTTTGCACAAATGGGGACAGTAGCCTAAGTTCTACATTATATTACAAAACACGCTGATGCAAATTGTATTTTTTTTGTTTGTTGCAAAAGTCAAAATTGATCTTTATGGTTAGGGCTTACTTATTGAAATTGATTTCCATTATTGCTATCAAATGCCTCATTTGAACACTGTATCAGGCGGTGTTTTGCTACAGTGTGTGAGTGCTTATGTATTCAGCACAGAGGGTCTTGTTATCTCTGCTAATAATAAATCTGGGGAACCACAGCCTATTATGAGCTTATCACACCTACTCCCCTCTCACCCAACGTAACCCATGATGCTATGACAGATGATGAGCCAGACATTTTTACCGTTGAAGAGTGAAAAAGGACACATTAAATGTGATCGGTTTTGAAAAGAGACTGACTGAATGCTGTTTTAGTGAGATACCTATTTCAAAGCTACTTCCATGCATGGCAAGAAGTTAAAGGAGGACTTCACCCACTTTCAACCTATTTTCATAATAGGTCCTCACTAATGCTCCTGATAAAATGGTGCCTTTTTTTCTACTCGGTCTGTGTCTCATAGGAGGGCTGTGGACACCTCAGAAACCTGCCTACCAGTGACATCATAATTAGGCAGGATTTCTTTTTGAAGATTAAAATTTTACAATTTTACAATTTTTATTAATGCGAGAACGATGGCTTCTATTATAGCATGCTAACTCTCCAGGAATATGATCGATGACGTCACTGGTAGGCGGGTTTCTGAACTGTCCACAGTCCTCCTCTGAGACACCGACCGAGTAGACAAAAATGGTACCAAATTATCATGAGCATTAGTGAGGACCAGTTATATGAAGATAGGTTGAAAATGGGTGAAGTCGTCCCTTAAGTGCTGTTTTTGCTCCTGAATTTTATCGTATTTAAAGAGGTGGTGCCATGGTTTTGCACTTTTTCTGTTTTTCATGTGTCTCTGAGGTTGATAGAACTTCATTAAGGCCCTCGCTGGTGGTTTTATGGTGTTTCATGTCTTCTCTGACTATTTGGAGTTTTTTCCTGGAGGCTGAAACCTTGAGAGTCAAACGTGCCAATCCAAAAACAGGGGCATAGTGACATCACAGAGCCCCCAGAAAACATACCCTCCCCCTCATTATCATAACACAACAGGTGTGGGCATGAGGAGGAGGAGGGACTAGGACAGGTGGGTGGTGCTAAGGTGGTGGAGGAGGTGCTAAGGTGAGAACCAGGCATACTTAATGAACTGGAGGCGTGTCCACATAAAAACATTTTTTTAAACAATTTCTGTAGACTTTTTTTTTTTGAAAAAAATCCTTACATAATAATAATACCTTATGATCAGGTTTTAGGGTTGAAAAATATCATGGCACTCCATCTTTAACATTTTTAAAGTCATATACCTCTCTATTGAAGAAATGTGTGTTATTCTATGTTTTGCAGGATGGATTTATTGATTTCATGGAGTATGTAGCGGCTCTCAGCCTGGTGTTGAAGGGAGAGGTGAAGCAGAAGCTTCGCTGGTATTTTAAACTGTATGATGTTGATGGGAGTGGATGCATTGACCGAGAGGAGCTGCTTCTGATAATTAAGGTGAGAGTTGGTTCTTCTTGTCACGTCCAACCTATGACTAATGCACTGGTTCTCAATGTCCAGTCCGGGGACAACCAGGGCAGGGGTGGGTCCAAATGGACGGGTCTGTAACTCTCAGAGTTCATTTAACATTTGATATTACAGTGTAGATTGGGGTCCTAGACCTAGAGATAAGGTCCATGGCCCATATAGGTCCATGGCCTAATGCAGTGGTTCTGAAACTTTTTAGCTAAAGACCCCAACGAAAAAGTAATGTAGGAAACGGAAAGAATATACAGTATTTACTCGCGACCCATAAAAATGTATCCACGACACAAAGATGGATCCCGACCCACTGTTTGGGAAACAGTGGCCGAATGCATATCAAACTGGTGGTTCATGAAATTAAAAAGGTTGAGAATAACTGGACTAATGTCTTGAGTAACTGCTGTCCCGAAACAACCATCGCAGATCCATTAGTGTCTGATTGTTCTACTGGGTGGGACAGAAGAACCCTCAGAACTAACCTCTTCCGACCTTGCTTCCCCACCTAATCGTTTTTCCCCTATTTTCTCTTATTTGTTTCTCTCTTTTTGAGTGGTGCCAACCACTCCTACATTTGACTTTGTCTGTGTGTCCGTATGTCCGTCCGTCCGTATGTCTGTCCGTATGTTTGAGCACGGCTGATTGGTCAAGCTTCACGTGACACGTGACAATATGTTGTCACGTGTCACGTGACAACATATTGTTGCTGATTGCAACACAAGGATGCAACCAGTTACACTTTCAAAGGCACCACTCTCTTCACACTGGGTGTGATTTCTTTTAATATAATGCACTTTATATTTGTGAAAATCTCAAAGTGCTTACAATAGGCAATTGCATAAAAAAAAAAATAATCATCACACCATTAAAAAACATCTAAGAAACTGAAACAAAACATTTAAAACGTGAGGGTGTAAAGCCTAGAGGTAAAAACCAGTGTAGCTAAAGAAATGCTTTGTTAAAAGGGTTAAAAGGTTATGAAAGGCTAAAGGTTAAAGCTGCACTATGCAACTTTCCTCTTTTACTTTCCTCTTCTGCCCTGGATTTGAACCCGGTTTCCTTTTGTTAGTTATTTTTGCCATTGAGCTAATAGCCTGCTTGCTGAATCTTGACCTTCAGGTCAAAGTTCGTGTCAGATCCTGTGTCTAGGTGAGACATGACCTTTGACACGATCTAAATGTCTCAATAGAAGAGCAAGGAGACAAAATACAACCACCCCAATTGTATGACTTATATTGTATATTCGACATACAGATTGGACAAAATTACATTTTGTTCATTAAAGAAAAGTTACATTGTGCTGCTTTAATAAAGATTTCTCTTTTGTTTTCGGTAAGTAGTCTTTGAGTAGGCCTACTTAAAAAAAAACACTAAGTCTGATGTATTACAACATTATGATCGTAAATAATATCTTAGCCTTATTGAGGCTAAGGGTGGTAATGTGCAGATAAATACTTAATATTTAGCTGACACCTACTGGTTGAAAGAGATAACACAAGCAGCCTCAGATCATATCATATCATTAGGTTATTCCTAATAAAGAATGTCAATCATCATCATGTCACAGGCTTGAGCAAGGCATTCCTTGGTATAAAATGCTACACTGGCTCTGAATATTGACATGTTGCAAACCGCTTCTAATTACCTCCTTTCTTCCTAACATGTTAGTCCATTCGTGCAATCAATGGAAAGACTAGTGA
The DNA here is from genome assembly GCF_963454915.1 of Gymnoscopelus microlampas. Taxonomy (NCBI): domain Eukaryota; kingdom Metazoa; phylum Chordata; class Actinopteri; order Myctophiformes; family Myctophidae; genus Gymnoscopelus; species Gymnoscopelus microlampas. The sequence continues at coordinate 47,085,217 of NC_139944.1, read as the reverse complement.
AATGTCAGCCGAGGACTTTAGCAACATGGTGTTTGACAAGATTGACATCAATGGAGATGGTAAGACATATTTCTACACTTTCCACAATATGACATAACCCTTAATACTACACAAAAAGCCTTTTCTGCTAGCATAATGTTTGTAATTCATGATTGATTGATTAATGTGATTTCATACTGATGTATCTCAGTGACTAAATAGCTTTGAGACAAAACGTTTACTTACTCTTTGAGAAATTAATGAAAGTTCACTTGTCATTTTTATATTTTGTGGCTGAAATACTAAGAAATTGTTGTAAAGTTGTCATTATAGAATATGGCATGTAAATTCTACAAGAAACTTTTTCTTGACCATCTTGCACTCATCTCATAGACCTACAAGTGTTCTGTGAACTAATCATTTAACTTTTATGAATCCAACTCCTAACCTGAAACGTGTGTGTGTGTGTGTGTGTGTGTGTGTGTGTGTGTGTGTGTGTGTGTGTGTGTGTGTGTGTGTGTGTGTGTGTGTGTGTGTGTGTGTGTGTGTGTGTGTGTGTGTGTGTGTGTGTGTGTGCGTGTGCGTGCACGTGTGTGCGCGTGTGTGTACGTGTGTGTGTTAGGTGAGCTGTCCTATGATGAGTTCATGGATGGGATTCAGAATGATGAGGAATTGCTGGTAACATTAACAGAGAGTTTGGATCTCACACACATTGTCCAACAGATTGAAGGAGAGGTGAAAGACCGTATAGCTGGACAATAGTCTTTATGGTCCCTTAAGTCTGATGTTGTGCCAAAACTAAAAGAGTGCTGAGCAGCATTTTGAATCATTCAAGACAGTCTTCACCAGGATAACATGGCCATGGACTTTACCTATTTGCCCTCATGAAGTGTCCTTGTTGATAGCCATCACGTCATGTCATCAAACCAGCACGGAATTCTTAAATATCTTTTATGTGCATTATATATTACATTGTATACTAGCCTGTATAAAACACTGAGATACATTATAATGGTCAATGTCGCCATGTCTCTATTTTACCTCTACATTGTCTAATAGTCTTCTGAGCATTGTTCTTTTGTTGACCAATTTGCCCTTCAATGTCTTGTTTATGCCTATAATGACTGGCTAACCACAGATATTGTAGCAAATTATAGCAATTGCAGAAATATTATAGGCCTTAAATGTCAAATGTTCAAGCATGTTCAAATCATGTACACTTTGCATTACTTCGAAGCATTTTCCAAATTCTTTATTATTTTTTTTACATTTTGGAAAAAAATGCCAGTTTCACATTGAGGTGCCCACAATGTTTCGGTGCCCTCTCTTGCTGTATCCATTTGTAAGACATGTACGATTCACTAAACATTCAGAATCACTGTGGAAAGTAATGTTATTTGTATGGATTTTCGATCAATAAATCAACACCTATTCCATAATGGTTTTATCTATCATTTTCTAGATTTTATTGACATGGAGCAGTGAGTTTTTCTCAGCTTCCCTGAGGAAATAACGTATTATGAATAATATATTTCTTAATTGATTGTTATTTTTCGACATACATGTGTTATATCTCGTACAAGACTGTCTACATGCATGCAGGTCTTCTCTTCTCTCCAAAGATATAGTAGCTGCATTGTTAGACAACACCCCTCACTGTCTGGAACTATGAGCAAACTGAAATTTACATGTCAGTGTTTGCTTTTAAACAGAATGTGCTATATTGCACACAGTTTGATAACATAATATAATAATACATGTGAATTTGTGAACCACTTTTCATACATTTTGCCTGGAAGAAAAATGTATCACACAGCATCACACACACACACACACACACACGCATGCACACGCACGCACACACACGCACGCACGCACGCACGCACGCACGCACGCACGCACGCACGCACGCACACACGCACACACACGCTTTTTATGCCGAAACCAGGAAATCACAGGAAATTGTCGTTGTCATTGTATCAATGTAGTATGACTTATGATGACTATAATCACCATGACAACGGCCACGCGTGCTATAGACGGCCTTGAGCAGTTTCAGGGTGTGGCATTACTATTATTAGACCGTTAACACAATACACCACCATCATGTAATATTACACCATCAATATAGTCTGTCTCATTTTATTATTTCATTCTATACTGTATACAGCTTTTTGACATTGTGTGCTGTTAGGCTGCTATATATGTAGCACTTTGTTTCAATTTGTTCTTTTTCCATTCATTATCAGTCATAATGTATAGTTTTAAAACAGCACAACTTGCACGAAAAAATAATTCCACCCACTCTTAACAGGAAATATAACTTGATATGTGACAATAAAGTTGAACATCATTAACTCTCTGGGTGACATTTGGACTATCCAAACACCTGTACTGGGTTTGACATCAACACCATCATGGATGTATTTAGATTGGTAACAGGATAGGTGGGCACTATAGGGAAATCTGGGCACCTCAATGTAAAATTGGCCTGTAAACAATGTAAACAAATTAAATATTAGATTTATTAAGTAATGTAAAGTATACATGATGTGAACATGCACGGTGCATCATTATGAGACTTAATTGTATCCTTCAACTTCTTGTTTATGCCACAAAAAAAATCATTTACATAATTTAAGATCATTTCTCAAATGTTTTTTTTTTTAATTTTTTGTACATTTGGACAAAAACAAAGTCAATTTTTCATCGAGGTGTCCCTAAGTGCCCACCTATCCTGTGTCCATCTTTAGATTGATTTATAACCACACACAGTGTATAAATAACACAGAGCCTTTCTTCCCCCATGAGTGGATAGAAAATAAAGGTGTGTTGGACACAGAAACGCCAGGTTTATATTTCGTCATGATGATATGTGGGCCAGAAAATAGCAGACCCACAAGCTCACAGCGCGTCGCCTCAGCGACGCGCTGTGAGCTTGTGGATCTGCTATTTTCAACCGCGCAACACCGCCGTACGGGCGAACCGGTCGCAATGACGTCACAGCCATACCTGAGTTTCGGTGAGGAAAGGGGGAGGGGCCAGGCTGAGTGGAAAACAGCCGTGTCTGTTTCAGGCAGACAGACAGAGACAGAAAGAGAGAGAGAGACTGCGTTTGTTCTGTTTGTTCTTATTATCAGCCATGGCGTCGTCTTTGTAGTTGATGTTGATGTTTTATTTTAACGGGTGGAAGGAAGACAACTAATTCCCAAAAAGGAAAGAGCGGCGTTTTCATTTGTCATTCCTTGTTGGTCAGAAAGGGCCTTACAAGGAAAGACTAATAGTCCTACTTCCTGGTTGACCACAGGTATGTTCTCTCTCTTTCTCTCTGACATATTTACTATGTTCATCTGTTCTTCTGTGTCTTTTCACCTTAGCTACGTTCTTTTATTATACCCTGACCTTGCTGCCTGTCTATTCAATGCTATTCGGACAATTGTATTCATGCTGTTTATACATATATGGCATAATTGTATAGATCCTGATTTTTGGAACAGGGTTTGTAATGAGAAACAGGTTTTGTGGCTGTAGAATGACACGAAACACCTGTAACATTATAGTATGCACAGTAGACAATGCACAGACTTTTTCCTTTCTTATATTTATAGCTCTGTGACTTTTTCCAGTAGCCTCTGTTTTAATATACCTCAATGAATGAGAAACACCCGCACACCTCCTCAATGAAGAACCACCTTTTAATAGCCAGCCCAGTACAGAGGACCACAAATGAAACAAGCCCCTATAGCATTGGTTCTCAAAGTGGGGTCCGGGGACCCCCAGGGGTACTTGAGGGGTACTTGAGGGGATACCAGGGGGTCCCCAGCTAAATGATTTATAGGAACCAAATGGACCCTTATGGGTCTGTAACTCTGAGAGTGTACAAATGGAACCAAATGGACCCGTTATCCATTTGTACACTCTCAGAGTTAAATTAACATTGATTTTACAACATGAATTGGGGTCCCAGAGATAGAAATGCCATTAAATGGCGGTCTGTAGCCCTAATGCATGTCAAACTGGGGATCCTTGAAATTAAAATGGTTGAGAATCACTAATAGAGCCGTAAAAAATCTTCTCTTATGGGGGTCCCTGGCATATCTTTTGAAATGGGGGTCCGCGGGCTAATAAGTGTCAATTTGGGGGTCCTTGACATGAAAAAGTTTGAGAACCACTGCCCTATAGGGCGTTTTGTGTTATCGTTTTAACCATGTAAATCGTACCTCTGTACTCATTTCAAACTGTTAATAAAGTATTCAATCAATCAATACGTGTATACTACTCTAACATCGCTCTTGTCACACAGATTTTATTCTTGTGTGCAAAGTACTTCTTCTCATTACAAATTTAGAAGTTAGCCTATACATCACCCAAATTCCAAAGTTAAACTATGCTGAAGCTTGCACTTTGAGCACATTGCAGCTTGTTCTGATGTATTTATGGTAGAGTTTTTAAAACAGCCCAGAGGTATGCAAGGCAGCAGATAGTTGTGGGGGTCACGGTCACCCTAGCCCCTTTCGTAACCATGTATACCTTTTTTGTATTTGGGATGAAGGTATCCAGTCACCCCCCCCCCCCCCCCCCCCAAAAAAAAGAAGGTGTACAGGGTTCTGAAAGGGGTTAGGGGTCATCCCTATGTTCCGCTGGTTCTGTGTTCCCCGGGTGCTATGTTCCCCGCTTACCAAAGGGGTTAGAGTTACGGTTGTAAGCGGGAACATAGAACTCGGGGAACGTAGAACCCAGGGAACATGTTCTGATGCCTTTTTGATAGCAGAGTTCTACCAAACGAGTCCATCTTTGTACAACGTCACCCCCAGGTGAAAGCATGTCAAACACCCCACGTCGTGTGCGACTCAAACCCTGGCTGGTGGCTCAAGTGGACAGTGGGCTATATCCAGGGCTGGTGTGGATTGACCGGGAAGCCATGCGCTTCAGGATCCCCTGGAAACACGCCACACGCCATACACCACAGCATGAGGAAGAAAACACCATATTTAAGGTGATTACTGTATATAACAGCCTATATATATCCATGACATTTGTTATCTCTATCAGGCCTCGGTTGCGGCTATGTCTATTTTATTTCTTTGCAACAACCTTTGAAATTTTATGAAGTAGAGAGTGGGGAGTTAAGTAACCTAAATTAATAATACATTTTGCGAGAAATAAATCATATTCCTTGGGAGTTGTTGTGAGTTACCGGCAACAACGGACAAAATTCTAAATAAATGGTGCATTTATTCACCTATTCACACACACTGGCGGGGGAGGAAACCATGCAAGGCACCGACTGATCATCTGGAGCAGTTAAGACTTCAGTGATAATCGGACACTAACCCGGGGGGAAGCTGGGGATCGAACCGGGAACCCCTGCCGATTCCCAATCAGCCACTCTACCTGAGCCACTGCCGCCTCCTCTCTGGACAACAGAGAACTTGGGGAACTAAAATAACTAACATTTGAGTAAATAACAAACCATGCAGTGAGGCGTGCAGTGGTTATGTTGTGAGACTGTGTACTATTCATCAAGAACAGCATGTAATATAATAATTAAATTCACAGTCAGATGTTCCTTGAACATTTTCTACAGAACCTGGGATCCATTCCTCTTGTATAATAACTTCTTAACCGCAATCGATACAACTAAGGATTAACAATCCCCCCTTTATGATTCTTATTTTTGTATTAAATTTTATTCTATTTTGTTATTATATTTTTTTCTCTATTTCTCATTTGTATGTGCTCATTAATCTATTCTACTGCCCTCTGGGCATGGGTGGGTGAGGGTGGCTGGGTAATTGTTAGGGTTTGTTTTGTTGTACGGTAGTTGTTTTGGTTTTGTTCAGTTTTTTTCCTGTTCTGTATGTCGTTATGTATTATTGTATTAAATAAATAAAATGAAAATAAATAAAAAGGTATATGAAAGTGATGTTATCTTCCCTTTAACCTTCAGGCATGGGCAGTGGAGACAGGAAAGTTCCAAGAAGGGGTTGATGAAGCCGATCCTGCCAAGTGGAAAGCGCAGCTTCGTTGTGCCCTGAACAAAAGTCGTGAATTCAACCTCGTCTATGATGGCACCAAAGAGGTCCCCATGAATCCACTGAAGATATATGATGTCGTTGACATTCCACAGCCTCTCAGTAACCCAGGTGAAAATCCACTCTCTCATATATATAAAGAAGACCAGATCAGTACAGACTGGAGAGTTTACATTCTTGTCGTTTGAAGTAACTTTTACAGTTGTTTTGAGCTTGGTTGACGTACCTAATTGCTTTCATTTTATTTCTCATTATTCAGGGTCCTCAGATGCTGGTTCTTGGACTCCGTATGAGGAAGAAGGTGGTGAGGAAGATGTTCCAGACACCCCAGAGTCTCTCCCTGCATACCCATCCAATGGTCAGTAAAAGCACTTCATTCGTCCTCTAAAACAGTGGTTTTCAACCGTTTTCATATCGAGGCCCATTATTTATTCGGCATTTGAGCCAAGGACCGCCATTTGATGAGATTAGGCTCTCAGACCCAAAACTTTCTCTTATATTTTGTTGTCGTTGGAAATTATTTTGTCCACAATTCCATGCTGTATTGAGGTGGTACCATCAGACAACCGGCAACCGGCAAACATTGATCAAAAATAACAATTCTTCTACATTCTCTAATTGTGTAGACTTCTTGTAAATTAAGTAATGCAAATGTTTAACAATAATTTAACTCTTGAGAGCGTATAATGAAACTGGCATTCATTATACGCTCTCAAGAGTTAAAGATCTATAAGGGTCCATTTGGTTACCAACTCTCCATCATTTAGCTGGGGACCACCTGGAACCCCCTCAAGGACCACTGGTGGTCCCCGGACCACTGGTTGAGAACCACTGCTTTGAAATGTTTTGAGTGCTTGTAAGGACTGTCAATACAGCTTAGAAAAGTTATTCACCCACAATTCATGATTCATAGTCCGTGCAGAGACATGTGCGGGTCAGCCTACTATTTTTGTTTTGATAGCTGATCTATTGTCGACTCATCCCCAAATCAGGTACCAGCCCCTATCCTGTCATTATGTGGTCCCCTGCTGGCTCAGAGCATTCCATGCAACCCTCTTCAGTGGAGGTCTGGCCCAAAGAGGAGCCAATTAAGGTCTGGCCGAAGGAGGAGCCAATTAAAGTGTGGCCCAAAGAGGAGCCAATTAAGGTGTGGCCCAAGGAGGAGCCAGTGGAAATGCCCATGGAAATGCAGTCTGACCCACTGGTCGAGATGACCCCTGCTCCTGATCCCATAATGCAGCCCCCTCCCATGCCCGATGTCATGTTCGCCTCCCCAGAAATGTGGATCAGTTCTCTTCCAAGTAAGTTCTTTTTACAATAAAGTACAGAGAAAGAAAATGTTAGAATTAAAAATAGCAGATCTACAAGCTCATGATGCGCTATGAGCTTGTATATCTGCTATTTTTGAATAGCCAAAGTATACAATAATAGTTAAAGTGGTTACAATCTAAAATGACAGATGCTTTCCTGGATTGAATGGGTAAAAGCACGTTTTCAGTGATAGAATGGAGCACGATGTTGAGAAACGTCTGAGGTTGTTTTGAAGAATGAATAGATAAATATCAGCTATATCTTAGTTCTTGATTGACTGCTGGACATCATTGGCTACATGTAACTAACTAACCTAACTCTGGAGCTCAATGCATTGTGTGTATGCTAATCGCTCTGCATCTCCCAGTGACCGACCTGGAGGTGCAGTTCTATTATCGGGGGAAGGAGGTGTGTCCCATGGCCACGGTCAGTAATCCCCAGGGCTGCCGGCTGTTCTACGGTGACCTGGGCCCGATGGTCAACCAGGAGGAGCTGTTTGGGCCGGTGAGCCTGGAGCAGCTACGCTTCCCCACCACGGAGAACATAACCAACGAGAAGCAGAGGATCTTCACCAGCCGTCTGCTGGACGTCATGGACAGGGGACTGATCCTGGAGGTCAGCGGCCACGATATCTACGCGGTCCGCCTCTGCCAGTGCAAAGTGTATTGGTCTGGCCCCTGTGCGCCCAACCCCAATGCACCCAACCTCATAGAGCGCCAGCGAAAGATCAAGCTCTTCGACCTGGAGTCTTTTCTCAGTGGTGAGTGATCCTCTCTGTACTGTAACCTATTTATTGTTAACCCTTTAAAACCGGAAACGCATCTCTGGCATTTTTAGATTTCTTTGGCTATTCAACAATACATTTTTTTAACTCAAATATTTGCTTCCGGGGGTCCCTGGAACAACATATTTTGAGAAGGGCCACTGATATTATAGCTACATACGTTTTTTTTCTCAAAAAAACTGTTCTCGGCTCCTGAGCACTTTTTTTTACTATGTATTTTTCAATGTTATTATGTTATTTTCAAAAGGCAGACAATTAATGTCAACAAGGTCCAATGACCTTGTTGACGTTTGTGAAAGCACACAGTGCAACCCTCAGTGATTAGCACCCATCAGGGGATCGATTATACTGGAGATAAATATTCTGTGACTACAGAATATACAAAGGTATAAGAAAATAGAAAAATTGCTGGCACAGTTCGCAATTATTATTTTTATTTCATTGGCAAGTTAAAATACATTTTCAGAGATTTGCACACATTTTCACGATTAAAAAGATATAGCCAAAGAAATCTAAAAATGACACACAGATGCGTTCCCGCTCTTAATGGATTAATGGCCCTCGATTCAGTTGAAAACACACTGAAGCGTTACCATTCTAACAGGGTTTTATGTGTGACCTGCAGGTCTGATCGCACATCAGCGGGGCCAGACGGCGAGCCCCCCTCAGTTTGACATAAACTTGTGTTTTGGAGAAGAGTGGCCTGACGGCAGGCCAAGGGAGCGGAAACTCATCATGGTTCAGGTGAGACATTTTCACACCCTGCAATAAGGCATTTGCCATTTGCTTCATTGAATACGAGTCCAAAGTGCAAGGACCATTACATTACATTACATTACAGTCATTTAGCAGACGCTTTTATCCAAAGTGCATTCAACATAGGTAGGGAACGAAACTACTAATCACCAGAAGTCTTAAGTGCATTTCCTGCAAAAACAAGCAACCAAGAGTATACCTAGCGCTACGGTAAAAGTGCTATATATCAGCTACCTACTTTCTTAAACAGATGAGACAAAATAGCAAAATCAAATGAGCACGAGCTAATACAAAAGTGTATCGACTAAACAAGATCCAATAAAACAGTACAACAATAAAACAAGAGTATGTACAACTAGTTAACAACAAGTAAGCCAGGCAAAGAGGAAGGGTAGTGTTTCCTGAAGAGGTGGGTTTTCAGCCTGCGGCGAAAGATGGGCAGTGACTCTGCTGTCCTGACATCAGTGGGGAGTTCATTCCACCACTGTGGGGCCAGAACAGAAAAAAGTCGTGACCGTGTCGATCGCCCAGAAGGACCCTTGAGTGACGAGGCAATCAGTCGCCCCGAGGTGGCAGACCGAAGTGGTCGGGCAGGGGTGTAGGCATCGACCATAGCCCGGAGGTAAGAAGGAGCTGTTCCTTTCACTGGCCTATAGGCTAGCACCAGGGTTTTAAACTGGATCCGAGCCGCTACGGGGAGCCAGTGTAGAGAACGGAGAAGGATAGTTGTGTGGGAGAACTTGGGGTGGTTGAACACCAGACGAGCCGCAGCTTTCTGAACAAGCTCCAGAGGTCTGATGGCAGACCAGTTGCATAAAGCATCTTAGGTTAAGATTCCCCTTAAAAAACGCACTCAAGTATTCCTAGAAGCAAGTTTTTGCTTATATTCAATGTAACAATCAGTTGTTTCCCTCTCCCGATGGAGAGGTGTAATTACGTTGTGCATCTAGTATCCGATCCGGTGTGCTGTCATACCCTGAAGAAGGCCATGGGGCCATCCCTGTCAGTTTTTAGCTCAATTCAATGACGAAATGGCCAGCTCAATAAATAGATTTTTAACTTTTTCACCCTTTTTATTGCACATTTTGAGACCCCAACCAAAGAGCACCTTCATGCCCCGAGTCAGCAGGGGACCACATAACAACAGGAGAAGGGCTGGTACCTGATTTGGGAAATATTACACCTTCATTTTGGACTTCCGAGCACTCCAGACTGGTGTTGGTGTCCTCCCCGACACCAGGGTCTAAATGTCTCAATCGAAGACAACCTCCCAATTGTGCCGATTGTGCTAGTTATATTGTACTTTACCATACAGATAGGTGGTTTATTTTTTAAAACGGGGTCCGGATTGTACCTTTTTTAGGTGAGATCTTAAGCAGAAAGACTAAGGATGCTTGTGCAACCAGCCACAGATTACTCTTAACATTTTGTTTCCAAGCTCCTATGCCGTGATTGACTAGGTCCCATCTTCCTCCTCCTGCTCTCTACAGGTCATTCCAGTGGTGGCTCGTATGATAAGCGAGATGTTCTCCGGAGACAACACGCGATCCTTTGACAGTGGCAGTGTTCGCCTGCAGATTTCCATCCCGGACATCAAGGACAACATAGTGACTCACCTAAAGCAGCTCTACTGCCTGCTGCAAACCCACCAGGGCCACGATAGTTGGCCCGCTTTGCCCCCTGGGTCAGGGCTTAACATTGCTCAGGCTTTACAGGCCTAGTTACAGTAGGTCGGGGTCCTACAGTAGGGGTCCTACAGGCCCCATTACAACACACCACTCACTCGCCTTTGGTCACTGGAATTGAACTGCCACATTGCTAGCATGAGTGACACTTAGTTAGCAAAGAGTGTATTCATGTATACAGACATGCACACTGTAGTATGCTTCTGTATTTAGCCTATCACTTGTTTGACCGTGTGTTTGTGTATATAGGAATATGCTACTAGGATTTGTTCCCTGCATCATGTGTTCAGGGACTAGAGAAGGAATTCGGTGTCTTCTGGGGCCAAAGTCCTGCTTACTGAAAGGCAACATTTAACAGTTAATCAGTTACAGACATAACCCCTGTGGCCTTATTTATGTAAAACGAGTCAGTGACTTCTGTATTAGCACGGTGCATCATATTTCCCAGTGGGTATTGTCCATGAAAAGGTTTGCATGACGACTTGTATGAAATGTAAAGGTTCGTTGAAGCAAGGCATTAAATGTTGTATTGTTGTATTGCAAGGAAGTTTGACATTCCATTTGTGTGGGAGAACATGTCGTGGATTTATCAAACTTTCCTGTCAAAATTTTACAAAACCAGATGGTAACATTTAAATGGAATTTGTTATTTGATGGCGCCTCTGGTAATTTGGTGTGCCATTTTCCCCTTTAGCTGTTTGTTTTTCCATTTATACGTAAGATATTTTTGTATGCATTCTCCTATATGACATTTTAGCCATTTAGTTTGTTCAGAGCCAAAATCTTAGAGAAGAGAATGGTCTTATAACTGGATCTGTTATGGAATGGATGTCGCTGCACTTTGGATGCTGAACTGTTTAATGGCCAGTTGAATGTCAACACTTTAACCTATGATCAGTTTTTATTTTATCAAATAAAAAAATGGAAAAAATAGCAGTGAGTATTTGATCAATTCATTTTATAATAAACTTGTTATGAGTTAGTGTGAGTTAATGTTGTGCTGTGTGCTTATGGCCTGAAGCGTGTCTTAGAAAAGAATTAAGTCTGCACACAGGGTCATGCTCCAAAGCTTAAACAAATATTTTCATCAGTCTGATGAAGAGCCGGTAGGCTCGAAATGTCACGTCCAATGGTGTAAAAAGGAACCAAAAGGTTACGCTTTGGAGCATGACCCAGTGTGCAGACTCAATTATTTTTGGATTCTGACCTCAGCCCAGCAGCTGTGTTTTAGTGAATGGATGTGCGTTCTTTATTGTTTGTTTCTGCAGCACATCTTTCCCTTGATGTTGAAATCATTGGCTGTGTCCTAGTGCAGCCTGAAACTAGCTGGACCATGGACAGGGATTCCTGCTGGGCCATCCTCATAATGCTTATATTGCCCTCACTGATGAGAGAGAGAGAGAGAGATAGTGTGTGTGTTGCATGCATGTATCTATCATGGCTGCTGTGATTGACTGTAAGCAGAATTCTTGTGCTTACAGTACCAGGGATGTTCTGAGCTGCTCAATGTCTCCTGTACTCGTTCAATAATTGTCTCATTCTTGGCAGTCTACACTGACATCTAGTGGATGAACCAAATAATACAGGTTGTATAGCACGTTTTCATCTGATTTGCCTTTCAACAACATAGACAATTGAGATTGTATGAGAGGCTATAAAGATTAAATGATTGAACTGCAATCATTGAATTATTATTATTATGGCTATCCAGGTAAAATTATGGCTATCCAGTTAACATCATATGTTAACTGGCATCCAACAGCCAAAGAAAATTATATAATATACCAACTTTATTCATGATTGAGTTTTTAAAACAGCTCAATGCAGGAAAGCTCCAATCTACCATGGCATCTGGTGATGGCAGTAACAGTGTGTAACAGATTATATCCATAACTGTAACTGTAGATTTATCTCTAGTGTCAGGCTTCTGGTTGAAGCTTAACCTCCTATTTGCTAATCATGCATTGCTTGCAACTATCAGCCTCTGCTACAGTTCCAATAAATATGAACCTGTACAATGGCCACATAGAAAATGTGTTGCATTGTATTATTATGTCTAATGTAAGAGCCAAGTATTTTATTTATGTTTTAATCAAATGTTGTGTATATTGCTTCGTCACTAGAGGGCGTGTGGTGAACACTCAACAGTCCACAGGTTCTTTAATTTCATGCCAATTGACCACAGGTGTTGCTGAGGAGAGGGGAGGAAGTAAGCTGTTTTTGCCTGAGATAGTGCTTCTTTTTTTGGGCCATATTTGTTAATATCTTTGTGTTGAAATCATATTAGGAGAGACAGACGATACATTGGTGAGAAACAAATGCAATATTATAGAAAGTACTGGGAAAGACTGGACATTGTTTTTCTGAGCACACCTCTAAATAATAAGTTCTATCAACAGCCAGTAGCATAAAAATTTGTCTAATAGGATTTTGTCACTTCACCTAATGATTGCCCATATGTATCCATCAGCAATTGCAGGAGACTTTAAAATCTGTCCATTTTATTTATTTGCAACTATCTCAGAGGCTTGATGAAGTTGTGTTGTGAAGTCTAGTGTAGACAATGGGGAAAATGTAATAACTCAAATGAATAATACATTTTGCCAGGAAGAAATTATATTCATTGGGAGTTGTGAGTTGGCTACACAGCAGAGAGATTATTACTTTATTAATTTATTTTTAAAAGTACTATCTTATCTCATCCAGTATTATTGTGTTGCAGTCTTACAGACCTTGCCAAACTAACATTTTGCTGCTTGTACCTGTATGAGTACTAGTGACTTTTTTGATTCTTGATTTGGGGAGCTTTAAAATCTTTGAAAAGATGACCAGCACTCACTTGGGCCTTTTAGGATCTCTTATTTATTGTGTGGCCCCAGCAGTAGATCACTCACACTCTCAGACGTTTCCTCAGCATGAATCCAGCTTTAAAATCTCCAATTTGGTGTGCCACAACACCAGACATGTAGTTCTACAACCAGGCAATGGCTCTCTTGTGAGGGTGTGAAGCTACTGTACATCAAGAACAACATTATAAAAAATATAAAGTGATATTTATGTTCCCTTTTAATCTTCAGGCATGGGCAGTGGAGACAGGAAAGTGCCAAGATTGGGTTGATGAAGCCAATCCTGCCAAGTTGAAAGTGCAGCTTTGTTTTGCCCTGAGTGAGCGCCGTGAATTCAACCTCTGGCACCAAAGAGGTCCTCATGAATCCACTGAAAATGTATGATGTCTGTGACATCCCACAGCCTCTCGGCAACCCAGGTGAAAATCCACTCATTGTATATGAATACCAGATAAGTACAGACCGGAGACTTAACCTTTTGTATGTTCCTGTAGTTTAAAAGAACCTTGGCAGTTGTTTTGAGCTCAGTTGACCTGCTTAAATGGTTTTGTTGTTTCTCATTGATTCTTCAGGATCCTCAGATGCTGGTTCTTGGACTACATATACAGAAGAAGAGGAAGATGCTCTAGTCGTCTCAGAGTTTCTCTCTGGATTTCCATCCAATGGTCAGTATAAATATGTTTGTAGGCATCCCTTTAACCACTTGAACCCCAGCATCCATATTCTGGGGGGAACATTAGCCATAAACTTAATAGAAAGAGTCCTCTTGCACACCTACGTTCAAGGCTAGATGCATAGGAAAATAATCAACATGAAAAGAGGCAGACGTCCCGCACACTGGCTTCTCTTACAGAAGTAGTTTTATGGAGTACAGCACAGCGTTTCCGTCCAACTGACCTTCATCAGGTATCTACCTGATGAAGGTGTTGTAGACTACTCGATAAAACTACTGATGTAAGTGAAGCCAGTGTGCAGGACTTCTCCATCTTTTTGGGAACATTAGCCAAGAACGGAAGATCTACAAGCTCACAACACATCATGTAGTGAGCTCGTAGATCACCCATTATTGGCAAAAGAGATTTGGTGTAGATGGAAAAAATAATAGGCTTTTTGGGCTTCAGGCTGAGCTACATGTGCATGTAAGGGCTGTCAATACAGCTTTAAAAAAAAAAAAGAAGTTATTTACACTCTGTTTTCATTCCATGATTTCTAGTCGGTGAAGAGACATGTATGGATTATGTTTGGTTTGATAGCTGATCTGTTCTTGACTAATATTTCCCAAATCAGGTACCAGCCCTTCTCCTCTTGTTATGTGGTCCCCTGCTGACTCGGGGCATTGCACGCAACCCCCCTCAGTGGAGGTCTGGCCCGAAGAGGAGCAAGTGGAAATGGCCATGGAAATGCAAGCTGCTCCACTGGTTGAGATGACCCCCGCTCCCCTCTCTGATCCCGCAATGCAGCCCCCTCCCATGCCTGATGTAATGTTACCCACCCCAGAATTGTGGATCGGTTCTCTTCCATGTAAGTTATTTTGGAATGAAGTGTATAGATCACATTTATGTGAATGTAACTCTGGAGATCAATGCATTGTGTGTATGCTAATCGCTCTGCATCTCCCAGTGACTGACTTGGAGGTGCAGGTCTATTATCGGGGGAAGGAGGTGTGTCCCATGATGGCGGTCAGTAATCCCCTGGGCTGCCGGCTGTTCTACGGCGACCTGGGCCCAATGGCTGACCAGGAGGAGCTGTTTGGGCCAATGAGCCTGGAGCAGCTACGCTTCCCTAACGCAGAACATCTGACCAACGAGAAGCAGAGGTTCTTCACCAGCCGCCTGCTGCAATTCATGGACAGAGGACTGATCCTGGAGGTCAGTGGCGTTGAGGTCTATGCAGTCCGCCTCTGTCAGTGCAAAGTGTATTGGTCTGGCCCCTGTGCGCCCAACCCCAATGCACCCAACCTCATAGAGCGCCAGCGAAAGATCAAGCTCTTCGACCTGGAGACCTTTCTCGCGGGTGAGTGAAGTTCCAGCTGCAGCCTCTGAACTATTGCTCTTCATTACTGATTTAAACTTGGACAGTTGTTAAGGGGGTACTTGATTTATACCAGGGGTCTTCAACGTTTTCAGCCCAAGGACCCCTTAGCTGAGACAGAGATGAAGCAGGGACCCCCTCATTGTTGTATAAAATTGTGTTTCAGATTAAACTTTTTTTGTTTTGCTGTTTTTTTCCCCTCTACACCCAGACCTCTTTGCCAGAAATAGCTGATCTATAAGCTCACAACGCCTCGCAGCGCGAGGCGTTGTGAGCTTGTAGATCAGCTATTTTTGGCTAAAGTTCTCCTCAGAAAAGGGATGCTAGGGTTCAAGTGGTTTAAAAAAAACATTTCACACAAAGATTTGGTGGACCCCCTGTAGTAACTCTGAGGACCCCCTAGGGGTCGCAGACCCCCTGATGAAGACCCTTGATCTATACTATATATACAGTATAATATGTATACATTTATATATTAGTTGGCAACATGTTTTCGTTAGCTTTTGTAAATGCAATTTCGCTGTCAAATTCCAATTTGTATGTATTGTTCGGTTCCTCCAGATTTATTTGTGAAAATACTCATTGTACATGACTGCATGTACATGAAGTACAGTTCTAACAGGGCTTATGTGTGACATGCAGGTATGATCGCCCATCAGCGGGGTGAGACGTCGAGCCCCCCTCAGTATGACATAAATCTGTGTTTTGGAGAAGACTGGCCTGACGGCAGGTCAATGGAGCGGAAACTCATCATGGTTCAGGTGCATACGAGTCCAGAGGTTGAGGGACGGTTACATGAAGCGTCTTGTGGTTAAGATTTCTTTGTTATAATATAAGATGTGCAAATCCTTCAAATAAAATTCAGCATAACCTTAGATCTTAAGCAGATCTTAACCTTAGATCTTAAGCTGGGAGACTATAGGTTTGTGCAAACGGCTATACAAATATTCTTTAAATATTTGTGGTTCCAAGCTCCCATACTGTGATTGACTAGGTCCCATCTTCTTCCTCTGCTCTCTCCAGGTCATTCCAGTGGTGGCTCGTATGCTAACTGAGATGTTTTCCGGAGATAGCAACATGCGATCCTTTGACAGTGGCAGTGTTCGCCTGGAGATTTCCATCCCAAACCTCAAGGACAACGTTGTGTCTTACCTAAAGCAGCTCCACTGCCTGCTGGATATTCACCAGGCTTAACCACATTGCTCAGATTATTTATACAGGCCCAGTGTGGCAGCTCGCACGGTTTCCTACCAGGCAACAACACACCGCTCACTCGCACTGGTGGTCACTAGATGTGAAGGTTCATCTCAAGTATGTTGCTAGTTATCAAAGAGTGTAGACAATAGACATGCAAAATATAGGATGCTTGTGTATTAAGTCTTTCACTTGTTTGACTGTGTTTGTGTGTATATAGGAATATGCTACTAGGATTTGTACCCTGCATCATGTGTTCAGGCCCAGAATTTGTGTCTGCTGGGGCCAAAGCATTTATAGACATAGCCCTGCTGTCTATGGCCTTATTTATGTAATATGAGTCGGTGGCTTCTGAATTATAACGGTGCACATTTCTTTCCCAGTGGCTATTATTCATGAAATGTTGCACAATGTCTTATGTGAAATTTTAAGGTTTGTGAAGAAAGGCATTAAATATTATATTGTTGCATTGCAGGATGACATCTACATGCATCGTTTATGTTAGTTATTCATGTAGTTCTTATGTTTTCTCATACTCGCGTTTGAGATTACATTTTTGTGGTAGTGGATTTATCAAACTTCATCCAAAATTTAGCGCAATTTGTCATTTTACGGTGCGTGCCTCTTGTAATTTGGTGTCGTTTTTTTTCTCCATTCATACTTTTTTTTTGCCTGTTTAAGAACCTTAGACAATGGCATCATAATCTGTTATGGAATGGATGTCGCTGCACTTTAGGGGCTGAACTGTTTAATTGCCAGTTGAATGTCAATGCTTTTTACCCTATGATCAGTTTTAATTTTATCAAATAAAAATAGCAACGAGTATCTAATCAATTCATTTTACCTGCCCATCCACCCACATACATTTATATTACCCTAGTGAGACAGTCACAAAGAGTGTGTGACTGAGTGTTTGCATGTATCATGCCTGCTGTAGATCACTTGTGTGAGTGAGTGTTTGCATGTGTAGCCCCTAGAGGGAGGCATAGATTATATGATGTCATAAGTGACACAGGTATATAAGGCCTTTCTGAACAGGCAGGTACGAGGCTGCCAATCTGTGGGTCCTCACAACACCATGCCGGTTACTGTGTTGTGAGAGGAGGAGGTTTTGTTTGAGAGCCAACTTGAAGAGTGGTAAGCCTGTTTGGTGTCTTATTGTTTTTACAGTGTCTACTTATGTATGTTTACTTTTGTTGTTGTACATGGAAAATGGAAATTGTTTATTATATCATCAGGTGCATACCGTTCATGTGTTTGAGACATGCAAGGAGTGTTGTCTCCAGGGAATTGTGCATGTAAACTGGATATGAAATGTGAGTATGATTCTATGTACATGGAAAAGAGCTTTATACATTTCTGCATGTGATGTCTGCTGTGTGATTCTGTGTAACATTCTACATGTTTATGTGCTGACATTCAGTGTACAGCTGCAGTTGAGGAAGTGTGGCAATTGTGAACCAAGTCACTCATGCAACCTTACAGAGTCACATGGTAATGTAGTTTGTTTTATCTTTACTTTTAATATCACACTGTTATTTGGATACAGTATGTGTGTATTATGAGTTAACTGTGTTTGGTAGTTGTTTGTAGGGTCATGTGGAGTGAGCGGCCTAGGTTTGACCGCTGTTCCTTTTTCTTGATAGTGTTTCCTTTGTAGTTTGAGTACATGGCACAAATCAGTTGGCCGGCTACCGCAATCGAGCATGGTTTTGCTCCTAGAGTTAGACTTGGTGATAAGCAGAGCAAATCTCTATTTGTTTGTTTGTTATTTGTTTGAGAAACCATCTTCCCCATCGTAGCTAACGCACGTAACCCAGCTCTGCTTGAACTCCCTTTGTATTAGGCTGCCATACAGGTAAGGGGCTTTGTACACTATTTGGACTGCCGTGTGCAAACAGGGCATTGGGCCTTTTCGTTTGTTGTGCTCTATAGAGTTGCAGTGTTGGCCTTGAGGTCAAGTGTAAGGTGCTGTGTTATTGTGTGATTTCACCCATTTGATTCCCCTCTCTAAGCCTGCAGCCATCAGGAGTGGAGCACAAGCAAGCTGTTTTTTGTGGGAAGCATTTGGGGAAATGTTATATGTTGTATGTCATTGCTCACTTCAGATTTTAAATGAATTTGGAATAAAACTATGTTTTATTGAAATTCCTTATTTTTACCAAAAGCAAATAAAGATTGTATATTTTTCTATTATACTTGAGTCCTGCCTGTTGATCATTATAGCGGGGTAACACATCACTATGCCTATCTGTAGAGGCTTGAAGCTGTTGACTCGAAGTCTGAGAGCTTGCAGTAGTACCAGAAATTGCCCGAGTTGTTCTGTTCTCCTGTACTCTGTCAATAATCTCATTTTGGGCAGTCTGCACTGACATCTAGTGGATACACCGAATAATACAGGTTATATTAAAGACATAAATATGAATAGCAATTATTGCAGTTGACCAATCTACCTGGCCTCACACAGACGTTAACTGGCATCTACGTTCCACAGCCAGTGAAAAGAAGCAATATACCAGCTTTGATGTTCCAAAAACAAATGTTGAGAATTAGTGTTAACAGTTTGGTTACTAAAGAGACATGTTCACAATATACAGGTAGAAAGTGTGTATTTACTACTATATTTGTGAGGACCACATGTGTAGAATTTGAGAAATAGACGTCCAGTTTTGTGCACCGAAAATAGCAGATCTACATTGCGAGCTCGTAGATTATTCCTGGCATTGGGGTAGTTAAGAGTTAAAAATGGCAAACTGTTGATGTCCTCACAAGTATGGTACTATAAATGTGTGTGGGGCATTTATAAGTTTCTTGTGGAAGAAATGACTCACTGATAACTTTAAGTCTGTCCTCACACCTTCACCCAGCTGATTTAGTAGATCTCAAGGTCCAAAAGTACTGTGTGTGTGTGTGTGAGAGACATCATCTTTGATAGAAAGAGGGAGAGATGTTGCTGCTTATTACATAATCTTTGCACTTGATGTCTCCAGCAGGAGGAACAGGCCAATGTATTAATCGTCAATTATTTTTATTTATTTACTGTACCCTATAAAGTGCAATAGGAGATCATAATGAGTTTGTCAAGGCGGGGGTGATTCCTGGTTACATCTAGTAACCTTTGGTCAGAAGGGATGCCACTAAACACACATTCCTGTCCCAGCAGCAGTGGTGGGAAAAAAGTACTCAAATGTTTTACTTAAGTAAAAGTATCAATAATAAATACTCTGTTACAAGTAAAAGTCTGGAATAATACATTTACTTGAGTAAAAGTACAAAAGTATTGGTATAAAAATGGACTTAAATTACCAAAAGTAGAAAGTACTCATTATGCAGAATGTCCCATTTCACAACTTTTCAAAAGCTTTTGAAAATAGCAGATCTACAAGCTCACAATGCACAGAGCTTGTAGATCGGCTATTTTCAAACGGGGCAGAGGTGGTTAATGTATGTTTTGTAATAATCAAAATCTACAAAGTAACTAGTAACTAAAGTTTTCAAATAATTATATTAAGAGAAAAAGTATAATGTTTGTCTCTGAGATGTAGTGGTGTAGAAGTAAAAGTACAGAAAATGGAAATACTCCAGTAAAGAAAAAAAATACCTCGAAATTTTACTTAAGTACAGTACTTGAGTAAATGTACTTTACACCACTGCCCAGCAGCCACTTCCCCTAGCTAGATCAGTGTGCTTTTCCAGTGGACTTTGCCCATCTTTATTAATGAGGAAGTCTTCAGAGTTACTGTCCAGGTGTGGAACAACATGAGCTGGATTTGTACAGAAGCGGAGGATAAACTGAAGTGAATAAAAGCAACATTCACCAACCAGACATCAAAGGTAAAGTGACTTTTATAACCTCAATGCCTACAATTCAATTATTCTGAAGAAATAATGCTGGTATGGATTCAGTGTCAAAGCTAGTGATAACTTGTTTAGCTGTGTCACAACATTCAAGCTCTATCAGGGATCTTCAACGTTTTCAGGCCAAGGACCCCCTAGCTGAGAGAGAGACGGAGCAGGGACCCCCTCTATATTGTATAAAATTGAGTTTCAGATTCAACTTTTTTTGTTTACTTGGTCTGCTCTGTTTTTCCCTCTACACCTATACATTCACACAAGGATTTGGCGGACCCCCTGTAGTAACTCTGAGGACACCCTAGGGGTCCCGGACCCCCTGTTGAAGACCCCTGCTCTATATCTATAATCCGAATCTCCTAATATTTTTGAAAGTATCACATTGGTATTTCGCTGTTTGAACCTGAATGAGTGTTGACAAATAAACGTGATTATTGAAAAGTTCAATACTTATTTTTGATAAGAGATTGAAAGATGGCGGTCTTGAAGTAACATTTACATTTGCTATCATGCGTATGATTTTGTCTAGACATTTTTATTTGTGTTATGTATACAATTTGTGTTGATTTGAATAACGGTTTAATATATTAATGTCTGTTTTTAACAAGTATTAATTAGCCAGTTTTATTGACATTGACCATAGTGTTGCTAGGTGATCATGTCAAACAAAGTCTAAGCAATGTGAGCTATATTCCTTAATCATAGCTGACACACACACACACACACACACACACACACACACACACACACACACACACACACACACACACACACACACACACACACACACACACACACACACACACACACACAGGCTACATATATATGCAAAATCAACCAAAATGTTGGACTGCAATTGGACTGCAATATTAGAGTTTTACAGCTGCCTCAGGTTGCTCCTAACAACAGATAAGCTAAAACAACATCATGGTGTTGATATTGTATCATATCACTGAAGATACAGGCGTGCCAGCCAGCGTGACACCAAAGATGTTCAGGAGCAACAGTCCCTACGGCTTTGAGACCAGCAGCTACACAGGATCTACCCAGTCCAAGTATGTATTCCCTGGCTGTGCTCCTCCCATATATTCTGTTCCCATACCATTTATCATTCAGTTACTGATTCCGCTGTTGTAATGACTGTATTTTATCTGTAGCAGTGTCTACTCCTCCACCCAGGATGATGTGTCATCACAAACATCAGGTCTATCCAGGCCCAGTGCAAAGTCAATTTACAGTATGTATGAAGTACCTGAAGCGTGATTCATTAAAGACTATGTTTTTTGCCCCCCCCCCCCCCCCCCCCCCCCCCCTCGGCCAAGCTAACATTGGTCAAGCCTCACGTGACACGTGACAATACGTTGAAAGAGTGTGCTCGGATTGGCTAGTGAGACGCATGATGTATAGCGGCCTTTAAATAGATGTGTCACTTTGAAAGAGTCTTGGTCTCTTTCAAAGTGAGGTAAGACAGGAACAATCACGAAATGGCTGAGAAATGGCGGAGCAATACATTATGTAGACACACTGGTGTCATCACAATACGTAATATAAATAGCTTAGACAGGATTAATCAAGAACAGTACATTCCAGTACAAACTGATATCACAGTTGATGACAGTTGATAGCACGGTTCTGCTGGCGGAGACTTGTGCTCCGAGGAGCACATTTTCTAGTTTTACATCTGTTTCATAAATATGACAATAGGCCTGATACATCCTTCTCCCAATATACCCATCATCACTCCTAGGGATAGAGTATACTGTAGGGATGCTAGGGTTCAAGTGGTTAATGTAAAATGTCCTGGACCCCCTGTTGAAGAACCCTGCTCTAATGCGGTCATTCCTGATCTTGTCCTATGAGAATCTTACATAACATCTTCAATTATGTCTTTTCATCGCCGGTGCCACTGTTTCCAAGACATACAGCATAGCTGGTCTCACTACTGTCTTAGACACCTTCCCTTTCACTCTTGCTGGTACCCTTTAGTCACAAATCACTCCTGACATTTGTGTATGTGTGTGTGTGTGTGTGTGTGTGTGTGTGTGTGTGTGTGTGTGTGTGTGTGTGTGTGTGTGTGTGTGTGTGTGTGTGTGTGTGTGTGTGTGTGTGTGTGTGTGTGTGTGTGTGTGTGTGTGTGTGTGTGTGTGTGTGTGTGTGTGTGTGTGTCAACAGGGCAAAGGCAGGATTACGCAGAGTCCATAACCAAGATGATGGACAAATTCCAGTACAGAGTGGAGGTATCATTTTTGTAAACACACACCAAGCTCTCCATCTTGTCCTTATGATAGACCATTGGTTCTCAAAGTGGGGTCCGGGGACCCCCAGGGGTACTTGAGGGGGTTCCAGGGGGTCCCCAGCTAAATGATGGACAGGAACCAAATGGACCCTTATGAGTCTGTAACTCTGAGAGTGTACACTCTCAGAGTTAAATTAACATTGATTTTACAATATGAATTGTGGTTGAAATGAAAATGGTTGAGAATCCCTGCTAGAGCCGTAAAAGAAATCTTCTCTTATAGGGATCCCTGGCTTATCTTTTCAAATGGGGGTCCGCGGGATAATAAGTGTCAATTTGGGGGTCCTTGACATGAAAAAGTTTGAGAACCACTGTGATAGACTGAAACCTATTACCACGTAAACGAATTTGCTCGCAATACGCATCATTCGTGAGCACAATCCTTCTGCATGCTAAACCGTATGTTCACTCCTATACCACCTCTCCTCTCCTCTGCAGCACCTGTTAACGTGTGCCCTGGACGGGAAGGAGGTCCAGGGTGTGGGTGACTGTGTGGAACGCCTGAAGCTCATGGACAGCATGGGACGTGTGTGGGGGCAGGACATGCTCCTGGAGGCCCGCAATGGCAGCCTGCTGCTGACAGACATTGAGACCAAGGTTGGTGTTTTTTACAACAGTGGTTCTCAACCGTTTCAGGCCGCAAAATAATCATGTTTGAACTGGGGACCCCCCCCCCACCCTGACAAGCACTTACGTTACAGACTCAGTTCCACAGATAAATATTGTTGCGAGGCGTTGTGAGCTTGTAGATCTGCTATTTTCAAAGTTTTTGCCTCTTACAGTATATTATTTGACACTTTGGTCTGTTTTTATAGTATAGTTTGTTCATTACTTTTGATGCAGTAATGGTCTTTTTCTTTCTTTTCTTTTTTTGAGTTATGAAAAATGTCTGAAAAGTCCTTAAATTGTCACTTCACTGTCATCTGGGGACCCCCCCAGGTTGAAAACCACTGTTATGTGAGACCTAAAGATCTGTAAACGGGGCTCCAGTGGAGGCTGAAGGGGTTATGTCTACATGTGAATATCTAATGCTGAATTTACGCTCCATCATACTACAAGGGGTCCGCCAAATCTTTGTGTGATATATATGTATTTTTTCTTGAACCCTAGCATCCCTTTTCTGAAGAGAACTTTAGCCAAAAATAGTGTGAGCTTGTAGATCTGCTATTTTTGGCAAAGAGGTATAGGTGTAGAGGAAAAAAGAGCAGACCAAGTAAACAAAAAAAGTTTAATCTGAAACACAATTTTATACAATATAGAGGGGGGTCCCTGCTTCATCTCTCTCTCTCAGCTAGGGGGTCCTTGGCTGAAAACGTTGAAGACCCCAACCGCCACCTTCTAAAAACAATGGTCCTTTTTTGATAATTGGTTTCATTTGTAGTAAATACCATATATTCTAATCTTTGGTGCTCATTCCCTTTCTCCTGTCTTTGTGGGGCTCAGGAGGAGCTGGAGCGTCTGGCCCTGAGCAACATCGTGGATCTGCAGGCTGTGATGGACGGCGGCGTCTACGACTCCCTGCTGACTCTGACAGTGAAGGACCGCCGGAAGAAGACCACCACCGTCTTCATGTTCCAGTGTGAGGAGCTCAGGGTGAGGACAATACAGGCTCTATGCACAGCAGCCACATTGGGAATAGAATGAATTGGGCCTCTTCTTACTTCCTTCACAGGTGTTACCAATGATACTAATTAAGGCTCTGTTCCATTTAGTGTGGCATAGTGGTTGTCTTATTTTCAAGGACCCCCATAACTCTGAGAGTGTACAAATGGAACCAAATGGACCCTTACGGGTCCATTTGGTTCCATTTGTACACTCTCAGAGTTACACACCCACCATAAGGGGCCATTTGGGAACCAAAATGGAGTGTTTCTAGTGAGCCAACATGCACAATATCAGCACCCTGACCAGAATGGAACAGAGCCTTCATTAATATCATTGGTAACACCTGTGAAGGAAGTTAGAAGAGGCCCAATGTCTTTCCAATGTGGCTGCATGCTGTGCATAGAGCCTATCAAGCCTACTGGGATGGGACTGCATCAAGGCACACACTAGGATGAGACCAGTGAATGTTGTTATTTTCCCTTCCACAGGCAGACTACATTAAAAAGGACCTATCAAGGGCACTCTCACGCAAGTGGGAGGATTCCTCTAGCCTCAGGTGAAAGTCTTTTAGCTCACTTTTGCACACATAAAGTATCTGTACATTCATCCGTCTGTTCTTTCTGTGACCCAGTGAACCTCCTCTCTCCCGTCTTGTTGAAACAGCCTTCTAGACACTGTTCAAGTTCAAGTTTATCATGTCCCAAACTGGGCAATTTTTGTTACAGCAGATAATAATAAGAAACTCCAAAACACAGTGAACTTACGTACACAAGACATAAACATAGACATGATCACAAGATCCAGATAATAATAGCTATACCTCCTCCTGCTTTCAGGTCCAGCACTGTGTCTGAACCTGAGCTCATTCCAGATCTTCAGAACACCACCCCGCCCTCCGAGCCTGCAGCGTGGAAGCCTCCCGATGACCCCGTGGCTCCCTGGAACGCTCCCGACTATGGTGAGCAAATGATGCAATAACAAAGGGTCCAGTTGAACCCACACACTTCCTTCCATTTTACACAGCAAAATCCAAAGTGTCAGAGGTTCTCAAACTTTTTAATTTAAACGATCCCCAGTTTGATATTAGGCCACAGACCGCCTTTGATACCATGTTGTTGTTTTTTTTAATCTCTGGGACCCCAATCTACACTGTAAAATCCTTGGTGTTAATTTAACTCTGAGAGGGTACAGATGAAGCCAAATGGACTCGTAACGGTCCCTTTGGTTCCATTTGTACCCTCTCGATGTTACAGACCCGTGCAAGGGTCCATTTGTACCCCTGGTGGTCCCCGTGCCGCACGTTGAGAGCCAGTGTGTTAACCCATTCAATCCGGGATCGCATCTCTGTCGTTGTTACGAGCTTGTAGAGCTGCTATTTTTGAAAAACTGGGAAAAGGATTTGAGTTACAAATGTTCGCTTAAGAAATATTTTTGAATAGCCAAATAAATCTAGAATGACAGAGATGCGTTCCCGGATTGAATGGGTTAAATGAACTCAGAGTGTAAAGGTGGTTGTCATGCCAACAGCTCATCTTATGACTCTCATTCAGGTACACTCCCAAATAAGCATTTAGATTTATTGTCTCCGCCAGGCCGAAGGCATGGTGGAGAGTATGTTTTCGTTACCGTCCCGTTGTGTCCCCCCCCCCTAGCCAAGCTAACATTGGTCAAGCTTCACGTGACACGTGACAATATGTTGAAAGGGTGTGCTTTGATTGGCTAGCGAGACGCATGACGAAATACATACCTATAAATAGGTGTGTCACTTCGAAACATCGTTTACATGTTTCGAAGTGACATCAGTGCCATCAGCCAAGCTAACATTTAGTCAGGGGATATTAGCAGAAAAAGTTCCAATCTTGGAATAAATTCCTTACCAAGAATCCTCACCAATGTGTTTGTAAAGGTGTCTAGTAACACATCTCACAAAGACTGAAATGCAGTTTCCCTAGTTTCCCAGTTTCCCCACACCTATCCATCAGCCAAGCTAACATTGGTCAAGTGACACGTGACAATATGTAATATTGACAGGATTAATGGAGAGTATCTCTTCCTCTCCGTCCGTCTCTATGTGTCCGTCTGAGAACACCCAACATTGGTCAAGCTGCATGTGACATCACAATATGTTATATAAATCGGTAAGACAGGATCAATCAGGAACAGTACTTTCCAGTACAAATTACCCGACCGTGCGTGTGTGTCCGTCTGAGAACACCTAACATTGGTCAAGACCTGCCAGTGGCTGGCAGGTCTATATTACGCTGATGTAATATAAATAGCTTAGACAGGATCAATCAGGAACAGTACTTTCCAGTACAAACTGAGATCACAGCTGAGATCACACAATGCAACTAACTCCCAGCACGCGAACTGAAGAAGCAGCAAGTCATCGTCTGAAGCTTGGTGTAGTAATAATGACTGTTCGATGGTTGATTTGATTGTGGTTGCTTACCACCTCTGTATCTCATTACTTATTGCTATAATAATATAATTGCTATGATATAGTAACATGTTCTATCTTTGGTAAGAATTAGAACATTTCTAGAAAACTATGGTTAAAGATAGGGCAAGTGATTTCCTTTGGTTAAAATAGCACGGGTCCGCTGGCGGAGACCTGTGCTCCGAAGAGCACATTTTCTAGTTTTTACACTGTAATCTTGGCCGTATGTCACTGTTTGTGTAGAAGACGACGACGAAGGCACTATCACACCTGTGCCAGACACTCCACGTGAGGACACCCCGCCGCCTCCCAGGAGGGCGTCGCCACCACCACCACACTCCTCTGTCACAGAAGAAGAAGAAGAACCTTTGCCACCTCCACGCCCGTACACAGAGACTAACAGGAATGTGGTCAGTGTTCTTCATACTCATCCATTCCCTGAACCTTTCTGTGGTGGAAGAACAATGTAGAAATACTCTGTTACAAGTAAAAAATCTTCCGAAAATAGCAGGGCTTGTAGATCGGCTATTTTTGAACAGCCATGGTATAAAATAGGGCTTAATTGGTTGTTGGTGTGTGTTTTGTAATAATAAAAACAGTACAATATTTGCGTCTGAGGTGTAGTGGAGTAGAAGTATAAAGTACTCTGTGTGGAGTTTGCATGTTCTCCCCGTGTCTCCTAGGGTAGTTAATACCCTCACAAAAACATGTAGTAATCCTGGTCACTATACTGCCTCCCCCTGGTCAGCCGGGGCGTCTGATGGAGGGGAAAGGAACTGGTTGGAATAACGTGTTCCTTCCACGCGCTACGTTCAACCAGGGAAACTCCCCCCTGTCAGGTGACAAGAAGGTCAGTTGGCTCTCATGCATTGAAGGAGGCATGAGCTCGGCTCTGGCCTCCCTAGGCTGTTGGGGGGAGTGTAGTGCCCAGGATCACTTAGCAAATTGGCACCGGGTGAAAAAAGGGTATAAAGTATAAAGTATTCAAAAATGGAAATACTCAAATAAAGTAAAAGTAACTCAAAATTGTAAGTACAGTACTTAATCCCTTTCCACCACTGAAGCCTTTCTGTTTGTCAGCCTGCACTTTAGTAATATCATAGTATGTATGGTATCGTGTGCAAAAACACAAATATATATATAATGAATGTGCATATAATGTACTATGGCTGTAATCATTAAGGTATGTATCTGGTATCCAGTCAACAGGAATGAGTGAATATGTATTTGCTCTACAGGATATATTGAATCACATCTTCAGTGACCTTGAAATCTTCATGGGTCACATAGCTGCAGTAGTGGCCAAAGACAAGAAGAAAAACAAGAAAAAGAAGGGAAAGCGTAAGTTAAACCCCAAATAAAGCTGCATTTTTAAAAAGCTCTTTTATTTAGCCAGCTTTGCTTTCGAACAGTTGAGAAACAGGAAACTGATGTCAGTTATATATTGTCCTGATCTCTCTTTAACGATGACCTATTTTTAGCCATAAAGGGCATGCCTCCTGTAGAAGACTTTGCGGTCTGTCTCCAGAAGATCAAATGTGGTTTCAACCTTCTGGTAATGCCTCTTGAACCACACCACCTTGCTAATAGCAACAATGTTGCCAGTTAAATGATTCTGTGATGCATGGTGAACTGTTTGGATGTTTGTTGATGTTCATCACATAATGAGCTTGTGTTCACTTCGACAGGGAGAGCTCAATGGAAAGATTGATAACCCCAGCGCCCCTGACTTTGTCCATTGCCTGTTCACCACGTTGGCTTTTGTAAGTCTCTGCAAACACCACTGTTAATTTTGACAGCAAATTTTCATTTAGTTTTAGTCGTGTTTTAGTTATCTGAAATGTTTTAGTTTTAGTCTAGTTTTAGTCGACTAAATATCACAAGATTTTAGTCGACCAAAAGATATTATGGCGGTGCCTTGATGGCGTGGTAATGCTGATTTTACACTTGGTTGCATGCTGAAAATAGCCGATCTTCAAGCTCACAACATGCCGCAACGTGACGCGTTGTGAGCTTGTAGATCGGCTATTTTCAGAATGCAACACCTGAGCGCAACCAAACAAACAATGACTTGCCTTTTAGTTATACTGGAGCTCTTCTCCACTAGTCCCTCACTAACATTTTAGTCTAGTTTTTATTCGTTGACGAAATTGTCAATATATTTAGTCTTAGATTTAGTCATCATTGTCTCTAATTGTTGTTACTTTTCACGCTTTTAACTAATGTCACAGATTTCTTTGTATTCAAGGGGAGTGTGATATGTTTTTGTTAAAATAACTGTTATTCCGGTAAGTATAATCATTGCACCAGTAATCATTGCTTAGAGTGTTTGTTCAGTAACAGGGGGTCTCCTTGTCTCTCCAGCTATTTAGTGAACAGAAAATACCAATTTTATCCATCATGAGCAAACAATCTATAGACGAAGATCAATTGGAATATAGAGCTATTTAACTATTATTTTAACAAAAACATGTGGCTTACAACATCACCTTTAATAGAGTATATTTGGGGTATAATATGTTTCTTTGATCTATATAGGTAGTCTCCCACTGCTCCAAGGACCTGCCTCCCACCATCGTAGCCCCCCTGATAGAACCTTTGAGTATTCGTCTTATGGGTGAAGAGGCCACTCCAGAGGAGGACGAGCTATGGCAATCTCTAGGAGACGCCTGGAATATCCCCAGGTGGGACACTATGAGTCAATGCAGTGTGCAGAAGTACCTACAGTATAGGGCTGGGCAGTGGTGGAAAAAGTACTCAAATGTTTTAATTAAGTGAAAGTATCAATACTGCAATGTAGAAAAAAGTTAAAGCCCGGAATTCTAAATTTACTTCAGTAAAAGTACAAAATTATTGTTATCAAAATGTAAAATTAATAAATTGTAAATTGATTTCAAACTTTTGTCTAGATTACGATTATTAAACATAAGAAAGGGAAAATAGCAGATCTACAAGTTCAGAATGCGTTGCGACGCAATTTGTTTACGCCACCATTGTACAACGAAGCACAGTATAATATAGGGTTAAGTGGTTAATCAGACTAATTGATTTGGGCTATTACTTTGTGTCGATTTGTTGATACTGTATGTACAGTAGGACACAAAAAAAAAACAATTGTGACACACTGTGAGCTTGTAGATGTGCTATGTTTGGCGAAGATATTTGGGATAGAATAGATGGAAAAAAGTACAGAGCCAACTCAGGTCCAGTTTTCAAAGTCTAGAGTAGTGTTTCTCAATGGTGCGGTACAGCCCCCCAGGGGGGCGTACAGAGAAGTCGGGTTTACTATATTCGAGTGCACCAATGTTGCCAGCTCTCTCTCTGTTTTTTAATGTTTTTAAATGGCTATGCCTCTTTTTAACGCGTCTGTTGTTTTTAAATGTGACAAGCACCATGAGTTGCGGAGGACGGTATTTTGCTCCCTTTGTATGCCTAGTGTGTATTAATGGAAGTGACAATAAAACGTATTCTGATTGTGATGTATGTTGGCAGCACCAGATGGCCTGAAGATGATGAAGACATCCCTGTTTACGCCCTGGTGTTCTTTGATGGATGGCAGGCTCCTGAGGTGACTGACGCACCCCAGGCCAGCCAGCATGTCAACACACAGGAGAGACAGCACCCTGTCCCCGAGAGACAGCACCCTGCCCCCGAGAGACAGCACCCTGTCCCCGAGAGACAGCACCCTGCCCCCGAGAGACAGCACCCTGTCCCCGAGAGACAGCACCCTGCCCCCGAGAGCCAGTACTCTGTCCCTAGCCAGGTAAAGCCTGATTTATATTTAGCTGCACACTGGTGTTGTTGTGTGGCGTAAATAGCAGATATACAAGCTCACAACGCGCCACAAATGTGACGCGCTGTGAGCTCGTAGATCTGCTATTTACTGAGCCCGACACCAGCCTGCAACTAAGTATAGCGTGACGCTTAAGGCTGTAACTGTTAATTATTTTCTTAGTGATTATTGTATCTATTACTCTTTCGATTCATTTGATTAATACATTTTTGGAAACTTTTCACCTAAAATGACGTGCCAAAAATAGGATTTTATAATGAATACATTATTTTATTAAGTTACAACCCCTGCCAGCTAGTAAACATTTACATTCGAGTCGCACAGCTGCTAAACCCTACAGTGTACGTGTTGATTTGACCAAAAATGTAATTTGTGAAAGAATTCCAGAGAATCATTTTTTGTCTTCTCCTGTGCAGAGATCAGCCCAGTGGACGCCGCCCCCACCATCATCACAGTAAGTATAATCATATAATAATGTCAATTAAATATGACTGTTACTCTAAATCAGTGGTTCTCAAACTTTTTCATCATGTCAAGGACCCCCAAATGGACACATATTAGCCCGCGGACCCCCATGTGAAAAGATACCTTTTAAGGACCCCCAGTTTGACATGCATTAGGGCTACGGACCACCATTTAATGGTATTTCAATCTCTGGGACCCCAATTCATGTTGTAAAATCAATGTTAACTTAACTCTGAGAGTGTACAAATGGAACCAAATGGACCCGTTAGGGTCCATTTGGTTCCATTTGTACACTCTCAGAGTTACAGACCCATAAGGGTCCATTTGGTTCCTATCCATCATTTAGCTGGGGACCCCCTGGAACCCCCTCAAGTACCCCTGGGGGTCCCCGGACCCCACTTTGAGAACCAATGCTCTGAATGTTTCACGCTTGTGATGGATAGCATAATAGTTGCCCATTGAATGTTTTTTTCTGTTTCAGTCCAGATGAGCCATTAGACCCAAATTACATGCGAGTTATATATGACTTCACTGCAAGGAATCCTAGAGAGCTCAGCATTACAAAAGGAGAGATAGTTGAGGTGAGCATGGATCCAAGCCTTTCTCCTTCGTGGACATTTTTCTCTTATTGTATGTCATACTCGAGAGGGTGGGGTGGGAAATCCAGTGGTGGACAGAAATAAAGTACATTTATTTGAGTACTGTACTTAAAGTTTTTTTTGTCGCATTCCAGAGGCAAAAATTTGATGACCTAGTCATCGGTCAATAGGAGACTCAATGAATTCGAGGCTTCATGGGGTGTGTAATTGATATAAAATAAGTTGGTTTTGGGTGAAGTGCTCCTTCCTTGACAACTTTGTTTTTTTACAACCAAGGTTTATATTTTAGCTTGTAATTAAAGTAAATAAAAGATGAGTGTTATTTTTGTTTTTTTTCATTAACTGCTTTCTATAGTTTTTGCAATTTTAGCGATATTTTTTACAGTGGGCGGGGGCATTCTGTCCGGTGGCTAAATATGCCTTTTTTACACAATAAAAAGGCTCCTGTAGTCTTTGATGGCCAGATGTGAGTTATTGGGGGCTAGAAGAGCTACTGTAAATAATAATAAAGAAAACGCCGGGTTATTGTGTTTCAACACTCATCTTTTATTTACTTTAATTACAATCTAAAACATAAACCTTGGTTGTAAAAAAAACAAAGTTGTCCTTTAAGGAGGCTACTTTAATTCAGTATTAGCCACTTGAGCCCTATTTCAAATATAGTGAAAATAGCAGATCTACAAGCTTGTATGTGTGCTTGTATGTCTGCTATTTTCTTGTTTTAGAAATGGTTTACATTTTAATACAGCAATGCATTGATATTAAAAAGAAAATGCACTTTCCAATTTGTGCTTTTGAACATTACGGTTTTTTTTTACTTATGTTCTTTTTTTTAAAGCAAGTTCTTCAGTGCTCAAGCACAAATTTGACTGAGCAACTTTCCCTTGTAGTTGAGTAATACTTGACTATTTGACTCAAGTACTGGGGTTGAGTACTTTGTCCATCACTGAGGAAATCCCACCATCAGGAGGGTAATGCCACTCAAATGATTTGGACTTGTGCTCACGGTAATTGTTTCCCTGCAGCTGCTGGACGTGTCCAAGCAGTGGTGGAAAGTGAGGAACGGCAGAGGACAGGAGGGCTTCGTCCCCAATAATGTCCTGGAGTCTCCAGAGAAGCAAGCAGCAAATGAGGTCAGAATTCAACACACATTCTAAAACACTGTGGGTCAAGTTCAACTCAGTTTCCAATCTACACTACTGTAAGTTACCAAGACAAAATCAAACAATTGAGGGAGTCACAGCATAATTGTAAACATGGTGCACTTGAATATTAACCCATTAAAACTTGGAAAGTGTCATTTTAAATTTTAGCCATATTTTAAATGTTATATTTATTGCAGTTATACAAGCTCATAGCTTGTAGATCTGATACTTTTGAAAAATTGTGAACATTTCTGCAAATCTTTTGCATAAATCTTATATTATGTAAAAAATATAAAGTTTTACATTTTAAGCAAACATTTTTTACTCAAATCTTTGCTTCTGGGGAGTCCCTGCAACAATATATTTTGAGTTGGGGATCCGCAGCCAAATACATATAATTTATAGGGTGCTTGACATGAAAAAGTTTGAGCACCACTGATTTAGCAACATACGTACGTTTTTCAAAAAACTTAGATTTAGAAGACATTTTTAGAATCGGCCTCAGGTCTTAATGGGTTAAACTGCCCCCCCCCCCATTCTAATCCATCCATTACTGTTTCATTGTTTTAGCCAATTAGTGGTCCACCTGTCCTAACCAAGAAGTCCAAATCTGCAGAAGTGAAGGCATGGCTTGAGTACAAGGGCTTTAGTAAAATGTAAGTGACACACACACACACACACACACACACACACACACACACACACACACACACACACACACACACACACACACACACACACACACACACACACACACACACACACACACACACACACACACACACACACACACACACACACACACACACACACACACACACACACACACACACACACACACACACACACAGAATTGAGAAACTATTCAATGCTTGCTATGGATGTATATTTTTTGTCAGCACGGTGCGTTGTTTAAGCCCACTGAGTGGCTCTATGCTGCTGGGGATGACCAGGGAGGAACTGAAGGCAGTCTGTCCAGAAGAAGGAGGGAGAGTCTTCCTCCAGCTACAGGCGGTCAAATCTGACATGGCTGTAAGTGACACACCACAGACAGACGAGGACGACAGCACTACATTTGACCATGTTACATATTTCACATAATGTTAGACGTGTTTTGAGACACGTTTTTAATGAACAAAATCAATAGCCAAAAACAATTTTCCAAAATATTTGAATAATTACAAATCTTCTCCAGCACTGGAAAACTGTTTTTTTTGTCATTTTTGTCAGGAATTTCATGACCGTGGGAACCCAGTCACAATCACACAGGCTGTAGTTGAAATGTCTCCCATTGCAGTTTCTAATGCATGTTTTGTATTTGTTTGCTTTGTTTTCTAGCTTGCCAATGAAGAGAGACCATCCCAACCCACAGAACTCTAAAGGATCATGTACCCTTTTAACAAGTGTTGCACTCAGCAAAACATGACATCCTTTCAACTGAAGCTGGGGCCTATTTCACGAAAGCAGAATTAGGGGTTGAGCCTGGATTTAGCACCTATCCTGGCTTAATTTGGCCAGGATCACTTACTTATTCCAGTGCCTTGTTCTTCAAGTTTTTCCACTGTTAATTCAACACATGTGTTTGTATATGGACTCATTTTAATGACCCTGCATTCAAATAAAATGAAATAAATACAAAAAGATATAATCAATTTAATTATATTACTGAAATAGAGTGTGACCATGAATCATAATTGTTTCACAATGACTCATGTGATATGTCATTGTCACTCTGTTAACACTATTCGATTGTTCAGACGTGACGTTGCGCCCCGCTAGAATAACTTCCGGGTCCAAGTGTTTTAATGTTAATAATAATAATGTTAAATCATAATAATAAATAAATACTTAGTACTTCTATGATATTAGCATTAAGACCCTTATTAACCCTCAATGTTTCATTTCTGAAAAAGGAGGTTATTGTAAAAAGATTTACGGGTTCCAACATGTTGTTTACAATGAAGAGTGGACGGCGCTGGTGCCTTTTGGACCCGGACGGGACGTCGGACTACAAAATTACGTCAGACTTAAGAACCGAATAGTTCATATTGTTGTTAGATGTTTGATAATATATTACAGATTTCTTTTGTATATTATAAAACATGTATATATATAAATTATTAGTTACGGGTTTAAAAGACCCTCTTCACTGTACAATGTAAGTCAATATTTTAAATTATCAATTTCTAGTCAATGGAGAAATTATTTTTGATTTCTTGTCCACCTTTGGAGTTACATCATAATGGCAAGGTAACTACACAACCCAAACCTCCTATACCAAAGTGGTCTTGCCCTTTAAGCAGTAAATCTGATCACAAACCAATGAGTTTCCCCACACTTATTCAATTCTTATGCGAAAATCAAAGATCTACAAGGCTATGGCCACATCATCAGCAGAGATTCTAAGGCAGTTCTACTCTGTAACAGCAAAGGGGTTTCAGGGGAAACCAGCAAAATGAGGAATAATATAATAAAAGACTGTCTTGCTAATGAAGCGTCATGTCTCTAATTTTTTACAATGTATTTGATATTACCTTTATATTATTAAAAAAATTATACATTCCATCCTCTATATATTGTCCAGCAACCTTTATGATAAAGGCGAAAAAAGATAGTAGACCTATGGGAGCCAGATTGCTCAGATGCCAAGCATCCTGTGCTGGAATTCGAACCCATTATATTGTGGTCTGAAGTCAACAGCTCTTCCAAAGTCCAGAGCTCGAAAGTTTGTCACTAGTTGATCGAAAGTTTGTCACTACCGAAACGAAAGTTAAATCCGAAACAAGTGTGGAGGCCAAAATCGTCCCCCCGAAAACCTGTTAGGAGTACGTTTCAGGCAATTTAGAGTTGATTGGTAGTACTTTGTAGTGACACTTTTTTTGGTCCCTAACATTCATCGAGCTCTGGACTTAGTAAATTTATTTTTTCACCATTGGGTCACTACCGAAACGAAACCGAAACGAAAGTTAAATCCGAAAAAATCACCAAGTGTGGAGGCCAAAATCGTCCCCCCGAAAACCTGTTAGGAGTGCGTTTCAGGCAATTTAGAGTTGATTGGTAGTACTTTGTAGTGACACTTTTTTTGGTCCCTAACATTCATCGAGCTCTGGACTTAGTAAATTTTTTTTTTCACCATTGGGTCACTACCGAAACGAAACCGAAACGAAAGTTAAATCCGAAAAAATCACTAAGTGTGGAGGCCAAAATCGCCCCCCCGAAAACCTGTTAGGAGTACGTTTCAGGCAATTTAGAGTTGATTGGTAGTACTTTGTAGTGACACTTTTTTTGGTCCCTAACATTCATCGAGCTCTGGACTTAGTACATTTTTTTTTTCACCATTGGGTCACTACCGAAACGAAAGTTAAATCCCAAAAAATCACTAAGTGATTAAGATAAAAGCTTTTGCTTTTATCTTATTTTATTTTTTATTTTTTTTGCTTTATTGTTAATTGGTTGTAATTGGTTGTAACTGTATTTGTATTCTTGCTCTGTAAAGCACTTTGCGCTGCATTTCATGTCATGAAAGGTGCTATACAAATATACAAATAATAATAAGTGTGGAGGCCAAAATCGTCCCCCCGAAAACCTGTTAGGAGTACGTTTCAGGCAATTTAGAGTTGATTGGTAGTACTTTGTAGTGACACTTTTTTTGGTCCCTAACATTCATCGAGCTCTGGAGCTCAGGACATTCACAGTTCAAAAATTCCACCTTACTGTGGACATGCATGCTTGAGATTTTTTCTTTGAAATCATTTATAATTTGGGAGATATTTAACTTTAAGCACCCCATGTATTGTCGATGCGGCAATGGACATTTAAAGGCAGGCTTACAACTACATACTTACGCCTAGTAACCTCATTCATACTTTAAAATGTTCATCTTACTGTGGACATGTTTGCCTGAAAAGGAATCTTTGAAATGTTGCATAGTTTTAGAATTGTACTCCTTTAAAAGTTCAGAGATTTAGAATGGAGGCGGATGGAAGGTTTTGGGACATTAAAAAACACTTTCACCTAGAAACTTCAAAAATTCCACCTTACTGTGGACATGCATGCTTGAGTTTTTTTTTTAAATAATTTGTAGTTTTGGAGATATTTAACTTTAAGCGCCCCATGTATTGTCGATGCGGCAATAGACATTTAAAGGCAGGCCTACAACTACATACTTACTTACGCCTAGTAACCTCATTAATACTTTAAAATGTTCATCTTACTGTGGACATGTTTGCCTGAAAAGGAATCTTTGAAATGTTGCATAGTTTTAGAATTGTACTCCTTTAAAAGTTCAGAGATTTATAATGGAGGCGGATGGAAGGTTTTGGGACCTCAAAAAAACACTTTCACCTAGAAACTCCATTCACAGTTCAAAAATTCCACCTTACTGTGGACATGAGTCAGGGGATCTTAGAATAATCTCACATTCTATTCCAATTCACTTTTTAAACAATTATTTTACTGATTTTCCTTTCAGACCCCAAATTAGATATTGCTCAATTTTTCAAATATTCACTTCCAATTTGAAGCTCAGATTATACTAAGATCCCCCGGGCCCTGTGAAGGTATCTTAGTATATTCTGAGATTCAATTCGAATTCACTTCTCAAGTCTATCTTACTGATTTTCGTTTCAGAACCTAAATAAAACATTGCTTGTTTCTGTCTGCTTCTGTGATGTATGTATGTAATGTACTTTGTGTAATGTATTGTGTATGTCCTGCCTGTATCTTGAACGGTGACGTCATGGACACAAAGCAAATTTCGGTGAAAGCTGACAATAAAGTTGTATCGTATCGTATTGCTTCATTTTTTAAATTTTCTATCCCACCAAAAAATCAGGAAAATGCTCCATTTTTCTGATATTCTGCTTAGTATTTTGGCTTCTTTTGATTTGGGACTGACACTGAGAAAAGCTCAAAATAGTTTTTTTTTCCAAATCTTTCATCCCAGAATAAAAATCAAAGAATGACTTTGCCATTTTTCCAATTTTCTAGCCTACCCAAAAAAATCAGGAAAATGTTTCGTTTCGGTAAAATTTATTTTACCGAAACGAAAGTTAAATCCGAAAAAATCACTAAGTGTGGAGGCCAAAATCGTCCCCCCAAAAACCTGTTAGGAGTACGTTTCAGGCAATTTAGAGTTGATTGGTAATTTTCGTTTCGGTAAAATTTATTTTACCGAAACGAAAGTTAAATCCGAAAAAATCACTAAGTGTGCAGGCCAAAATTGTCCCCCCAAAAACCTGTTAGGAGTACGTTTTAGGCAATTTAGAGTTGATTGGTAGTACTTTGTAGTGACTTTTTTTGGTCCCTAACAGTCATCGAGCTCTGGACTTAGTAAATTTATTTTTTCACCATTGTGTCACTACCGAAACGAAAGTTTGTCACTACCGAAACGAAAGTTAATTTTCGAAAAGTAATTTTCGTTTCGGTAAAATTTAATTTTCGTTTCGGTGAAATTTATTTTACCGAAACGAAAATTACCAATCAACTCTAAATTGCCTGAAACGTACTCCTAACAGGTTTTTGGGGGGACGATTTTGGCCTCCACACTTAGTGATTTTTTCGGATTTAACTTTCGTTTCGGTAAAATAAATTTTACCGAAACGAAAATTACCAATCAACTCTAAATTGCCTGAAACGTACTCCTAACAGGTTTTTGGGGGGACGATTTTAGCCTCCACACTTAGTGATTTTTTCGGATTTAACTTTCGTTTCGGTAAAATAAATTTTACCGAAACGAAAATTACCAATCAACTCTAAATTGCCTGAAACGTACTCCTAACAGGTTTTTGGGGGGACGATTTTGGCCTCCACACTTAGTGATTATTTCGGATTTAACTTTCGTTTCGGTGGTGACCAACTTTCGTTTCGGTAGTTTGATTACAAAATGTAAGTTGTGTAAAAAATAATCGGACTATACTAAGTTGTTATTTGTTTGTTTAAGTCAGGCTATACTCTACTCAGAGTCATAAGTTTACAAAATGTACTAAAGTACAGTGAACGTCTGTGCGGTTTGTCTTCATCACTGAAAACAATGTACATGTAAACTGATATCATGTGCAGTTGGGGTGAAGAAACACAACCATTTCACTCCTAATAATACCTATTTGATTTGACATCCTGACTTGCTGCTGTAGCTGAGGCTTGAACCTGTAGCCTGCGGCTCACTAGTCAGTGATTCTATCCATTCACCTACAGCTATTTCCTTGGAATCTGCGGTTCTGAAACTTTTTGTTGTCAACCCCCCAAATTGACATGTATTTGGGCAGTGGACCCCAATGTGAAAAGATGTAGTGTCAGGGCCCCCCATGAAAAAGATTTATATTTATGCTGTAACACATTTTTTTAAAGTTATTTGTCTTGTTTGTTGTTCAAGTCAAAGCACCAGGGAGGCTGTACTTGTCAGCCATCTGTTAGCTTAATGGGTTGAGACGCAGTATTCATGATCCAGAGGCCATGAGTTCAAATCCCATTGATGTCTTTCCTATGATTCTTTCCTTTGCAGACTGGCTTCCAGAAGATCAACTGAAAAGTACCAGGAAGGCTGTACTTGTCAGCCATCTGTTAGCTCAATGGGTTGAGACGCAGTATACATGATCCAGAGGCCATGAGTTCAAATCCCACTGGTGTCTTTACTGTGATGCTTTCCTTTGCAGACTAACTTCTAGAAAAACAAGTTAAAACCACCAGGAAACCTATAACTCTCAGCCAACAGCATAGCTCAACTGGTAGAGCGTCTGTCCAATAACATGACTTGACTTGACTTGAGTGGGTTCGATTCCCACTCGAGTTAAGTGTCCCAGGTAACTTGAGGCAACGGATAAATTGACTGATATCCTTAGTGATGCTTCCCTTTGCAGACTAACTTCTAGAAAAACAAGTTAAAACCACCAGGAAACCTGTAACTCTCAGCCAACAGGTTAGCTCAACTGGTAGAGCGTCTGTCCAATAACATGACTTGACCTGACTTGAGTGGGGTTTTTTTTTATCCGTTGCCCCAAGTTACCTGGGACACTTGACTCGAGTGGGAATCGAACCCACTCAAGTCAAGTCAAGTCATGTTATTGGACAGACGCTCTACCAGTTGAGCTATGCTGTAGGCTGAGAGTTACAAGTTTCCTGGTGGTTTTAACTTGTTTTTCTAGAAGTTAGTCTGCAAAGGGAAGCATCACTAAGGATATCAGTCAATTTATCCGTTGCCCCAAGTTACCGGGGACACTTGACTAGAGTGGGAATCGAACCCACTCAAGTCAAGTCATTGGACAGACGCTCTACCAGTTGAGCTATGCTGTTGGCTGAGAGTTACAGGTTTTCTGGTGGTTTTAACTTGTTTTTCTAGAAGTTAGTCTGCAAAGGGAAGCATCACAGTAAAGACACCAGTGGGATTTGAACTCATGGCCTCTGGATCATGTATACTGCGTCTCAACCCATTGAGTTAACAGATGGCTGACAAGTACAGCCTTCCTGGTAGTTTTCAGTTGATCATCTGGAAGCCAGTCTGCAAAGGAAAGAATCATAGGAAAGACATCAATGGGATTTGAACTCATGGCCTCTGGATCTTGAATACTGCGTCTCAACCCATTGAGCTAACAGATGGCTGACAAGTACAGCCTTCCTGGTAGTTTTCAGTTGATCTTCTAGAAGCCAGTCTGCAAAGGAAAGAATCATAGGAAAGACATCAATGGGATTTGAACTCATGGCCTCTGGATCATGAATACTACGTCTCAACCCATTGAGCTAACAGATGGCTGACAAGTACAGCCTTCCTGGTACTTTTCAGTTGATCTTCTGGAAGCCAGTCTGCAAAGGAAAGAATCATAGGAAAGACATCAATGGGATTTGAACTCATGGCCTCTGGATCATGAATACTGCGTCTCAACCCATTGAGCTAACAGATGGCTGACAAGTACAGCCTTCCTGGTGCTTTGACTTGAACAACAAACAAGACAAATAACTTTAAAAAATGTGTTACAGCATAAATATAAATCTTTTTCATGGGGGGCCCTGACACTACATCTTTTCACATTGGGGTCCACTGCCCAAATACATGTCAATTTGGGGGGTTGACAACAAAACGTTTCAGAACCGCAAATTCCAAGGAAACAGCTGTAGGTGAATGGATAGAGTCACTGACTAGTGAGCCGCAGGTAACAGGTTCAAGCCTCAGCTACAGCAGCAAGTCAGGATGTCAAATCAAATAGGTATTATTAGGAGTGAAATGGTTGTGTTTCTTCACCCCAACTGCACATGACATCAGTTTACATGTACGTTATTTTCAGTGATGAAGACAAACCGCACAGACGTTCACTGTACTTTAGTACATTTTGTAAACTTATGACTCTGAGTAGAGTATAGCCTGACTTAAACAAACAAATAACAACTTAGTATAGTCAGATTATTTTTTACACAACTTACATTTTGTAATCAAACTACCGAAACGAAAGTTGGTCACCACCGAAACGAAAGTTAAATCCAAAATAATCACTAAGTGTGGAGGCCAAAATCGTCCCCCCAAAAACCTGTTAGGAGTACGTTTCAGG
Source organism: Gymnoscopelus microlampas (assembly GCF_963454915.1). Taxonomy (NCBI): domain Eukaryota; kingdom Metazoa; phylum Chordata; class Actinopteri; order Myctophiformes; family Myctophidae; genus Gymnoscopelus; species Gymnoscopelus microlampas. The sequence goes on along the minus strand of NC_139944.1, from coordinate 47,043,864 downwards.
CAATTTAGAGTTGATTGGTAGTACTTTGTAGTGACTTTTTTGGTCCCTAACACCACAAATGGTTTACATACTCTTTACGAATGTCTTACGCATCATTTGCTTAACATGAATGATAATTCTAGTAATTGTTTGGTGTCTGCATTCATGAAAGCCAGGTAGTTTGCAACAGGTAAGGAGAAAGTCCACATTAACAGACAGTCATAAATGATGAACTGTCTTCACTTTACTGTAGGGCACATAATAACATGTACAAAGGATTTATAGATATTTTAGGAATGTTTTACAAAGCATGTTAAACATGAACAAACACATTAACAGACAGTTGTAAATGATGAACTGTCTTCACTTTACTATAGGGCACATAATAACATGTACTAAGGATTTATAGATACTTTAGGAATGTTTAACAAAGCATATGTTAAACATGAACAAGCTACCAATAGCTTGTATATATTATGTAACATCAGTTACAAATGATTTAATAATCATTTACAGATGTATTATACATGGCTTATTCATGAATAGTTACTAATACCTTTATAGATGATTTGTAACCGTAGTTATAAAGGTTTTAGTAATCATTTACGAATGTCAATAAACAGGTTGTTAATGATTTGTTAATAGTCTACAAACTGCTTATAAACGTTTATAAATGCTTTAGAATTGGTCGTTACAAATGATTTAATAATCTTTTACAGATGTATATAAATGGCTTATTCATGAATAGTTCACTACTTACTAATACTTTACAAATGATTTGTAACTGTAGTTATAAAGGTTTTAGTAATCATTTACGAATGTCAACAAACAGGTTGTTAATGATTTGTTAGTAGTCTACAAACTACTTATAAACGTTTATAAATGCTTTATAACGGGTCATTATTGTAAAGTGCTACCATTTTTGTTTTTGACACAATGGTGTCACTACCGAAACGAAAAAAAATTTACAAAGTCCAGAGCTCGATGAATGTTAGGGACCAAAAAAAAAGTCACTACCAATCAACTTTAAATTGCCTGAAACGTACTCCTAACAGGTTTTTGGGGGAACCATTTTTTTTTCTCGTTTCGGTAGTGACACCATTGTGTCACTTCCGAAACGGAAAAAAAATTACTAAGTCCAGAGCTCGATGAATGTTAGGGACCAAAAAAAAAGTCACTACCAATCAACTTTAAATTGCCTGAAACGTACTCCTAACAGGTTTTTGGGGGAACAATTTTTTTTTCGTTTCGGTAGTGACACCATTGTGTCACTACCGAAACGGAAAAAAAATTACTAGGTCCAGAGCTCGATGAATGTTAGGGACCAAAAAAAAAGTCACTACCAATCAACTTTAAATTGCCTGAAACGTAGTAGATTAGTAGGCGATAATTCCAATATTCACTATAGGCCTACACTCCTCATGTTTAAGCCTAACGGAATTATATATTTATGGACTATATAAATTGTTTAAGAAAACTAAAAAAAAAACTATATAAATTGTATATATTTTTGGACGACTTGTGCATTTAATTTGTCGGCAATACTTTGCCACGCTTTCTCCCTGGATCCATTTATTGCGGCCGTGTTTCCTTTCTTGCTTATTATACATTTTAGTTCCTCATATGATTCCGGAGAGACATCTAATTTCTCTTTTGGGTCTTGAGTCAAGACCCAGGCTCCCGGGGAGACATCAAATTTCTCTTTTGGGTCTTCTTGAGTTGGGACTTAAGACCCAAAAGAGAAATTTGATGTCTCCCCGGGAGCCTGGGTCTTGACTCAAGACTCTTTTGGGTCTTGAGTCTTGGGACCCAAAAGAGCTTGTAGATCTGCTATTTTTGAATAGCCAAAGCTAAGTGGTTAAAACTGATTGTGACACTATCAGTGGCATACCCACCGTAGAGGCAGGAACTAACCCTAACCCCTAGAAAATGAAGTAAAAGACTGACTGAAAAACAGGCAGTGAAAAAAACACGGACCATCTCGCCAGACTTTGTCAAACCTGCAATTGACTTAAATCCAGGCTTATTTAATTCTCCTTTCATGTAATAGGCCCCAGGTGTCACGAAACACTCTTTGCATGTCAGAACTGTATTGTGTTCAGAAAAGGGTGTATGCATTCCCTTTCTCATTAGTGAGATTCATGTACTAAGTCCTACAAGAGCTTAAACATATCTACTCAGATTGTTTAAAATGTATGCATGTACTTTATCTGTCAGTGTTGCTTATTTACTATCATTGTCAATGACTATACTATATATTATATAATTAGAATCTAATCAGATCCCATGTCAGGCATATTCTGTTTAAACCATGATGTAATGTAAATGATTTCCATCAACATGTCATATCATATTAAGTTGATCTATTGCAATACATTTCCCACTGAAGAAAATTGTATCACCTATTCTGAATGTTCTGAAAAAGATTCTGGAGTAAAGATCAGATATTCCTTTTGGTCAGTGAATAACCTTATGGAACAATAAACTATTGTACGATGCAAACATTTAATGAATAAACATGCTTTATTTAATTCTTCAGACATTACACATGAACTATCAGAAGCATCTCTGTAAAACATTGGCAACTAATTTCAAGCCATGAATAATGACTACAGATCACTGAACAAAACAGAAAAAAAGAACTCCAATATTGTGTCCCATAATATGATGAGAAAAAAATACAAGTTGAACACAAAATGATCCATTATATGAGCATCAGGATACTTGTAATGATTGTGAAATTAGAACATGAAAATACATCAATATGTAATATGTCAAAGAAATACAACTTTAATTAAAGGTACACAGTGACATGTCCCTCTGTGAACGTAATATTTTAAGGATGTGTTTTTTGGTGTGGATAAACTGAGTACTGAACAGCAACTACACAGTAAAAAGCCTGTGTTAAAAACTAGAGTGTACAAATGTAACCAAAAACTATTTGACACTACATTTGTAACCTCGGTTCAATTACCACTGAGGCTTTTGCTGTGTAAATGGTTCTCTGTGGTGAATGACGTGTGCTGTTAAGGGCCATTCACAATTAGCCCTATAACTATAAAGATAACTATAACTATATCGTTCACTATTGTCATTTCTTTTATAGTTGGTGTGAACTCTGCCATCCACTTGACTTTTTTAAAGTCAAGTTGATTTTTAAAACAATTCTTTTATAGTTATAGTTATACGCTAGTTATAGTGCTCAGTGTGAATGGCCCTTTATTCATTAGGATATACAAACTGCACAACAGCGAGGGGCAGCTATAGACGGGCAAAGAAAGGTGTATAATGGTGAGGTAGGGTGCACAATGCTGTGCATGCCACACACACAAACTCTGGTGCAGTAAATCCATCAACAGGCAACACAGGTAAAACTGAGACTGTACAAAATGAGTAATTCAAAAATAAAGAGATGGGAGCAGAGTTCCATATTTAGATTCTTCTATTCCGGTGGTTCTCAACCTTTTCTGGATCAGGGCCCCACTTGAAAGAAATATTTAAAATGTTCGCGCCCGCCCAAACACGGCAGCCTATTCTTTTTTTCAGAGCATGTTTATTTGTCTTCTGGCTTGGATCAAAAGGAACTAATAATTAAGTTCCTACTGTATTTATCGATATTGCAATGAAAACAATTTTTTCAAAGTTACATTGGTTAGCTAAGTACATTTCAAAGTACATTGGTTGGCTTTTTTTTTTCAATCATGAAAATTTGTGCAAATTGTTGAATATGTGTATTTTTAACTCAAATCTTTGTTTCTGGGGGTCCCTGGAACAAAATATTTTGAGATGGGGGTGCGTGGCCACATTACATATAATTTTGAGGGCCCTCGACACGAAAAAGGAACATTGAGTGGAAATAAACAACATGAAGCAAATAAAAATGGGAAACGTATGAAATATCGGGTCTGATTATTTTTCAACACATAAGAATAGTAATAGCAGAACTTCTTTACTTCTGCTTTCGTGACTAAATATCAACTCACAATGATATTTGGTTTAAAATCTAAAACATCGATAAATCGTTTGTATAAAATCTCTTATCTCTATAGCCTTACAAAAATACATTTTGTACAGGAAAACCAATGATCACACTTGGGGTTAATTTATACTTTGCCGCTCGACCCGTTCGATAAGAGTTGCTTGACAGAAATGACAGTAGACCCTTGTCTTAAGGCTTGTTTGACTAAGTATAAATCAGCCATTACTTCACCACACAAAACTCCAGTGCCTCATTTCAACACTGAGCAGCTACTGTATACTTTCCCGTATTCTTTCCTGAATTAAGAAAGATTCCAATTCATTCGCCCAAACAATGCTTTTTCTTTCTCAAAATAAACATGTACATGTGTATAATAAAACACAGTATGTTGGACAAAATACCTTGTTATTAATACAAAGGCTGACACGAATAGGATGTATTCTGTTTTACATTTTCTCAACAGGACACTGTATGGTAGCCTACTGTGTTATAATCGTACTATTTCAGATCTGTAATCTTGGCATCAAGTATCACTTTTACAGTAGCAACAATATTCAAAGAACGCTCACAGTTTGATGGACACTTTATGGGAAAAATGTCCATTGACAGGGAAAAGGTTGTGATAACACGGATGCAGTGTTGATTTCGACGATTAAAACTATGGCGAAAAATGTTCGGCGACTACCTTTTTTCACTGACGAAAACTAAATAAAAACTAAGCTACTCAACAAATAAAAACTAGACTAAAATGTTACTAAAGTAATTTTATGTTTGGTTGCGCTCGGGTGTTGCGCTCTGAAAATAGCCGATCTACAAGCTCACAACGCGTCGCGCTGCGACGCGTTGTGAGCTTGTAGATCGGCTATTTTCAGCCTGCAACCAAGTGTAAAATCAGCCATCACGACGCCATCAAGGCACCGCCAAAATACATTTTAGTCGACCAAATCAACTGTGGATTTAGTCGACTAAAATCTTATGACATTTAGTCGACTCAAACTAGACAAAAACGAAAACATTTCAGATGACTAAAATATGACTAAAACTAAATGGAATTTTATTCAAAAGACTATGACTAAAACTAAATCAAAATTTGATGTCAAAATCAACACTGCACGGATGAGACATGGAATTGTAGAACACAAAGATCCCAAGTTATGTTTTGGTGATCGCAGCTTTTTGGGTGAGATTCACGAAATCCCCCTGAGGAACCACACTGATGATGGACCAGCGTCCCCTTCATGGTTCACTTCCACAGGGGGAACAACAGAGCACTTTTTTTTTACTGCTGGACCAAAAGAACGATTACAAGCGTCTGTCTGTCGGACGTGACGGCTGGCCCAGCAGGATTACATTTACCGCTTTACATTACAGCCCACTGTAAACAGCTTCTCCGCGTCTCTTCCCCATCGGGTTCCATGCAGGCATGCACTACATGATAGAAAGCACTTGTAAAAGCTACAAAGAAATGTGTTGCTCTTCACTGGAAGGCTTAGGTATAGAGACAACTGTAGTGTACACACACCAAGCATGCAGCCGGGCGGCTTGGTGTGACTGTGGACTGTTATCACAACAGCATATAGGTAGAGATGTACTCTATGTTTGTTGTTGGCTGATAAAGACAAGACAACGTTTACATGACAACGGCTTACAGACAGACAGGGCTAACAGTGGCCCAAAAGCTCAAATCAAAAAGGCACTAGAAAGTCTTGGCTTGGTGCATACAGTGCACTGCATGCAAAGGGAAGAACAGCAATCAACGTTTTCACAGTGGGCCCCATTGTTTTGTTTTTTTTTGGGGGGGGGGGCCCACTTTCCACCAGGGCCAGGGGACTGGATGGGGTGGGATCAAGGCCCATGCACAACGTGGTGTACAAGGTCCATATATATATATATATCTCTAATGGACACAGTGAGGTAATGGTTGGGGCTGCATTCACCCATCTCTATGTATGCTCCCATGAGCTGTGGTTAAAGCAACAGCCTCTCCACATCACATTGCCTCGTCTTGCTACACAAATACATCTTCAGACACATACCTATTATGGTAAAAATCCACTCTGCTCGGTTGTATAATAAAAACTAATGTCATTTTCTATATTCATAGCAAAGTATTTTGTTTGTGGCTACAAAATAACTCTCGATTAACTGATTGCTTCATGGAATGTTTGCGGTTGACCACAGGAAGTCGGCTCCTCTCCTGCGAGAGGGCACTACTGTAGGTTCTGCTGGCTTTCCCTCCCTTCTTATATAGTTCACAGCAAACGTACTGTAAAATCACAGACATGCTGTGTGTGGGCTCTTAGCGAATAGATCTTCTTCTGCTGCTACAACAAGCACTGTGACAGCTGAGCTGATAGCTGGCATGGCAACACGCAAATAAAGACGGCATCTCCTCTTCTCCATTTCAGCAGTCACTGTTCTGTAACTCAGCCTTTTATGACAGACAACTCCACATTATGAGATGATTCTACATGAAAATGGATCGGGGCGCAGCTTAACGTGAAAACCCCACTTAAAGAACGCATTGTGCAGGAAATGCAAACCTTCAACAACAACAATCCAGCTGCAACAGTCCTATAACTTGTTGTCATTCCATTTCTGGAGATGCTGTGTATGCACTAAGCTTGGTAAAGGCAGCATGAATGTGAACTTTAACAAAAGCAAATTTCACAATGAGGTTGCCGTAAATCTCTGCATGTGCCTCTGCATGTGTTTACGTGTGCATGTCGGTGAACTGTTATGTCAGTGCTTTAATATGCCTTTGCAATACCTGTGGTGGGGGCTAAAAAACATGCCATCAGATCACATCAGCGTGTGACATAGAGCCATTCGTTGATGGGCCAACGTGGCTTTGGTTTGGCTCTATACTAGGTCTGCTCCCTTTTTCTCCACATTAAACATCTTCGCAGAAAATAGCCGATTTACAAGCACACAACGTAACACGTTGTAAGCTTGTAGATCCGCTATTTTTTTTGCAGAATGTTTGCCACACAGAATAGGGAGGCGAGGCTTAAAGTAGTTAAGTGAGAGAAAACAACTATCTTATTGTCTCCTTTTGCTCCATGCGCAATCAGAGAACGACCCCAGATAGGCAGGGTCACCCAATGCTGATTGAGACCGAACATGTCACACTGAGCATTAGAGAGACACATACAGGTGAAAACAGAAATAGAAACTGGGGTAGAAAGGTTCCCCTAGAGAAGTACAAGGTTGAATACCCTTCATTAAAACTAGAAACACAGGCAGGCAGGTTGAGCACTGAAGAATCCTTCACTCATTGCGATTGTGAGTGTGCAATGTATAGAGAGAGAGGGGGGAGGGGGTTGATCAGAAACAGGTAGAGGAGCAGCTTTATTCTCATGCCTTAATCTCCTGTGGGGTGTCATGCTGGGATGGGATGGGATGGGTGGGGGGGGTTGCTAAGAGACGAGGAGACGATGATGGTCGGTCGTCGTGGCTTCAGCGCTGTCCGGCGGCGATCGGGGCCATGGACAGCGTGTCCTCCTCGTCGATGGTGTCCAGCTCCTCCTCCGTGCGCACGGCGTGCGTGATGAGGTTGAGCTCCTCGCATAGCGTCTCGCTGCGGTACGCCACGCGGATGTCGGGGACGTTGGTGCGACGGATGTCGTTGCTCACGGGGCCCTCCTGCCCGTATTTAGGGCCCAGCCAGTAGCTCTTTGCCTTGAAGGTATAGGAGAAACCGTTATGGAGGAGGAAAGTTATACACGACTCTGGAATGAGACACACTAGCTCAGTGGTTTGCAAACTGTTTAACTCAAGACACAAAAGAAAAATGTGACGTGAAAATAGCAGATCTACAAGCTCACAACGTGTCAATTGGCGCCACATTGTGAGCTTGTAGATCGGCTGGTGATTGGGAGGTGAATTGGCATTAAGATATACATGTGAGGAGAGCAGAACAGCTGCTATATGTTACCTTGTGTGAGAAGCCACTCATGAGGACACTGTTCCTTGCCAGCTCACACATGTCACAGGAACTCAACTTCCACACCTGTGCTGCAATGCTGTACTCCTCCATCAGAGGTTCCTGTGGCCACGCACGCACGCACGCACGCACGCACGCACACACACACACACACACACACACACACACACACACACACACACACACACACACACACACACACACACACACACACACACACACACACACACACACACACACACACACACACACACACACACACACACACACACACACACACACACACACACACCAAGAATACATTTGAATAAAAAAGAAAATGCAAAAATCTTCAAACATTTTCCTAAAATGTCAGAAATGTCAATGTGCTGCATTGCGACACGTTGTGACCTTTTAGATCTGCTATTTGTCATGCGACTAAGTATATAATACATAATTATATAATACTAGAGGGTCGGGGCGCTGCGCGCCCCTCCCCCCTAGCCGCTGCGCGGTGCTTTGTGTTTGTTGGTCTCTATAATATATAAAGCCATAATAGGAGATGTTCCCAATGGAGCTATGCCCAAATATGGAGTGTGTTGTCTGACCTCACTTGGGTCTCGTTGGGCGGTTATATAAAGCCATAATAGGAGATGTTCCCAATGGAGCTATGCCCAAATATGGAGTGTGTTGTCTGACCTCACTTGGGTCTCGTTGGGCGGTGGTCGGCGATGACGCTAAGGAACAACATGGCCGACTGTAATGTTGTGAGTTTGTGTTGGCCGCAATTAATTATGCTGCGAGGGGGCAGATGTGTGCTGAGCAGTATGAAGTGGCCTACAGACTGCGCGTAGTAATTCTGCACGTTGTGGCGTGTCTTGTTAGTGACATTGATATGTTGTTTTTGTGTTTAGTCCCACACAGTGGCAGTTTTTTTTGGGGGGTTTTGGGTTTAGAAATGTATATATATATGCTTGTTTCTCTCACAAAATCTGCCAACACTGCTGTGCTGTGGTCTTGGTGGCGTCTGAAGTGGATGGGCACTGTGTACTGACCTTGGTGAAGTGGAACTGGAGGGGGTCGTCGGTGGACAGGGAGATGGGCAGACCTCTGGACAGGTACTCTGGCAGTGGGTTACGGTGGTAGCTCAGGAACAGGCTGTTGTTGCTCAGAGGGGACATGGCGATGCCCACCTGGGCCAGGTAGTACAGATACTGCAACACAGGGGCCTGAGGGGACACACACACACAAACCACAGATTATTATTAGAGCCACAAACACTCAGGGGTCCAAGCAGAGAGAAGTGGAACTGTTAACCACTTTGAGCCATTTAGACCTGGAGAGCCTATACAAAACTGTGTCCGGACCCCACATGTTTGAGAAGCACTGCTCTAGACCAGTGGTTTTCAACCAGTGGTCCGGGGACCACCAGTGGTCCTTGAGGGAGTAACAGGGGGTCCCCAGCGAAATGAGTTAACATAAGCGCCACAATCATTTTAACCGCTTAGCTTTGGCTATTCAAAAATAGCAGATATACAAGCTCATAGCGCGGCACCGAGTGCCGCGCTATGAGCTTGTAGATCTGCTATTTTTGAAAAACCTTGAAAAAGTGTGCATATCTATGAATATTTATGTTTTTTTTAAGCAAAAATGAACTGATATCTTTGCTTTTGGCAGTCCCTGGCACAAAACATTTTCAAGTGGGGGTCCGCAGCCAAATGTATAACAATTTAGGGGTCCTTGGCATGAAAAGGTTTGAGAAGCACTGCTCTAGACACTCCTGACCTTTCTGAGCAGCAGTCCATGGGAGATGTTCTCTGACAGCATGAAACCTGACACCAGGTGATGGATAGGCCCCGCCTCCCCACAGTGAGGCCGCAGTACGAAAGTGTTGAAGCCCCGCCTCCTGTTATCGGACAAACACAAGAAACGTTGTCAAGGTCTCTGGTACACAGTACAATCCTTTCAGCTGTTCATTTAATGACCAGCTGAAATTAAATATATATTTTTCACACATTTAGAGCATATCCGTGGTCATAACGGGGGCACAGTTAACGGATGGATGCTATTTTTGCACAACAAAGTATAATACAGGCCTAAGTGGTTAATCAAACCAAACCATTAGGTCAATTATAAAAAACCTCTATGAGAATGTTTTCGTGTTGAAGAATTACATGAGAAATAAAATAATACAAAAACATTAATAAAAAAAAGAAACCCACTATTTCATTAACCTACTTGATACTGCCCCTGATGTAAAAAACGTAATTAAAAAAAAAAAAAAAAGGTTTTGAGTTTTCGACTGGGCGCTGCCTACAGTACCTGCGCAGGTGGTTGAGCACCGTCATGTTGGCGTAGGTGTAGTAGAGGTAGTAGGAGTAGGGAGGGTTGTGCTCGTCGGCCCAGTTGGCTGGCAGCGGGCTGTCCAGGTTGAAGATGTGATGCTCGGGCTTGGACTCGTCGTCCACACTGTCGAAGCCCACCACCTAATAACACACACAACACAGGCATGATTAAATCATTCTGAAGACAGAAATAATTATGTAAAAAAAAAATAGAAAAAGCTCTGCAGATTGCCTTTGCTCTTAGATTAGTTAGATTAGTAATTTAATTCTGAGAGGACCCGTTGAGGTCAATCTTTACATTGAGTTATATTAACCCTGGATTTTACTGTTTTTTCCTTCAGAGAGCGATTGGTCAACTCTACTCTCAACTCAACTCTACGTATATTAATGAACAATACATACAGTATCAATGTTAAGTAAATACACCGGACTTAGCAATGATGCAAATTTTCATCCGCAGTCCCGACAAAAGAAAAACATTAAAACACGCAACAATAGAGTACAGTACATTACACATGGAAAACAGAACAGATACAAAAACAGAGGTACTAAACAGGTACAAAAGTTGCAAAGTATACCTATTTATGGCAAAGACGTTTTTTTTACTTGACTCTAAAAATAGCGTTTTATAGAACAAAAAAGATATACTACTGCATATACTAAAGTAAGTTGTTTATAATGTGCAGTATTAATTACAGTACAAGTAGTTGCAGGATACTGTGTTAGATAAAGTGCAGGATTGATTATGAATGGAAGATTGGTTATCAAGTAACCATTTTTTTAAGATTGTGTATGTAGTGCTTGAAAGATGTCAAAGTAGGACAACCTCTTATGGCCAATGGGAGATTATTCCACGTCGAACAACCCTGTATTGATAGGACATGTCCGAATGTGGTTCGCCTGCGATGCATTTCACAGTGCCCCTCAACCCTAGGCCAGGCTTGGGTACATCAACGGTACAGGTCTTTGGTACAGTATGGTCATGGACTGGGGGGTGCGGTCGTACTCACATGCTGCAGCAAGAGGTGCAGCTCTGGGTGGCTTTGGGGGTTGATGGTGGCCTCAAACAGAGGCATGAAGATGTTCTCCAGCATCTCCTGGAAGTTGGCCAACTGTTTCTTGGTGTGGTACACGTCACTGCAAAGGGGGTCAAATGTTGATGCAATCAGAAACCCACACCCAGCCACTGTGCAGCAGAGACATGGAACGTTGCACCCAGGGTATCTGCACACTTCTAAAGTACAAATGGTATGCCTTTTAAGACCTTTTTAATACCGCTATAAAGAAAACAATAATACCATTAGGAGAATGATTGTGCTGTGAAGAGGAGGTTCTGTACTCACAACAGGCGGGGGAACTGGATGAGCCAGCGCACGTTGTCGGAGTAGACGCGGTGGTTCACGGCCCACTGACCCAGCTTGTCCCACTCGTCACGTGAGCGGCCGTATATGGACAGACGCAACTCCGAGTTCTGGTACTTGCTCTCCTCCAAGTCATACATGACCTCCTAGAAAACACAGCGAAACAATGGATGGGGCAAATGTCAAGACATTTTCATGTCAAAGATTCATGTCAGAAGAGAAGATCTTAAAACAACTGAAAAATAATTCATTTTTTTCCCAAAATGTTTCGAAATGTTTAAGAAAATAGCAGATCTACAAGCTCATGTGATGCGATGTGAGCTTGACTTGTAGATCGGCTATTTTCAAAAAGCCTAAGTATAGAAATACTGTAGGGTTAAAGTTGTCCAACTGATTTTGATACTATATTAACAAATTTAGCTGGGGACCCCCTGGAAATCCATCAAGAACCCATGGGGGTCCCCCATGTCAAGGAACCCCAAATTGATATGTATTTGGCCACAGACCCCCGTCTGAAAATGTTTTGTGCCAGGGACCACCAGAAGAGAAGGTTTGTGTAAAATTATTCAAAATGTTTTATTATTCAAAATGTTCCAAACATTTTTGAATAGCCAACATATAACGGAGAACCACTGGTGTACTGTATATGACCCAACTGTTACACACCTTGACGATGTGTGCGAAGTATTTCCCCTCGATGTGGTTGTCAGTCTTGATGAAGATCTCTCTGAGGATGGATTCTCCGATGGGGTTGTACTTGGCGTTGAACTTGTCAAAGCGATGGAACGTGTTGCGGTCCTGAGAAGATGAAGGTAAGAAAGAAGATTGAGAAGATGTCTGGCATTGTTAATGCAATATAACTAACACAACGTGAATGAAAAACCTAATTGAAAAAACACATCCCCCTCACGTATTAGAAGGAACCAGAACCAAGGACAGGTGTTTTCAATGAATTTAACGTGGTTAAAATGGAGTTTGAAGTTACAATGGGTTTGTGTAGTGGAATATCAAATATTTAAATCAGGGGTCTTCAACAGGGGGTCCGGGACCCCTAGGGGCTCCTCAGAGCTACTATAGGGGGTCTGCCAAATCTTTGTGTGATAGGATTTCGTTTTTTTTTACATTGACCACTTGAACCCTAGAATTCCTTTTCTGAGGGGAACATTAGCCGAAAATAGCAGATCTACAAGCTCTCAACGGCTCGCACTGCGAGGCGTTGAGAGCTTGTAGATCGGCTATTTTTGGCAAAGAGGCTATAGGTGTAGAGGGAAAAAATAGCAGACTAAGTAAAAAAAATAAAATAATCTGAAACACAATTTTATACAATATAGAGTAGGGGGTCCCTGCTTCAGGTCCTTGGCCTGAAAACGTTGAAGACCCCTGATCTAAATACTGAATCAAGCAACTTCAAAAAACCGAAATGCTAATGTGGCCCTGCCCCTGGCTCCTCACCGCGTGCATGTCCAGAGTGTCTACGCTCAGGTCGAAGGCCGTCAGGTTCATGGTCTCGAACACCTCCATGAGGGTCTGTCCGCGGCCGCGCTCTATATGGACGATCTCCTTGGGGAACTTCTTCATGGCTCTCTTGATGAAGCGCAGCAGGTGCTTCTGGTTCATGCAAGAGGACGCGTGTATGTGCGTGTCCACCTGGGGGGCAAATCAACACTGTGAGTAGCACGCCTCCTGGATCGCTACCAACACTCCATATAGGAAGGCGCTATACCAGGGGTAGGCAACTGAGATAAGCCTAGGGCCAATATCACTCCCAGACATTCCATCGCGGGCCGGGCCTCCCCGCGCGCGCGTGCATGTGCGTGCACAACACGCGCGCGCGGGCGCAAAATTTTTCGGGTCTAATTCGGGTCTAACTCGGTCTAATTCGGGTCTAATTTGGGTCTAATTCGGTTCTGTTTGACCAATATAAATCAACATTTTTTCCGGTTTAAATATCAGCACAGGCGATTTTTCTGGTGATTTTTTTTTCTTCTCCATTTTCCTCTAATCTAGCTATAAAATGTTATAAATCCTTTAAAATGCATCGTGTTTATGAGTGCATGATTTCAAAAGTGGGTTCAAAATCAAAAAATATTTTTCTAAAAAAAATTTTTTTTTTTTTTCAATTTTTTTTTTTCTCAAAATTATCTCACGGGCCAGATATTATTTCTGGGGGGCCAATTTCGGCCCGCGGGCCGCCTGTTGCCGACCCCTGCGCTATACTATAAAATAAAGAGACATTATCTCTGATATCCTCATCTATCATCAACTAGTAGATGCTGTTGGGGGAGCAAAGGATAAACTCCTCTCCAATGAGCCAGTTAACCCATTAAGACCGGGAACGCATCTGTGTCATTTTAGATTTCTTTGGCTATTCAAAAATCTTGGAAAATGCAATGCAATACAAATCTTTGAATATATATATATATTTTTAAAACTAACATTTGTAACTCAAATCTTTGCTTCTGGGGATTCTACAAATGTCTTCTAAATCTCTAGTTTTTTTTTTTTTAATGTTGCAATAATATCAGTGGGACCGCCCAAAATTATATGTATCTGGCCGCGGACCCCCATCTCAAAATATTTTGTTCCAGGGACCCCCAGAAGCAAAGATTTGAGTTAACGATGTTTGCTTTAAAAAATATATATATATTCAAAGACTTGCAAAAATGTTCAAGATTTTTCAAAAATAGCAGATCTACAAGCTCATAGCACGGCACTCGGTGCCGCGCTATGAGCTTGTATATCTGCTATTTTTGATTAGCCAAAGAAATCTAAAAATGACACAGTTGCGTTCCCGGTCTTAATGGGACATTAAGACATCAGCAGGTGCTGCTATTGTGTGACCCTTGCCTTGCGGATGTTGTAGAAGTCTCGGTGAGGAACCTTCTTCTGAGCTGCCAGCTCCTTCATCTCATTCAACAAGATGTGCATCTGGAATTTAGAGCTGAGGTACTGTAACCGTCGGTAACAGAAGGATTTCCTGTGAACACCACGGGCAGAAAAACATGTCATGTCAAAAATGTCAAATGTCAGCTAACCAATCAGCGCAGATAAAGTGCCTACACCATGCTGATTGCAAGCAGCCTTATTGCTGATGGAACTCAGCATATATGGACTAAACTCGGCCACCAAACACAGTGGCTGCAAATGAAGTGTTAAAATCATGGCTGAGATGAGTTTATCTGGGTACAAAAAAAGCCAAAACACAGAGCGTGAAACAGCGACCATTTATGGTTCACAGAACGGTTGCACGATCGTGAGCCTGGGAACCAGCTCCCTCCCCATGCCGGGAATCCCTTGCTTGCCAGGGAAAGTTCTCATCGACAGTACTGTTCTACTGTTCTGATCCATTTATTCAATTAAAGTGTGGATGAAATGCTGTTCTCTTATTGTCTTTGTGAATAAAACATACAAACACTCACACTGGTCCGTTGATAATGAGGGCCATCATGACGTTCATGTCTGCAATGTACTCCTTCAGGTCAGGGTACGGCAGGTCCAGTTCTGTGCTCCTGGATATGAGAAGCACATGGTGTTGTTGCTGTTATAACTGGTCAGGAATCGAATCGCAGCCCTAAAGCAAGTAGTAACTAGGAACTGGCTCTACACCTTCAAGTCCACTGCTCAAAAAATGGAAAGAAACAGTACAGGAAATATTCTAAATGGAGAGAATAACATTTAGAATTAGAAACAATGAGCCTGATTTTAATAGAAGATGGAGTAAATGGCCAAATTATGGGGCCGTTGACTAAGTTGGGGAATGACTGATGAGACCCAGCACCGACTCCATAACGGAAGCTTGGGCTGTGATCTTTTATATTAAGATTATTTAGGAAATAAGAAAATTAAAGAAAATTTAGGAAAAAGGATCTTAAGAACTGACATAAAAATAGAGACAACCAACTGTTCGCAACATAGAGGACACACATCCCCCCGCTTATTTGTATTTCTTTTATTTTTAAGTTATCATAATTAATATCACTAGTATTATCAATACTAATTTAGCATTAGTATAATTTGCTTTGTTTGACTTGTGTAATTATGTTTTTTTGGTTACTGCATTTATTTTAGTGAGTAACAGTGGGTGTATAGAAAATACAAAATGAACCAATGTAATATGAATAACTTGCAATAAAAGTATATCAAAAAACTGGTCAGAATCCAAAGATTGGACTTGAAAAACAAGTTGAATTTTCAACATAGAAGCCACCAACATAAATGAGCACCACTGACTTATCCATGGAGTTCTTATTGGTGTAGACGTGGATTACTCCGTCCACCATCTTGCAGCTGTATCCCGTGTCAGCGGGCATATTCTTGGGGTCCTGATTCTCATAAGGGTGCGTCTCCGAAACAGGGGGGTGAACAGGGGCATCTGGGAGAGAAGACAAAACAATCTGTCTGATTACAACATCCGTGTCAACCAAAGCTTAATTCTTGAAATTGGCAGATTAACCGCATGACCACTAGTGTCCCTATTCTGTGGCGAACATTTGCCGAAAATAGCCAATCTACGCGTCGCAACACGATGCGTTGAGAGCTTGTATATCGGCTATTTTTGGCAAAGAGATTTGGACAGTACAAGAATTCAAATTAGATAAGATAGCAGGGCCTCAGAATTACACTAGCAGAGGTGTCAAGGGTGCTGAGGTTGTCGGTTCATTCATGCACAAGCATACTTGTCCGTTTATGTACGCATGGGGCACACACACACCTGCATCTACAGGCGTCTCAGGGATCTCCTCATAGAGGTTCAGGTCCAGGGCTCTCTCTCCCAGCTCCCGCAAGGAGTGAGCTGTTGTCTTGCAGAAGTTCTGCATGGACCGGGCGATGTACTTCTCCCGTATGAACAGCGCCTTCACCACACACTTGGCAGCGTCCACCAGGTCAGTGAAGGGCACCTAATAACACAAAAAGGAAAGCAAACACTACAGTATATAATATATATACACAGGGTTCCCACACATTTTAGCAATGCGTTATTTACCCATTAAGGCCTGAGGTTCCGATTCTACAAAATGTGTTCTAAATCCTAACAGTTTTTTGAAAAAACATATGTTACTATATCAGTGGTTCTCAAACTTTTTCATGTCAAGGAAAATAGCCGATCTACAAGCTCACAACGCGTCGCCGACTAAATCAACAGTAGATTTAGTCGACTATAATCTTATGATATTTAGTCGACTAAAACTAGACAAAATCTAAAACATTTCAGATGACTAAAATATGACTACAACTAAATGGAATTGTATTCAAAAGACTATGACTAAAAATAAATACAAATTTGCTGTCAAAATCAACACTGGTCCTCACCCCACACTTCTCCTCTCCAGATATTGACACACGTTGGTACTCCCTCTCCATCGGCGCCGCCCTCTCCCTGAAGCCATCATCCACAGTGCACACGTCCTTCTCATTCATTAACCTTAAAGTGCAAAAATAGAGAGAGAGAGACGGATGTGGAGAGAGATGGGACAAAATGTCAAAACAAGAAGACAGATGGCAAGCAAAAAAGAACAGAGAATAGAGGCAAGATGGGAGTAAAGACTGATTTATGTGTCATTGTGCTCCGGTGTGGCATGGTGAAAATAGCCGATCTAATCGACAAGCCCAAAATGGGAGTTCCGAGATTATAGACTGGCTATTTTTGCCACGCGTCACTGGTGCACAACAACGTATATAAATTAAGCATAAGACAAAGAATGTGTGATATGAAAGGAACCAGATATTTGCAGTACAGTTCGGTTGTGCTACGTGCTTACATGAGGCTACCTACAGTATAAGGTTTATTAACGACCAGAGGCCTAAACTTGAACCCATTAAAACCAGGAAAGTTAAAGATTTTAGCGTTGGCTTTTAAAAAATGGCAGATATACAAGCTCACAGCGCGGCACGAAGTGGCGCGGTGTGAGCTTGCTATTTTGGGAAAAAATATCTTGAAAGTGTATAATGCTGACTAATTTTGAATTACGAAAAAGTTTGAGAACTACTGATTTAGAAGGCATTTGTAGAATGGGCCTCAGGTCTTAATGGGTAAAACCACCTTGTCTTTGAGAGCTAGTAGTACCATTATATCATACTGTGGCTATAACGAGGACAAAAACTAATCTCTCCAATGAAAGAGGAGCGGAGAGCTACAGAGAGAGACAGACAGCAAAAGAGCATGGTTACCTGTTTCCACTACCATGCTATTACCATGTATCACCAGCAGAGGGCAAACACAATGCATTGGAATGTACTGATGGATTACATGGCCTTGGTCAGAAATACAAAGAGAGAAGTGCACTTAAAAACTAAGTATTAACAATTCAACAGAAACTAAACATTGTATATACATAACATGCAGACATAATGTAACACTCTGAAGTCAAGACGAATAGTTTGCCAGGAGTACCTTTGAAAAAGCAGAGTAAACAGAACATATTTTTACTAGTACTTGAAGCGGCTTCACTCACTCCAAGTCTGCGGCGCTGTCGATTTTCATGAAGTCCTGCTTGGCGCGGAGCAAAATCTCTGGCTCAAGCCTGGGGTGATATGCAGTGGGCACAGGAGCAGCATGGCAAGGCAGGAGGCAGGGTGGGGGGAGGGGGGGGGGGGTGAATGACAGGAAATTAAAGAGAAACCAAGAAGACAGACAAGACAAGACAAAATACACACATAGACGCAAGAGCAACAGAAGACAACACCCATGTAAGCGTAGGGGGGTTAGACAGAGGGGTGAAAATAAATAAAAAGGTTAAGACAGGAGACCGGAGACAGGAGTCAGGGTGATGGAAGGATGGAGGGTGAGGGTGACACAAAACAGAAAAATGCCGTTAGTTAGTGGAGGCACACGCCAGGGGCGTCACGGCCATTCACTGTGCGTACGACGCGACACCCTCACTCTCACAGATCTGTGATTTCATACCCCCCCACTTTAAAAAAAAATATATATTATTTTTTTTGGATAATAAATCGGTCAAATCAGGCAAAAATAAGAATTAAATAACCTAACCCTAAAACCGAAATAAAGTAACCAAAACACCGGAAAGAAACTTTCAAAATCCGCCAAAAAAAAAACGCATTTTTAAAACAATACAAAATTCGTTTACATTTGACAGTTACAAATGTTCGCTTGAAAAAAATGACATGCAAAAGATTTGCAAAAAATAGCAGATCTATTTTTTCAAAAATAGCAGATCTACAAGCTCATAGCGCGGCACTCGGTGCCGCGCTATGAGCTTGTATATCTGCTATTTTTGAATAGCTAAAGTATAAAATAAGGGGTGTAGTCCACCGAAAGTCCACCCCCCCCCCACCTTCTGAGAGCCTGTGACGTCCCTGGCAGGCTGGCACACGCTGATTTGACAACAAAGGGGAACCCCGCCAAAGAGGTGCCAGATCACACCCACCCAAAAAGATTGGCTTAGTGGTGCAGATACCATCACCCTATAGCAACTCAAGACTTCCTAGACATTCGTGGGTAGAACAGGCTGGGACAAAAGAAAACGTGTGCTGCTTGCTGACAGCCGGGCCGGCCTGGTTAGCTTCTGGCTGCATTTAGTTTAGTTTAGTTTAGTTTAGTTTAGCACCGGAACTGACCTGTTGGAAAGTGTCGAGTGCACACGCATGGAGTGGAGCCATGACTGTTTGTAAAGGTGGGTGGTGGGGTGGGGGGGTTGTGTAAATGTATAGGGCAGTGGTTCTCAAACCTTTTAAATTTCAAGGATCCCTTTAACAACCCATTTAGACCAGTGGTTCTCAAACTTTTTCATGTCAAGGACCCCCAAATTGACACTTATTAGCCCGCGGACCCCCATTTGAAAAGATATACGATACGATAATACGATACGATAATACTTTATTGTCAGTTTGCACTGAAATTTGTCTTGCGACCCAGAAACAGCCATGTATGCAACATATAACAGTACACACATTTGACATGACACAAGAAAACAACAAAATACAAATACATACATAAAGACATGCAAAGACAAGAGCAATGTCCACCACTCAGCCTACCCCTGGCTTATAACTCCTGATTAAGCCTCAATGTCGTCTGATGGACAAAGGACCTCTTCAGTTTGACCTTATTGTATGTAGGAACACTGTATCTCCTTCCTGAAGGCAGCAACCTATATTCTCCATACAAAGCATGGCTAGTGTTTGAAGTGATATTCCTTGCCAACCTTATCATACTGTTATCATACGTAGATGTATAGAGCCTCTGAAGTGGTTGTCCAACAATCTTTGAACAAATGTTCACTTGTTGCAGCAGTTGTGACTTTAAAGCTACAGACAGACATCCATACCAGGTGGTACTACAGTACTGCAGGACACTCATAATAACAGAAGTGAAAAACAAAAGAAGAATCTGTCTACTAGCACCAAAAGATCTCAGACGGCGAAGGAAATAGACTCTTTGTTTTGTCTTCTTACCCACTGATTCAATCTGGTCTTTCCATGACAAAAGGTGGTCTATTACTACTCCTAGGTATGTATACGAACATACCTGGTTGATCTGTTCACTATGAATAGTAATAGGGGATCTGTGTATCTCTAGTGGGGCACCAAAAACAATCTCTTCTGTCTTTTTTGTGTTAATGATAAGAGCGTTGTTATCACTCCATTCCACCACCTTATTTACTCTGTGTTGGTGCAGTCCAGGATCACTGGAACTATCCAAAAGAGAAATCAAAACTGTATCATCAGAGAGAGATATGCCACGGACCCCCTCATAGGAGATGATTTTTACAGCTCTAGCAGTCAATTCTCAACCATTTTAATTGAAGGACCCCCAGTTTTGCATGCATAAGGCTACGGACCCCTATTTTATGGCATTTCTATCTCTGGGGCCCCAATTCATATTGTAAAATCAATGTTCATTTAACTCTGAGAGTGTACAAATGGAACCAAATGGACCCTAACGGGTCCATTTGGTTCCATTTGTACACTCTCAGAGTTACAGACACATAAGGATCAATTTGGTCCCTCCTAACTATTCATTTGGCTGGGGACCCCCTGGAACCCCATCAAGTACCCCTGGGGGTCCCCGGACCCCACTTTGAGAACCAATGATTTAGACCTGGAAAGCATCCGTGTCATCTTAGATTTAAGCTTTTCAAAAATAGCAGATCCACAAGCTCATAGCGCGTCACGAGCTTGTAGATCTGCTATTTTTTTTTAAATCTTGAAAATGTGTGCAAATCTTTGAATATGTATTCTTTTAAAGTAAACATTTTTAAGTCAAATATTTGCTTCTGGGGGTCCCTGGAAGGATTGATATTTTGAGATGGGGGGTCGGTGGCAAAATACATATAATTTTGGGGGTCCTTGACATGAAAAGGTTTGAGGACCTCTGATATAGTGACATAAGTTTTTCAGAAAACTGTTAGGATCTAGAAGACATTTTGCAGAATCGGCCTCAGGTCTTAAATGGGTTAATTCTGAGAGTGTACAAATGGAACTGCATGGACCCAGTCTGAACCCCCTCAAGGAACCCTGAGGGTCCCTGGACCCCACTTTGAGAACCACTAGTATAGGGCAATAATATACTGTACAAAGATCGAAGACTTATGCTGCGGTGCGTGTGCGTGTGCGTGTGCGTGTGTGTGTGCGTGTGTGTGTGTGTGTGTGTGTGTGTGTGTGTGTGTGTGTGTCTTCTACATACCATCTCAGAGTTGGGCTATAGGAGCAGACTATTTGTTTTTATATTTGGCAGTCTAAGACATACCCACAGACTGGTTGTTAGAGGTTTCCAACAACTGGGGATGCCCAAAAAGGAGGCAAAAAGGCGTAGTATAGTGCTGTCTCTGCTATAATTGGCAGCCGCCACATATGGCACATACTCTGTTACTTATATCCATAGAGTATTGAGTGACATGCTCATTGTATCATGAAGACATATGCCATGATTTTGTGAACGTAACCTTAACTGTACCTTTAATATTTGTGTCCTTCAGTGGTGGAAAAAGTACTCACATGTTTTACTTGAGTAAAAGTATCAATACTGCAATGTAGAAATGCTCTGTTGCAAGTAGAAGTCCGGAATTCTAAATTTACTTGAGTAAAAGTACAAAAGTATTTGTTTCAAACTGTACTTAAAGTGCCAAAAAGTAAAAGTACTAAAATGTTTGAAATTAGCAGATCTACTAGCTCACAACGCGTCGCGATGCGACGCGTTGTGAGCTTGCGCGTGCGCGCGTGCGTGCGTGCGTGCGTGCGTGCGTGCGTGCGTGCGTGCGTGCGTGCGTGCGTGCGTGCGTGCGTGCGTGCGTGCGTGCGTGTGTGTGTGTTCCCTACTTGATGTCCTGGCTGATTTGCCGCTCCAGGCGGTGGCGTCTCTCCTCGAGCTGCTCGATGGGGCTGTCCTCAGGGAACTCATAGGGAGCGCTGCGCATCTCGCTCTCTGCCATACTGCGAGTGAACAGCTCCTGGGTGTAGAAAAAACAACCATAACACAGTATGTCATCCACACAGACTCCTGTGCATATACACACACACTATCAGTGCGGTAAAGTAACTAAGAACATTTACTAAAGTACTGTACTTAAATACAATTTGGAGGTCTTTTTGAGCGGTGCAACCGCTCCTATAAGAGGGTTTAGGACCCATCCGTGGTGAAGGTTTTTCTTTCCGTCGTGAAAATGTGTCTTTCGCTGTGACGCCATGCTGTGGAAAACACGCCCATAGGCTAAGCTTTGCAGGACGTGCTGTGATTGGCTAGCGAGACACATGATGAAATTAACTTCAAACTTCGCAGACGCGCTGTGATTGGCTAGCGAGACGCATGATGAAATTAATAATAATGTAAAAAAATCACACCCTGTGTGAAGAGAGTGGTGCCTTTGATGAGCCCCGTATTGATGTTGTCATCAATGTTTGTTTATTGGACAGACAGACATACATACGGACGGACACACGGACAAAGTCAGATATAGGAGTGGTTGGCACCACTCAAAAATGTAAGCACGTCACTTTGCAGGATGTGCTGTGATTGGCTACCGAGATGCATGATGAAATTAATAACTCATAAATAGCACCGCTCACTTCACACTGGGTGTGACCAATACTTTTACTTCTAAAATATCCGAGTAGCCTACTTCTTCCACCACTGACTGTATATACATTTTTCTATCCTGTGGTTTTTTTTCTTTTCTTTTTTTCTCTCCTGCTCTGAAATACCACTGTTGGTCTATGAAGCTTTGAATGGTTTTTAGGGCCAAAATACATTTTCTGATCTTGTGGGATATCATGAATAATCCAGATCTCTGCAGGTCATCTGAGGAAAAGGTCTGCTTTCTGTCCCTAAAACCCAAAATAAACACGAGGAAGCAGCAGGAACAAACTCCCAATAAAACTGCAGGTCTGCTGCCACTCTTATTCATTTTAACCCTTTAAGACCGGGAACGCATCTGTGTCATTTTTTGATTTCTTTGGCTATTCAAAAATAGCAGATATACAATCTCATAGTGCGGCACCGAGTACAACATATGTTGTTCCAGGCCCCCCCCCCCCCCAGATGCACAGATCGGAGTTAAAAATGTTTGCTTTAAAACATATACATTCAAAGATTTGCACAAAATGTCACGATTTTTCAAAAATAGCAGATCTACAAGGCACTCGGCGCTGCATGTCTCTCCCCATCTCACTCTCCACGTTTTCTGTCCATCTCTACTATAGTCTATAAATAAAGGCATAAAAGCCTACAAAACTATATTTAAAAAGAAGAAAAAAATCACACCCAGTGTGAAGTGGGCGGTGTGTCGTCATCACAACATGACTCACTTAAAAAAAAGAATAAACGACTTTTTTTTAAGTCCATACTGCTAATCATAGGGCTGCACATGTGTCATGTGTTTAACTAGCCAATCACAGTCCTGAATTTGCAAAGTCAGCCAATCACATTACAGCTAGTGGTGATGACACTAGCTGTAGTGTGATTGGCTGACTTTGCAAAAGTATAGATTTGCATTGACTGTGGAAGGGTTAGGGGTGTAGACTGCGTTGTAGACTATTGGCCAATCACGGTGCAGGATTGGTCAGTGTCCAAAACTCACTTATGGGGGGCGGTTACACCGCCCCAAAAAGCAGCACTATGTAGTTTGGGGTATCAGTGGCCACTTTGGACAAAAACATGGCAGCCAACATCTTTGACTTCATTACCCAAGAGTCTCTGCGAGCATGTCCGCGGACACGCTGTGATTGGCCAGTCTCTTTGACTGGCAGTTCTGCCTTGGTGCCGTGGCAAATTCCAGGATGAAACTCATCGCCTCCCCTATACAGTAATACAGTCAAGCCTCTAGCAGGGACCCCCCCCCTGAGTCTATACATTTATGGAAGGATGATTGTTTTTGCTTAACCCATTAAGACCTGAAGTTGATTCTACAAATGTCTTCTAAATCCCAACTGTTTTCTGAAAAACGTATGTTTCTATGTCAGTGGGTGCTCAAACTTTTTCATGTCAAGGACCCCCAAAATGTACTGTATCTGGCCACCGACCCCCATCTCAAAATGTTTTGTTCCAGGGACCCCCCAGAAGCAAAGAATAGAGTTAAAAATGTTCGCTTTAAACAATATATATTCAAAGATTTGCACACATTTTCACGATTTTTCAAAAATAGCAGATCTACAAGCTCGTAGCGCTATGAGCTTGTATATCTGCTATTTTTGAATAGCCAAAGTGTAAAATAAAGCTTTTTTAGCTCAAATGAAAAAGTGACACAGATGCGTCCCAGGTCTTAAATGGGTTAAACATGTAACTTCATAATTTTGTGGGACATAATATGCTATATAGCTGTTAAAACGTTACATACTGCAGTGCTGCTGTTAAACTCCTACTATTAGGTTCTTATCAATTGTTCTTGTATGAGACTCGTTGTGTCTCTGCCTTAGTGCATTGTGTTTGAAAGCAACACTCAGGTCTTACCTCAGCGATCTCCTTGTACTTCTCGTCCATGAATGATCGCACTAGGTCAGCTTCCAGGTACTGAGAGATGGGGGTCCCTGGTAGGGATCTCTGGGGCTTGAGGGGCTTGGGCGCTGTTGCACCACTCAGGTCTGGAGACACAATGAGAAAAGGGCATATCATTATAGTGACCGATATTGCACATTACCATGAACAATGACTGAGCAAGGACACTTGCTCATTGTTGCAGACACTTTTTTCACCGTGAATGTGCATTACATCATTCACAACCAGTGGTGTAAAGTGACAAAGTACATTTACTCAAGTGCTGTCAGACTTAAGTAAGATTTTGAGGTATTTTTCGCGGCGCTAGCCGCTCTATACCTGACTTTGTCCGTGTGTGTCAACGTTCTGATTGGTCAGGTGCGTCAACAAAGTGATTGGTCAAGCTTCACGTGACACATGGCTATAAACACATTATAAACACATATCGATGACAAAATGTATCAAAGGCGCCGCTACCTTCACACAGGGTGTGATTTTTTTACTTTACTGGAGTATTTCCAATTTTCAGTACTTTTACTTCTACTCCACTACATTTCAGAGGCAAGATTTGTACTTTTACTTTACAATAGAATTATATGAAAACTTTTGTTACTAGTTACTTTTTATAATTATCACAAAACATACAGTAACCACTTCAGCCCTATATACATTTCAGCCATTTGAAAATAGCCGATCTACAAGCTCACAGATGCGACGCATTGTGAACTTGTAGATCTGTTATTTTCAAAAGATTTTTTATACATAATGATAACTTGAGAAACGGGACTTTCTGCATAATGAGTACTTTTACTTTTGGTACTTTAAGTATATTTTGACGTCAATACTTTTATATTTTTTACTCATGTACATTTTGAATACCAAACTTGTACTTAACAGAGTATTTCTACAATAGGCTATTGATACTTAAAACATTTGAGTACTTCTTCCATCACTGTCCACAACCCCAACATGCAACTCTCCTCGCCTGCAAGTCTCCTGGCATTTTTTTTGCTGAGCTGACCCACATGTTTGTAATGGAAGGTTGGAACATCACATATGACCCATTAAGACCAGAAGCCGATTCTACATGTCTCCTAAATCCCAACAGTTTTCTGAAAAACGTATGTTTCTATATCAGTGGTTCTTTTTCATGTCAAGGACCCCCAAAATTATATGTATTTGGCCACGGACCCCAATCAAAATATGTTGTTCCAGGGACCCCCCAGAAGCAAAGATTTGAGTTAAAAATGTTTGCTTTAAAAATATATGTATATATTCAAAGATTTGCACACATTTTCACGATTTTTCGAAAATAGCCAAAGTGTAAAATAATGCTTTTTAGCTCAAATCTGAAAATGACACAGTTCCAGGTCTTAATGGGTTAAATTCAGCTGAACATGTCCTGGTGCACAGCAGCATGTCCTGAAGCACTGACAGCCCGCAGCATGGCTCTGGGTCTGGGTACACCCATTACATTTACATGCACATACTATACTCCAGTTGCACCACCTCACACTCACAAGTTCAAACTTAGCCTAGTTATAGCTTAAACACATTCAATCCGGGAAAGCATCTCTGTCATTTTAGATTTCTTTGGCTATTCAAAAATAGCAGATATACAAGCTCATAGATCTGCTATTTTTGCTTTAAAAAAAAAAAGCTACATTTAAAATGTGTCCTCAAAACTGTTTATTTTGATTAAAATATAGATCTATATAGTCTCATTACACTGTCTGTGTTTGTGATAATGAGCGTCCCAAGTTCATCCCAACATACATTGAATAAACACTATATATACCTAAACCTTTCTATGTGCAGCAGCAACAACATGATTGTAAATGCATCCCACACATCTACCAGGTAGAATGTATCTACACGATCAGAAATAGATACGGTGTATCAGACACCTGCTGCCATGGAGACTGGAGGTAGTGGATAAGATGAAGAGAACACCTTAATAACCCCGCACAGTTAACCCTGGGCGTTAATTTTAAAGGAGTAGTTCACCCAAAAAAGAAAATAAGATTTTTTGTTTTGGGTTACAACTACTCCTTTAACCCATTACAACTGGGAAAGCATCCGTGTCATTTTTAGACTTTTGCGTTGGCTATTCAAAAAATAGCAGATATACAAGCTCACAGCGCGTCACTTCGTGCTTGACAGTGTGAGAACTAACTGATTCAGAAGGCATTTGTAGAATCGGCCTCAGCCAGGTCTTAATGGGTTAATTCTGAGTGTGAAATGGGATCCTTATACAGGTAAATTAACACGAGGGATGTTGCCGTGTGGAAATTCTCGGACTGAGAGCAGAGAGCACTCACAGACAGACAGACAGACAGAAATCCAAATGGACAGACAGACAGACAGACAGACAGACAGACAGACAGACAGACAGACAGACAGACAGACAGACAGACAGACAGACAATGAGCCTGCTTTTTATTTACATTTAGTTTTCACTTCATGTTTTCAATTTCAATTATTTTTAATTTGTGTTTTTTAAGCGGGCTTGCTAGTTTAGTCTAGTTTTTATTTTGTGAAAATCCTTAAGTTTTATTTTTTTGTTTTCATTTGTTTTACTTGGAAAAAAAAAAGAATTATGTTCGAAAAATGACATCTTAAATTCTTCAAGTACATCCTAAAAGTAAAAAACAACAACCTGTAGTAATAAGGTGTATGCCTGTATGGGGTGCTGGGGAGGTACTATAAAAGAGAGTTGATTCAAGGTAAAGAAAGTAAATTGAGCGGAATAATGTACAACTGTTTGCTTAGCCTGTTTAACGCAGGTGTATATGTGTCACCATGGGTTTCGCATGTGAAGCAGATACTGGACGACTGAGGTCTGTCTTTGGCTGACTCAGAAATGCAATGGTTGAAACTAACTGTTGAACTGAACAGAGGCTGAAAGATCAGCTCTGGCAAAAGTGCCGCAGCTGAAACAAAGTGGCAAAGCGTACTTAACAGTATGACATCATGTGACATTTATGTAGAATTCAAACAAGAGTTTAAGCTAGAAAAACACCTGTTGTGTGAAACCGAAAGTACAGACTGTAGGTCATTTGTAATTTTAGGGTGGAAGATATAAAGGGCTGGAAAGAAGTCAGAGCTGACAAAAATATCTAACGTACTATAACTCACCCATCTATGTTGAAGTAAATTTTATTACTCCAATCTGATAAGCCAAAAGTTATTTGTAGATTGGGGGATTTTCCGAAAAAATGTCATATCATAATAAGAACATTGCGGTAAGTGCAATAATAATGCACTTACCGCATAGTTATGGGTACCACATAAACGCTTTTCAGCCATGCCTTTTGCTATGAATATTGTTATTGTATAATGCATATTCATGATTCTGTACTCCATACCATGTGATCATGGTCTTGAGTTAAATAAATGATGATGATGAGTTTTTATGTAGGGTAGTCATGGGGGCGAGATTCAAAAAGCTACGAAAAATTGCGAAAAAGAGCCAATCTAACTGTAAAGCTTGCCACGCATCGCATCCCGATCCAACGAGTGAGGCGGTGGCATGACATAAAAATAGCCGATCTACAAGCTCACAATGTGTAGCTAGCTTGTAGATCTGCTGTCTTTGCAATTTTTTTAAAGAACAATATTGGATACTATTGGATAAGGACTAAAACTAAGGACATTTTCTGTAAGATTTGAGTTTGTTTTAGTTGTGTAAACACACAATACAGCTTCAGTTAGATATCGTTTTTTGGTAAAGCGTCGTTTTTAGTTTTTATTTCAGTTAACTAAACTACATATTTTTTCATTTCTAGTTTCCTTATTTCGTTTTAACCCATATTAGATTTGAGCTAAAAAGCGTTATTTTATACTTTGGCTATTCAAAAATAGCAGATATATACAAGCTCATAGCGCGCCACTTCATGCCGCGCTATGAGCTTGTAGATCTGCTATTTCTTAAAAAAATAAAAATAATCTTTCAATATATATAGTTTTGAAAGCGAACATTTTTAACTTCAATCTTTGCTTTTGGGGGTCGATGGAACAAAATATATTGAGATGGGGGTCGGCGGCCAAATACATATAATTTTGGGGGTCCTTGACATAGGACAAAGTTTGAGCACCACTGATATACTGTAGCAACATGAGTTTTTCAGAAAAAACTAAGGATTTAGAAGACATTTTAGAATCGGCCTCAGGTCTTATTGGGTTAATGGGTTAATTAACTATAATACCCATTATTACACACCCCTGCTGTGTGTGTAATGTGTTAGCATCACCCCGGGCCCTGTGGCTCTCCACATGCAGCTGACAACCAAACCAAACCCCACACACACCCTGCACCTGCACATACAAACAGATCTGCATTTAGGTCTCTGCACTGACACACACACAGACACACACCTGGGTATGACACAGAGAGGAGCCTTCCCCACCTGCTAGAAACAGACGACTTTTAGTCCACTTCAGACAGAGGGCCCACTTTAACCCATTGAGACCTGAAGCCGATTCTACATGTCTCCTAAATCTCAACAGTATTCTGAAAAACGTATGTTTCTATATCAGTGGTGTTCAATCTTTTTCATGTCAAGGACCCCCAAAATGATATGTATTTGGCCGTGGACCCCCATCAAAATATTTTGCTCCAGGGACCCCCAGAAGCAAAGATTTGAGTTAAAAATGTTTGCTTTAAAAATATATATATTCAAGGATTTGCACACATTTTCACGAATTTTCAAAAATAGCAGATCTACAAGCTCGTAGCGCGGCACTCGGTGCCGCGCTATGAGCTTGTAGATCTGCTATTTTTGAATAGCCCAAAGTGTAAAATAATGCTTTTTAACTCAACTCTAAAAATGACACAGTTCCAGGTCTTTTAATGGGTTAAGATCTAACACCTTGCAACAACAAAATAAAAACAAACCTGACTACTACTACAGGACAAGAACGTATTAAAAGGAAACAAAGATCCGAGGCACAATTTTGTTCAAGCACTCCAGCACCGTGTTTATGGCGTTGCAGCAACGTTACATAAAAAAAGGGGAGAGAAAAAATATCCATGTCCGATAAGGATACAGTACATCATAAATCAAAGTTGCAAGACAGAACTATAGTTGTGTACACAGAGGACAACCCGCTAATGGCTTGTAAAGAGTGTCCCTGGATGGGTGTGCTGTGCTCATTGTCCCACATAATTGTTTCCATTATTAGTACCGTGTCTGTGCCCTGTGACAATTAGTCTTTGCCATCTGCCTCCTGCTTATAAACAAACGCCCTGGCACACTCCAAGCTGACCTGTTGGGACTAACTGCGACTGCGGCAAATGAACAAATCGCTTTGCGATGGGAGAAGTCTAATGTTTAGAAGCCGATTCTACAAATGTCTTCCAAATCCCAACAGTTTTCTGGAAAAAAAACGTATGTTTCTATATCAGTGGTGCTCAAACTTTTTCATCTCATGGACCCCCAAATTATTATATTATTATATTATATGTATTTGGCCGCCGACCCCCATCTCAAAATATTTTGTTCCAGGGACCCCCAGAAGCAAAGATTTTAGTTAAAAATGTTTGCTTTGAAACAATATATATTAAAAGATTTGCACACATTTTCATAGCACGGCACTCGGTGCCGCGCTATGAGCTTGTATATCTGCTATTTTTGAATAGCCAAAGTGTAAAATAATGCTTTTTAGCTCAAATCAAAAAGTGACACAGATGCGTTCTAGGTTTTAATAATCTACACAGTAATTAAAGAACAGGAAGTAAGCAAAGCCATAGACTACATGGTTATTATGTACGAGTCTTTTCAGTTATGCTAAAGCTTCATTATTGACCATTCAATCTAAACCTGTTGGCAATTAGAAGGTAGGCTTTCTGCTCACTTCTTCATATGCTCTTGTGTTAATTGCTCGGGCTTCACACCTAAACAGTGAGCTATCCCTCCCTCAAAGATCCCTGCTGCCGATTCGACATACTCAAGTCAGTTGTGTGATCAGACCCCACCAATGTGTGACTAACTACCACCAACGGTAAGGGACACACTGCAAAACCGGCTGGACCACAGCTTGTGTGTTTTCATGGGCTGTCATGATTATGAAATTTAGCTTGACAATTAATTGTCACTCAAATACTTGCGATTAACGATTTAATTGTGTTTCTGTCATTGAACATTATGAATAAAACATTTATTTTAGTTTTTTAGGCAAAAGTTTCAAAAGTTGCACAGGGCAGATATGACAAGCAACATATTTAATTACTTTACTTTAAAAAAAAAAAAAAAAAGATTAATAGTAGAAATAGCCAATCTACAAGCTCAAAGCGCGTTACGATCTGCTATTTCTAAAAATGTGATTTTCTTTTGGAAAACAGTACGGCACTTCATTCTGCAGAGTCAGAATGCACAGAGAAGAACAGGTCTCTGTAGTGTGGAGGAACAGAGCACTGAAGTCTGACGTGATTTACGTGTCCTACCTGGGTCACGTTTTTTTTTCCTGCAGAAACAGATTAGAATGTACAGCAGGCATGGTGATCTGGATCATTAAGGGCCCTAAGCTAGTCAGCTGTACCTATTTTGATGTGTGTTTCAGAGAACTATCCTACAGGGGGGTATAGATTTTTGCCTGTGCTTGCTATAATCTAACGACAGTTAGACCTCCAAGGACACACACACACACACACACACACACACACACACACACACACACACACACACACACACACACACACACACACACACACACACACACACACACACACACACACACACACACACACACACACACGCAACTGTAAACACACACATACCTATATTGTATGCATGCATGTGTGAATCCGTACAAAGATAGATACATACACACAACAAAGTCATCACCAGTATAGTATCCAGACATAATCCCCACGTCTCTGCACAACAACAGATGCCTCCTAATCCAGCGACCCCCCTTCCCAACCCCCAAACCTATTTCTCTCAATGACATCATCATAGTAGGGAACACCCTTCGGCCTTCGCCAGACCACATACACTGTCAACACAGCAATAAACACTGAGTGACAGCTGAAACTCACCCGTATAAAATAATTTATATGGAAAGTCAAGCTTAGC
Source organism: Gymnoscopelus microlampas (assembly GCF_963454915.1). Lineage (NCBI taxonomy): Eukaryota > Metazoa > Chordata > Actinopteri > Myctophiformes > Myctophidae > Gymnoscopelus > Gymnoscopelus microlampas. The sequence continues at coordinate 47,012,271 of NC_139944.1, read as the reverse complement.
AGGAACTGACACGGAATGACAGGAATACTGTTTAGAAGTACTGATTTATAAGGCATTTGTAGAATTGGCCCAAGGTCTTAACCCATTCAATCTGGGAACACGTTTGTGTCACTTTGGATTTCTTTGACTATTAAAAAATAGCAGATCTGCTATTTTTGAGAAAAGAAAACATGAAAATGTGTGAAAATCTTTGAATATATATATACATTTTTAACTCAAATCTTTGCTTCTGGGGGGTCCCTGGAACAAAATATTTTGAGATGGGGATCTGCGGCCAAATACATATATTGTTGGGTGGTCCTTGACATGAAAAAGTTTGAGAACCACTGATATTATAGCAAAATAAGTGTTTCATAAAACTGATTTAGAAGACATTTGTAGAATCTCCAAAGCAAAGATTTGGGTAAAAATGTTCCCTTTAAAAAAATCACACCCAGTGTGAAGTGGGCGGTGTGTGGTCATCACAACATGACTCACTTAAAAAAAAGGATGAATTACTTACCCAAGTCCATACTGCTATTCATAGGGCTGCACATGTGTCATGTGTTTCGCTAGCCAATCACAGTCCTGAATTTGCAAAGTCAGCCAATCACATTACAGTTAGTGGTGATGACACTAGCTGTAATGTGATTGGCTGACTTTGCAAAAGTATCGATTTGCATTAACAATGGAAGGGTTAGGGGTGTAGACTGCGTTGTAGACTATTGGCCAATCACGGTGCAGGATTGGTCAGTGTCCAAAACTCACTTATAGGGGGCGGTTACACGGCCCCAAAAACATATTCAAAGATTTGCAAAAATGTTCACGATTTCAAATAAATAAATAGCAGATCTACAAGTAGGGAACACCCGTCGCCCTTCACCAGACCACATACACTGTAAACACAGCAATAAAAAACACTGTGAGTGACAGCTGAAACTCACCTGTGTAAAATAATTCATATGGAAAGTCAAGCTTTGCATGGTTGACTGACAGTGAATTTTGGGCTGTACTGTAGATCTGCTGTTTTTCAATAGCTCAAAGTATTTAAAAAATCCTACTGGTGACATTTTAGTCTCCTGAAATGTTTTACTTTTAGTCTAGTTTTAGTCGACTAAATGTCATAAGGTTTTAGTCGACTAAACATCATAAGATTTTAGTCGACTAAATCTACAGTTGATTTAGTCGACTAAAATGTATTTTGGCGGTGCCTTGATGGCATCGTAATGGCTGATTTTACACTTGGTTTCGCGCTGAAAATAGCAACGCGTTGTGAGCTTGTACTGTAGATCTGCTATTTTCAGAGTGCAACACCCGAGCGCAACCAAACATAAAATGACTTGCCTTTTAGTTCTATTCTCCACTCGTCCCTCACTAACATTTTAGTCTATTAATTGTTGACGAAATTGTCTTAGTCTTAGTTTTAGTCAACGTAGCTTAGTTTTTATTTTGTTTTCGTCAGTGAAAAAAGGTAGTCAACGAACATTTTCCATCATAGTTTTAGTCAACGAAATCAACACTGCAACCAAGGCATGGCGGACTGTAACCAATAGAAACCACTAGATTGGAGGCCCTACTCCATGAGACAATATTCTATTATAATTTTGTGCGAGTCATTTGTGAGACAGGCTCCCCATGGGAAACGAAGCCTAATGGCCCGCAGGCCCTTTCTTCCCTCTAGCCAGTTCTGTCTGCGTGTGTGTGCTTGAAACAAGCACTTTGGTTGTTCATTTTCAACCGCAGTGTTTCTCATCACGTGTCTCATCTTGGCAGCACACAGGTTGCATGACTGCAAACTGTATCTTCTCCGCAAAGATGCCCTCTGTGTGTGTGTGTGTGTGTGTGTGTGTGTGTGTGTGTGTGTGTGTGTGTGTGTGTGTGTGTGTGTGTGTGTGTGTGTGTGTGTGTGTGTGTGTGTGTGTGTGTGTGTGTGTGTGTGTGTGTGTGTTATACACTGTTCTTTCTTTGTATAGTCTCTAGACCAGTGGGTCAGGAGGACCCGTTTTTGTGTCACAGACCCATTTTTATGGGTCACGAGTAAAATATCCCAGAACTTTGCAAAACAAAATCTAAAAATGTCCATATACATAAAAAGAAAAACTTTCAATAGTCAAAACGAGCGTTGTGAGGTTGTAGATCAGCTATTTTCACTACTTTTGAAATGGGGCTTAAGTGGTATAATTCCTAACGTACGTTACTTTGGGTCCCGGAGAGACACCAAAATGTATCCTTTGGGTCTCAAGATGAACATTTTTGGAACTGCTGGTCTAGACTCTATAGGTGATTTTTTGACACCGAAGTCAGATCTACCTTTCTTCTCCCTTGGATATAACTAATGACATATTATGTCCCTGCTCTGTGATGATCACTGTGACAGCTTATAGCAGTGGTTCTCAACCTTTTTTTTTGGCTCAAGTCAATATGTAAATCTTTCTCACTAAGATACAGTATGTCATGAGGAAAACTTGACATTAGGATTGAAAATAACCACCAAGCGGTTAAACTGATGTGATATTGATAAATTCCAAATATTTTATGCTGCACCCACTTTGAGAAACCACTGGCTTCGAGGACAGACCATCATTAATCATCAGTGTATTTTAACCGCCAGAGTAAAACATTGTCTATAGCAGACTTGACAGCGATTCCGAGCGTTTTCACTAAGCTTTGAAAAATCATAGAATATTATCATTCATAACGATTCGTCCACTGATCGCTTTAAAAGAAGAAGTATCCGAGTCTCAGAATTGGGGCGCGGGGGGGGGGGGGGGGGGGCGGGGTCACGATAATCTATTCCAAAGTTGGCAGTTGAATGTGGGTTGTTTTCGCCAAAAAGCAACAGAAAGCACGCAAAGTAGAGAAAAGGGCTTTTTTTTCCAAATCCATAAGAATGGTAGTGAATGTGGCTGTTTTTGTTGCTATCACGTGATTTGCTGCTTCACAATACAGTTCTCAAGAGTATAATCCAAGTGTCCTTCATCCAGTCCGTGTCCTCATTACTTCCAAAACACTTCTTATTTTTGCTTAAATCGTACCATATACCAGCCATGACAAAAAAGGATAGTCACCTTTCTGAATGTTTCTCTTGTAAACTGTTTGCCTACAATAACATGCCCAATATATAGGGATAGATTATCAATTGATTATGTTATTAAATGATCAATCATCAATTGTTTTTTTTTAAATCATTTTTTAATCGATTAGTTCGATTAACTGTTACATCCCTAGTACTGAGCATAGACTGGATAAAGGACACTTGGATTACACTTTTTGGGAGTTTATGAACACATCTTTCATAAAGTTTTGCTATTTAAAAATAAAGTGTTTAGATGCTTCATTAACTGTAAAAGAATGAGATACAAGCCATTCAAGCCATACGGATGTGAGTAACTGAAAGAAAAGTCATTGTGTGGGTGAAGTACTACAATGTCAACTGACCTGCAAACGTTGTGCTGAGTGAGTGTGTGACTGGAGCTCTGAAACTGACCGGGAAGAAAGACAATACTGTGTGTGTGTGTGTGTGTGTGTGTGTGTGTGTGTGTGTGTGTGTGTGTGTGTGTGTGTGTGTGTGTGTGTGTGTGTGTGTGTGTGTGTGTGTGTGTGTGTGTGTGTGTGTGTGTGTGTGTGTGTGTGTGTGTGTGTGTGTGTGTGTGTGTGTGTGCGCGCGTGCGTGCGTGTTGTGTGTGTCTGTGCGCCCGCGCACGTGCGTATGTCTGGTGTGACATTGCGATGTCTAACCTCCAATCCACTCTCCCTCAACTCTTGAGTGTGACGGTCCATTTGGTTCCATTTGTAATGCACATACTGTACGGTGTACACTGTACTTTATGATAGTGTACAGCATTGGTTCTCAAAGTGGGGTCCGGGGACCCCCAGGGGTACTTGAGGGGCTCCAGGGGGTACCCAGCTAAATGTGTTAATATAGCATCACACTAATTATGAACGTTTATACTTTGTTTTTAAAAAAACAGCAGATCTACAATCTCATACCCCCTATCTGCTATTTTTGAAAAATCGTGACAATTTGTGCAAATCTTTGAATATATATATTTTAAAGCGAACATTTGTTGCTCAAATCTTTGCTTCTGGGGGTCCCTGGAACAACATATTTTGAGATGGGGGTCCGCGGCCAGATACATATCATTTTGGGGGTCCTTGACATGAAAAAGTTTGAGAACCACTGGTGTACAGCAGTGGTTCTCAAACTTTTTCATGCTATGAGCTTGTATATCTGCTATTTTTGAATAGCCAAAGTATAAACGGTCATAATTAGTGTGATGCTATATTAACACATTTAGCTGGGTAACCCCTGGAGCCCCCTCAAGTACCCCTGGGGGTCCCCGGACCCCACTTTGAGAACCAATGGTGTACAGTGTACACAGGGTCAAACGGGGTAGAGCTGCAAACTATCAATTATTTTTATTTATTTTTTAATCAAGGAGTGTGTGTTTTATTGTTTAATGTTTTAATTGTTTACATTCTTTATATAATCAGCAAATCGATGTCGAAAAATCCCAATTCAACTTTATAATCGACTCAATTTTAATTGTTGAAGTATTTTGCCTATAGCGACAAGCCCAAAACAGGAATGCACGGTTGAAAGTGGTTAACTGTTGCATTCCTCTTGGAATTAATGGTCCATTTAGAGTATTAAAAAAATTATAGTAATAAATTATTATCCACCGACAGCGACAATATCAAATTGGGGGTCATTTTTTTAATACTAGCTATGTTTAAAAGCATGTACTTTTGAATGCTTAAGTATTTTTTTTTAAAACAAGTACACCAGAACTTTAACTCAACAACTAATTTGACAGAGCCGTCTTTCCCTTTTCACTTTCACTCTTTTACTAGTTGAGTAATATTTGAGCATCTACATACCTACACCAGTGGTTCTCAAGCTTTTTCATGCCAAGGACCCCCAAAATGATATGTATTTGGCCGCGGACCCCCATCTCAAATATTTTGTTCCAGGGACCCTTGGAAGCAAAGATTTGAGTTTCAAATGTTGTGTACAAAAAAATATATATATATATTCAAAGGTTTGCAAAAATGACCACGATTTTTCAAAAATAGCAGATCTACAAGCTCATAGTCTTTTGAGCAGGAGCACACGCACGTCGCACATGCATCGATTAAAGACAACCCTTAAGTTCACACCTCAACAAAGTTTACAAAGGCTGCCGGACTGCCGTGTGTCACACCAGCGTGAATTAACATAGGAATGAGCCTATGAGATGCAAATCAATTGTCCATTGTGTGACCTGCCAGTGTAGGTGTTAAGCGACGTGCAGCGTGACGTCTTTAAAATAGCGTTCCACCAGAGATTAGATTCACCAATACAACATTGGTCTACACACCAAATCTATTCGACAAAAATGGCAGATCTACAAGCTCACAGCGCGTCGTGAGCTTGTAGATCGGCTACTTTTGGCGAATGTCCCCCCCAGAATAGTGGATGATGGGGTTCAAGTGGGTCCTCAGCGGGCTGAGGATAACAAAACAACGGTCACATGCACACACCAGGTTTCTGTGTGACCAGGCTTCTACAACAGCATCACATTCAGTTACACACAAACCTCTGGTTTTTAACCCTGAGAGCAGCGTTGGGTGATACAGACAAAATCTATAATCATAAATTATTATTTTTTTGACCAAAGGCCCCATTAACGATATTGTGGAGTCTACTGGTGCTTTCACAAAATATTAACAAAATTAGATTTAGGATTTTAAAAAAAAGGAAAATCATCAGTAATGCCTGTATAATAAAGGTTAAAGGCACATTACTGTAATGTATAACCTTTAAAACCAGGAAAGGACAACACACGCAATATTGCGATATTACGTTATCCAAAAAGTCACAGACAACACCTAGTCTCATATCCCAATATCGTTACAATATTGAGTGGTACTGCTGTGGTCAACAACGGAAAAAAGATTTTTTGGCACAGAGGTAAAAAACCAGGTCACAGTCCTCATGCAACATGAAAATGATGCCACTCAGCAACAGCAGCAATGATGGAGGTCAATCGTTCTCCATCAGAACATGAAACAGTGAAATCCCAGCCGGAGGAGGAGCACTCAGTCAAACTGTGGACCGACATGACATCAGTGAGTGACACGCATGCGACAGTGAACAACCTGTCACTTAGGCCTTACACACACACACACACACACACACACACTACCACTGAAGATGCCGATATCACCAGTGGTGGAAAAAGTACTCGAATGTTTTACTGAAGTAAAAGTATCAATACTGCAATGTAGAAGCACTCTGTTACAAGTAAAAGTCCGGAATTCAAAATTCACTTGAGTAAAGTACAAAAGTATACTATTTTCAAATAACCTAGGTATAAAATAGGGCTAAAGTGGTTAATGTATGTTTTATAATGTAATAATTTATATCTGCAAAGTAACCAGTAAATAAAGTTTTCAAATCATTGTAGTGGAGTAAAAATACAATATTTGCCTCCGAGATGTAGGGGAGTAGAAGTAAAAGTAGTGGACATTGTAAATACTCAAGTAAAGTACAAAATACCTCAAAATTGTACTTAAGTACAGTACTCAAGTACAGTACAGTACTGGTGACGTGCATGCCACAGTGAACACAACCTGTCACCAGGCCTTATTACACACTACCACTGAAGATGATGCTACTTCACTATAATCACCCTGCCTGCCTCAGGGGCACCAGCTCTGATGCTGCCGACCCTGAGCCACAACCTTCTTCCATAATAACATCTGTGCACAGTCACACTACAATGTCAACGGACAGACTGCCGGTGGCAGGCAGGCAAACCTCCCCTCCTCAATTTCTCCTTAGTCATTTATAGTCTAGTACCAATCAGGCACAAAGCTGCATAGACCCCTTAACAGACAACGTCATACTGGCTGCGTGCAGCCAGTATGCGCGCAACGAAACCCATTATATCAGGTCTCGTTAGGACGCGTCTCACTAGCCAACACACACAAGAGGGGGTTGGGGTGTGCTGAAACCAGTGCACCCCGAAACAGGTTGGGAATTGATTGCGTGAAACAATCACCTGTGCGTCCAGGCTCAATGTTAGTAAACAAATAATTGGTCTATTGGACTGAAGTCCCGACTAAAAGCCATTCACTGTAAATCACTGACTTGCTTTCATTAACAATTAGTTAGGCCCGTCACTAAGATTACATCATCGTCTGATCGCAATTATTTGAGATGATTGCAATGATTTTTTTTGCATAATTACCAGAATCATTTCCATGAATCTGTATTTTAATAGCGAAAATAGCCAATCTATCTATTGACTATTTTCCCTATTTTTGAGAATTTATATATAGTATAATATAGCATAATATTATTAAATGCATGGCCTGGTTTTATTGTGATTATTGGTACCAGTCATTGTCAGTCATGTCTCTGTACATTTAAGTTATTGTCATATCTGCTCTGTTCCAATTTGCGTTGACAAAGCCTAAAAGTCAAAAAATGTCAAAAAACAATTAAATTGCTTATTGCAATTATTTGTACAACGATTAATAGTCAACCAGAATGTCATGATCACGACAGTCCTACTGTATAAGTATAGTTTCTCACTGCTCCAACATCAAGCTCTGCTTTGAGTGACCAGAGAGCAACAAGACCCCTTCTCCCCCGTCTGTCCATCAGTCCTGCAGATGCCTTGTAAATCTCCCTCGCCTCAAGCATCAACCTCATTTTTACTGCGCTATTGTTCCGAGTGTCGTTTACGTACTGTCAGCGGCAGCAGCTCACTCACTGTGTGTCACTTTGTGCATATAAACTTGTGCAATACATTTTTGGGGGGGAGGAGGAGAGAATCACAGACACATAGCTAAGTCACAGAACATGTGAAACTTCCAGTTAACATGGTGTTCAGATAACAGGCTCTAGAGTCTGCATATGACATGCCTCATCATCTGTCATCAACATGGTACAATACCTTTATATCTTGTCCTATGTCCTGCTCTCACAGTCCCAAGTTACGATGGCGATGATGGCCTTGCGCGGACTCTTGTGGGATGCTGGGACATGCAACTAGGCCTGGGACGAGCTGCAGCAACACCCTCCCCCACCGGCACAGTTAGTGGATGGAGAGCAGAGCGAGAGAGAGAGAGAGATAGTGTGTGTGTGTGTGTGTGTGTGTGTGTGTGTGTGTGTGTGTGTGTGTGTGTGTGTGTGTGTGTGTGTGTGTGTGAGACAAGAGGAGGAAAAGGAGAGAGACAATAGTGCACTCTCACCCACACACAAGCCGTGGCAGCACCAGGATGCGCGATCTCTCTTTATTTTCCTCTAACTGTGTTGTTTCTCCTGGTGACTGTGTTCCTGTCCTCCAGTGTTTTACCCAGATTCCCCCTCTCTCTCTCTCTCTCTGCCTCTTGTCTCTCAAGCTGCTTCCTGGATTGGGCCGGTTTTTCTGTACACAAACAGCGCAGCCCACAAGCTCCCCTATTTAAACGCTAGTTGGAACATACTACGTGGCAAGGAAAAAAAGGGGGGTAGGGGGGTGGGACTGGGTTGAACCATTTTTTTTTGCTCTATTCATTGTGCAATACAGTGTGAAGGAGGTTTCTGTCGGAATAGCCACTCCCCCTTCCAGCCTCTCGACTCATGATGACAGCATTACTGACTGTGATTGATCTCATGAATGCAAATATTCTACAAGAACTGTGTTAGTAAAGGTTGTGTGTGTGCGTGTGCGTGTGTGTGTGTGTGTGTGTGTGTGTGTGTGTGTGTGTGTGTGTGTGTGTTTATTTATTTAAGTCTACATTAATTAACCCATTAAGACCGGGAACGCATCTGTGTGTCATTTTTAGATTTCTTTGGCTATTCAAAAATAGCAGATCTACAAGCTCATACTGCGGCACCGAGTGCCGCAGTATGAGCTTGTAGATCTGCTATTTTTGAAAAATCGTGAACATTTGTGCAAATCTTGGAATATATATATTTTCAAAGCAAACATTTGTAAATCATTTAGTTCCAGGGACCCCCAGAAGCAAAGATTTGAGTTACTAATGTCCGCTAAAAAAAAGAAAAACATATTTTCATGATTTAAAAAAAAAATAGCAGATATACAAGCTCATAGAGCTATGAGCTTGTATATCTGCTATTTTTGAATAGCCCAAAAGAAATCTTAAAAATGACACACAGATGCTGCTGCGTTCCCGGTCTTAAAAGTTAATTGAAGAAAAAATTGTGTGACTATGGTACATTCAAATGTAATAAATTAAATGTAATGGCTGTGTGGGTGTAAGAGCAAAATAGACAGTGTGAATCAATGAGCTACACCAGGGGTCTTCAACAGGGGGTCCGGGACCCCTAGGGGGTCCTCAGAGTTACTACAGGGGGCCGGCCAAATCTTTGTGTGATAGGATTTGTTTTTTACCTTAACCACTTGAACCCTAGCATCCCATTTCTGAGGAGAACTTTAGCCAAAAAATAGCAGATCTACAAGCGCACAACGCCTCGCAGCGCGAGGCGTTGTGAGCTAGTAGATCGGCTATTTTTTGGCAAAGAGGTGTTTGGTGTAGAGGGAAAAAAAGAGCAGACCAAGTCAACAAAAATCTGAAACACAATTTTTATACAATATAGAGGGGGTCCCTGCTTCATCTCTCTCTCAGCTAGGGGGGTCCCTGGCCTGAAAACGTTGAAGACCCCTGAGCTACACAGTATTATGGTAAACACTGCCTGCCAGACCGCGCCACTGTACTCTGAACAACACTGCATGATGGAGAGGGGAGGAGCCATGTCCCTCTCTCCTTCTCTCACATGATCACTGCACAAGGAAAGCCTGTTTACCACGTCAGAAAGGAGGGTCATCTGACCCTCACTAGGGAAGCTTCCTCTCCTCAGCCTCAGATGAACTAAAAGACTCTCTCTCTCTCTCTCTCTCCACTCCAAACCAAGGAGGATCATAAAACGGTCCTTGGTTACAGCTATACATCATGGTAGATGTATAGCAGTGGTTCTCAACCTGTGGGTCGGGACAGTAAAGTGACAATTTAAGGACTTTTAAGACCTTTTTAATACCCAAAAAAAAAGGGAAAATACCATTACTGCATCAAAAGTAATCAACACACTATAATATAAAAACTGGTCAAATATTGGCCAAATTTGTCAAATAATATAAGAAAGAGACAAAAATTGTGAAAAGAGAAGATCTACAAGCTCACAACGCCTCGCAAAGCGAGGCGTTGTGAGCTTGTAGATCTGCTATTTTCACAATGTATCTGTGGAACCGAGTCAAACTAAATGTAATGCCTCGACTCCTACAATTCCAAGTTCTTGTCAGGGTGGGGGTTCCCAGTTCAAATATGATTATTTTGGGGGCGGGGGGTCACGGGCCAGAAAAGCTTGAGAACCACTGACGTGTAGTATAGTTTCAAGTAGTAGCAAGACACATTGAGAGCCCGAGGAAAAACATCAGACGCACAACAGCACGCCACACCTCCCTGTGCATGGGGAAAAAAACAAAGGGCAGACGCAAAACCATACTGAGGTCTGGTTCTGGATAGGTCCTCATTTTGGTGAAACACCAACCACATACAAATAACCGAGGCTGCCAGTACGCAGACTATAACCAATTACACAGGACTCTGAGGTTTTCCACTCAGAGGAAACTATGCTAACAGGGCTGTTCTGGTGTCTGAAATCAGGACAGAAATTCATTCTGTTTCATCTGTCATGCTGCCAAGTCTAAACTCCTAGTCTAGCAGGTCTAACAGGCAAAATATAACCGATATGCTACTGTGCTGTCACCCCTATGAGGCAGTTTCTCACTTGTAGGCTCTTGTAGGGTATACATTACCATCAAAACATACCTCAATCTGAACTGGTCTACCGCTGTGCTGTAAAGTAGCTCACCAACAAACTAATTAGATATTCCCATCACCCGGTGAGCGCTGTAATTAACTCAGATTAAGCTGTGGAATGAGATAAACACACAAACTGAGCTGTGCTACTTTTATAAGATGTAACCTCAGGCATTGCTTTTTATGGGAGAATATAACACAAATAAAATACAGTCATAGATATAGATAGAAGGTATGGCTAGGCCACACAAGCGGCCCCTAATTCAGTGGTCACAGCTACCTGCTTTTCTGGGGGACCCGATGATGCTTATTGGTGCTGCATGATTCAATTTAACAACTATATACAGTAAGATTGATTACATGATCAGCACAGTAGATTCTATACATTTATTTTTATGTATACAGAACAACAAATAGAGAGTATACATCACACAGGCAGATTTTCCTTTTCAGACACAAAACATCAACCACACCCAACCTCTCCGAAGACCACTTGACATTAGACAGATGTTCAAATGGAAGAGCAGAAAGTGGACCTACAGTATTTACACAATAAACTCAATGGTCCAGGAAGCAGCTAAAATATGGGGTTTGATGACAACCAGACATGAGCTCTGACTACACCAAAGCAATTTCATAATTAACATGGGCCTTTTTTTTAAGAGGCATGTTATACGCGAATAACTGAACTGAGGCAATAAACATGCAAGGATCACTGACAAACTATGTAATAAAGGCTAAAAGGTTTTAAAAGTAGAATCTTTCATTTCCATCTGAGAAGGATGCATTTGTTAACAAATGATTGGACCCAAATGATGATGAGAGACCATAGTGGTCAACTCTATGTAGACTAGAGGCATTGTGTCAATGAGGAGGAGATGTGAAGCAACCTGTGAAGCACTGTTGGTTAGTTACTGGTTAGTTTAGAGATGCAAGCTGATGATGGAGCGTTTCAGCGTGTCGCATCACCATGGTGCCGTACAAGAGAAGTCATGAGAACATGGTAAGGTGCTACCCCACGTATCTGTATCTGAAAATGTCAAAGCTACTGTGTTTGTGCAACCAGATGTAGAGCAGGGATGATAGATTTGTCTCGTCTGTTTAAGAACTGACTGATTTAGAAGAGAACTTAAAACTTCTGGTGATTAGTAGTTTCCTTGCCTACCTATGTTGAATGCACGTATTGTAAGTCGCTTTGGATGAAAGCGTCTGCTAAATGACTGTAATGTAATGTAATGATACAAGTTAGGAAGGGAACATTAGATTCTGAGACTATGAGAACGAGGCCATGGATAATATTATTAAACCTGGGTTGTGGATTAGCATGTGACAGATCCAAAAACTATTTTATCTACTATCGGCATTATATTGGCCATCAGCGGCCTCGCTCTCTAAATATTTATATCAACCGTTGAAAAACCCTTGTTAAAGTCCTGTCAGCTGTTCATACCACTGTTTTAGTAGGCTATAGTTAACAAAATAACATCCGTTTCTATTATATTTCTTGCCATTTCCCAGGGTAACAGAAAACAGAAAGTTTATTCAGGACTGTTGGGCTATTATTACAAGCAGAAACAGTATAAAAGGTACTAATTTGTGATCTTAGCACCGAAGTAGTCTGACGTAATTTACACATCCTACCGGGTCGCGTTTTTTCCCCCCCATTCTGAATTCCCATAGACGTGTTTAATATCGCGTCAAATAAGAACTGTGTTCCAAAAATAAACAAATGATCCCGGCGGTTTGACTCTTATGGATATGAAGCATCAACTGACGGTGAGAAAACGCTAATGTTACTTCTGCCGAATTAGTTACATTTTCACCAGAAATAGACTGTATCAAATATGAGAGACTGACTATCATAAACGATACAAAGCCACCCCACTGACAATATCGCAGAGACAGTTTGTTTATTTTTGGACCACAATTCTTGTATGAGACGATTCTAAGATGACCCAACGTTATTCTCCATAGAGAAATTACTTCAACGACCCAGGGGATGAACGCGTGACGTCAGGAATTCTGCTCTATAGAGATCAAAATCACAGCTGGGGTGTTGTACAGTTTGATTGAGGCCCTGCTGTGCACACTCACTTAAAAAAAGAAACTGATAAACAACTCTTTTCCCAAAGGTCTAATCAAAAGCACAACACGTGTGTTGATGGAGTGACCCTCCATAATTTTCACTCCCATGCTCCCAGAGCAACAGCAGAACTGAGCTTCTTGTTTTGGATCTGCCCAAACAAAAAGCCTCATCTCTAAACAACGTGTCAAAGGGAATAAAATGAGACAAACATTCAAAACACTGACCCTATTCTCTCACTTCTCAATGTTACGAATCACGGCCTGTATCTCCCTGAGAGAGTCAACCATGAACATTGTCAAAACAACACTGTATCCTCCAGTATCCAGTGGTGTAAAGTAGCTAAGCACATTTACTCAAGTACTGTACTTAAGTACAGTTTTGAGGTATTTTTACTTTACCGGAGTATTTCCAATTGTCTGTACTTTTACTTCTACTCCACTACATCTCAGAGGCAAATATTGTACTTTTACTCCACTACAATTATTTGAAAACTTTAGTTACTTGTTACTTTGCAGATATAATGTATTACATTATTACATTATAAAACATACATTAACCACTTTAGCCCCATTTTATAGCTAGGCTATTTGAAAATAGCCGATCTACAAGCTCACAACGTGTCGCGTGAGCTTGCAAATCTGCCATTTTCAAAATGTTTTGCACTTTTACTTTTGCTACTTTTGATACAAATTGCCACCACCACTGCCAGTATCCCAATACACAGCTCAAACCCATACCCAGGCATGCAAACAGCCCCGAGGTGAAAAAGGTGACAACATGTTGGGTTTTTTTTTTTCGGGTCAGGTGTCACACAATTGCCCTATTTGGATTCAAAACGGCTATTGTAGCTGAAAAGCTACAAGTTTACTGTACATGTCTGCATACCCAGATTACCCACACGTCCACAAATATACATACGAACACACTTGTGCGTAGACTGCGTACACCCCTGAAAACAAACGGTTTTCCCCCTCCACCACATTTCCGATAATCCAGATCTGTTTCCAGTCACCACTCAACATACAAGCACTCCATTTATCACTGCTACTTTCACAGTATCTCAATATAGCAAAGAGGATCACTGTGGTGCTACTTGACACTGACAACATACAGTGCTGTACTTAAACCATTCAGACCGGGAACGCATCTGTGTCATTTTTTAGATTTCTTTGGGCTATTCAAAAATAGCAGATCTACAAGCTCATAGCGCGGCACCGAGTGCCGCGCTATGAGTTTGTAGATCTGCTATTTTTTTTGAAATATCGAGAAAATTTGGGCAAATCTTTGAATATATATATATATTTTGAAAGCGATTTTTTTTAACTCAATTATTTGCTTCTGGGAATTCTACAAATGTCTTCTAAATCCTAACAGTTTTTTGTTGTTTATTTTACTTATGTTCCTATAAATCAGTGGTTCTCAAACTTTTTCATGTCAAGGATCACCCAAAATAATATGTATTTGGCTGCGGACCCCCATCTCAGGGACCCCCCCGCCCAGAAGCAAAGATTTGAGTTACAAATGTTCGCTTAAAAATATATACAAAGATTTGAACTCATTTTCACGATTTAAAAAAAAAACTACTAAATCTACAAGCTCATAGCGCTTGTATATCTGCTGTTTTTTGAATAGCCAAAGAAATCTAAAAGTGACACAGATACTTTCCCGGTCTTAATGGGTTAACATTGCTTGACCGCCTGGAGTTACTAGAGGGCAAGTATCCCTTTCTTTGAAACAGAGGCTGTATCTGGGATCAAAGTAGGGAAGGTGGCAAAATGAAAAGGCTTTCTCCCTGCGGGAGCAGCCAGTGATCCTCTGGCCTCTGCCATCATGTCTGTCTGTCCTCTAAAACTTTTACAGAGGCAGCCAGGCAGGCAGGCAGGCATGTGCAGTGGTGGAAAAAGTACTCAAATGTTTTACTTAAGTAAAAGTATCAATACTGCAATGTAGAAGTAGCTACTCTGTTACAAGTAAAATTCCGAAATTCAAAATTGACTTGAGTAAAAGTACAAAAGTATTGGTATCAAAATGCACTTAAAGTACCAAAGTAAAAGTACTAAAATGTTTGAAAATAGCAGATCTACAGATCTTGTAGATCGTCTATTTTCAAATAGCCTAGGTATAAAATAGGGCTTAAGTGGTTAATATATGTTTTATATTGTAATATAGTTATATCTGCAAAGTAACTAGAAACTAAAGTTTCCAAATAATTGTAGTAGAGTAAAAGTACAACATTTGCCTCTGAGATGTAGTGGAGTAGAAGTAAAAGTATTGGAAATTGGAAGTACAAATACCTAAAAAATAGTACTTAAGTACAGTACTTGAGTACATGTACTTAGTTACTTTCCACCACTGGGCATGAGTACAGACACGCACGTGTGCACACACACACACACACACACACACACACACACACACACACACACACACACACACACACACACACACACACACACACACACACACACACACACACACACACACACACACACACACACACACACACACACACACACACACAGACAAACGTGCACAATTTTCAGGGTCAAAGTTGCTCGCTCGTTATTATCACCCATCATCGCGCAAACCAAAAAGCCCTATAACTCAACCCCACAAGCGTCGGCAAAAGTCCTACATGTCATGGAGACAGTGAAGCCTGATTTATACTTGCTATAAATACTACAAATGAATGATCTACAAGCTCATAAATGTGTGCAGAGCCAGGTTGTCTGCTTTGCCCTCCTAGAAATGTGCAGTTTAACCCCAGGGAGCTGATGTGCAGCAACCTGCGATTAGGGATGAGAGACGATAATCGTGCTTATCGTTTATCGTGATAAAAAAAACGCTCACAATAATCGTATCGCAGAGATTAAAATCTATAGTGAAACTGGGACCAATTCACATTTGCCGAGCTGCATATCCGGTACCACTTAAACCCTCTAGAGCTTGTTGTGAGCTTGTAGATCGGCTATTTTCCACCCCAGACTATGGATGCTGGGGTTCAAGAAGTGGTTAAAAAAAAGTGGCATTTTAAGAGTTTTAAGCATATTTTTTGTTATCGCAATAATATCGTAAAACGCAATTATTTTGGTCACAATAATCGTGACATGAAATCTTCATATCGTCCAACTCCCTGTAGTATCCAACTCCCTGTAGTATGAGTGCGTGTGGTGGATTTGTGTTTATGTACGCACACCCAATCATGCGTACCATGCAGGTGTTTGTAACGGGGAAAAAAAGAAAGTGAACAATGACAACGACGACAACAGGAAGCAGGCCTTTAACTGGAAGGGGCCTTCAGTACGTTGGCCTGTAATGTCACAGAAGGCTCACTGACAGAGCAAGACACACCAGCTGATACACATTTACCAGTAGTCAAATGAATGGGATTAAATGGGAAGCTTATGCTCATTACAGCCATATCAGTATGCTTTGCTGTGCCTCTTAGATGAGAGCCATCATAAACATCCACATAAACTGTCTGTCAGCCTACAAATCCATCAGCGGGGGTAGGGAGTGTCCCATGGCCATGCCTTGTGTAGTTGAGCCTCTACGGTAGTTAAAGTGTGTATTGTGTGCATGTGTGTACTGTGTACTGTGTGCGTGTGCGTGCGTGCGTGCGTGTGTGTGTGTGTGTGCGCGTGTGCGTGTGTGTGCGTGTGTGTGTGTGGACTGTTGGCTATCTGGTTACCCCCCCAGCTCCACCTGCCTCAGTGTAATAGCCATAGACTTGGGTTTCTGGTTCTCCAAAATCCCTTTTCCAGGGCAGACAGAGTTTTTTTCTGTCACACTGACAGACCCATGGCTATTCTTAGAAGAAGAAGAAAGCCCTGGAATGTTCCGTCCAAGCACAGACCCAGCTTGTGCTCACTCAGTCATGTCTGACTGCAGAATACTTGAGGACATGCATTAATAAAACAGACTCGCTGTCATGACCAGAGACTCCCTCTAGTGGTGACAGGGGGAAGTCAGTTGCAGTATTATCATGATATACTGCAACTAGAGCAAACATATTTGACAGTAAATAGACTAATGACAAATGTTGCCCCTAGCAAACACTTCAAAAAATACACAATTGTTTTTAAGTGTGTAACATACTAAAATAACAAGGTTCTGACATTTAGGCCGTTGGTTCTCAAAGTGGGGTCCGGGGACCCCCAGGGGTCCTTGAGGGAGTTCCAGGGGGTCCCAAGCTAAATGATAGATTAGGCACCAAATGGACCCTTATGGGTCTGTAACTCTGAGAGTGTACAAATACATTTGTACACACTCAAGAGTTAAATTGACATAGATTTTACAATAGAAATTGTAAAATGTATGTCAAAATATAAAAAGTGATAGAAATGCCATTAAATGGGGGTCCGTAGCCCTAATGCATGTAAAACTGGGGGTCCTTGAAATTAAAATGGTTGAGAATCACTGCTAGAGCCGTAAAAAATCTTCTCTTATGGGGGGTCCCTGGCATATCTTTTCAAATGGGGGTCCGCATGCTAATAAGTGTCAATTTGGGGGTCCTTGACATGAAAAAGTTTGAGAACCACTGATTTAGGCTATGTTTCAAAAAGCAACAGGAATGTCATACTCCTGTAATAACACTGTAAGTTACAGTCTGTATTAACACTGGTTTCTTTCAAAACAGGCCTGAAAACAGGAGACCACAAGGGGAGACAAATGTAATTTTCCCATCTCTTTTTTGCATAGTGTTTTTGTTGATGACATGTATTATTGTGTTAATTATGATTAATTGAATACACAGGACCACAATGGAAACAAGTCCCCAGGACATTTTTGTGTTCTTTTTAGCATTGACTCATTCCCTGCTTAGAACGACTAAAACAACTTTTTATTTTTTTATTTTTTACCCAAAGACCAAGGATATATGATTTTTCGAAGATCTAGACTCCCATCCACTTCCTTGTTAACTTAAAACTTAAAAATGCTGTATCTCGGCTCCTGAGTACTTTCTTTTTTTCAATGAAAAATCTTGGCAGTGGGCAAACGCGGCCAGAAATAATTCAGGCAGTGAATGAGTTAATGTCTTACTGGACCACGAGCTGTTTACATTCTGACTAATAAAAGTATTCAATCAAATTAATCAATCACCTACCCTACCATATCACAGTCTCCCTCCCAGCTGTGAGAGAGCGTTCAGTCAGCTCAGCCGGCTCTCTGTAAAACTTCAAAGAGCGGTACTGTACTGTAGGTTATGAATGAACTACGAAGAACTGTGACAGGTTGTCTGTCGGGAGTGGATAACTGCATGCTTACGTTACACCCGCAGCCGCAGTGGCGTGCACAGACATTTTGAGGGGCAGGTGCTCAAGTAAATTATACTTTTTTTTGTTTACTTGGTCTGCTCTTTTTTCCCTCTACACCTATACCTCTTTGTCAAAAATAGCCGATCTACAAGCCCACAACGCCTCACAGCGCGAGGCGTTGTGGGCTTGTAGATCTGCTATTTTTGGCTAAAGTTCTCCTCAGAAAAGCCTGGGATGCTAGGTTTCGAGTGGTTATGGTAAAAAGAAAAATCATATCACATAAAGATTTGGCGGACCCCCTGTAGTAACTCTGAGGATCCCCTAGGGGTCCCGGACCCCCTGTTGAAGAAAGGGAGTCTATCTGTAGACTCTAGAGACTCTCTAGAGTCTATCTGTGCACGTCCCTGCACCCGCAGCCGCATCACTGAGGTCCACGGGGGAAGACAGGGGAGAGGGGCTCAATCATTCCAGTCTGCGTGCCAAAGTCCACAGTATGACAAACAAACGGTTAATGGAGAGCTACAGTGTACCCTATACTTCATGCTGACAGCTGTGTTCCCACTGTTCAGCAGCTGATATGATGCACACGATAACATTTTCGGTGAAGCTATAACCAGATTAATAGAATCAAGCAGTGGTGGAAAAAGTACTGATTCTTTTTTTTACTTAAGTAAAAGTATCAATACCACAATCTAGACATAGAAATAGAAATAAAAGTTCTGTATTTAAAATGTACTTGAGTAAAAGTATAAAAGTATTGGCATCAAAATATACTTAAAGTACCAAAAGTAAAATTACTCATTATGCAGAATGTCCCATTTCACAAGTTCAATTATACGTATACAAATCGTTTGAAAACAGCAGATCTACAAGCTCACAACACGTCGCATCACGACGGGTTATGAGCCTGTAGATCGGCTAATAGCCGAAGTATATATGAGGCTAAAGTGGTTAATGCATGTTTTGTAATAATAATCCAAATCTACAAAGTAACTAGTAACTTAAGTTTTCAAATAATTGAAGTAAAAGTAAAAGTACAATATTCGCCTCTGAGATGTAGTGGAGTAGAGGTAAAAGTATAGAAAATTGGAAATACTCCAGTAAAGTAAAAATACCTCTAAATTATACTTAAGTACAGTACCACTGCAATCAGTCCATCTGGTTGCAGAGTTTCACAGAAAGCGTTATCATGTGCATTATATTATAATGCACATGACCAGATAGACTACTAGATAATGTAATGCACATGATATTTTCAGTGAAGCTATAACTATCAGATTTAACCACCATTGACGTGAAATTGGATCAAGTGAGGTAAAAAGAAAGCAGAGTCATGGGTTTTTATGTTCAGCATCATGTCACACATCCCACCCAGGATGCAAGAGAGTGAATAATGCCGGGAGAAGGTGTTCCCTCCTCCCCCATCAGCACACACTGTTAACACTACATTATTACGTCATATTGCTAGAGCCCTGAACCTCCTAGTCTGTTACAGTACAGTACATACATAGCCTGCTTTTCTGTGATGCAGCAATGGGCCTGGTGGAGGAAAACTTGCCTGTAGGCGGAGTGAGGGACTCCAGAGAAAAACACAGGCGGGAATAATCAATGCTCCAGCAGCATATTAAGGGATGTAAACAAACACTGTTGTGTAACAGAGCTCTTTCAACCACATTGACAAATTTTTGTCAAAAGTGAAAGAATCTTTCATTCTTACACATGCGTAGCTATATTCCTGCCAGAAGGACCATACAGGAGCAGTGATGCAGATATGGAGATAACTATGTACAGTATGCAATTATTATACTGTGGTGTGTCACTTCAGATCAAGGAATTTGCATGTGAATGTGAATCTCACTGCATATACCGAGTAGTTTTGCTGTTTATTCTCAGAATTATCTGAGAAAAAGCACACAAAAAGAAGGGCGGCCCAAATATGGTTCCTATGACGGCCGGTGAGTGCAGAGGGCTCAGCCAAGCGGCTAATTGAGGGGGTCTTAAATGACTGCGCAAGAGGAGAGACCTCTAAGTTATTTATCACTGCTGCAGAGACGGGTTGCTTTGGTACACACATCATACGGTATGTGTGTGTGGATGCGTGTTACTGCCTGTGTGCGGCTCATGCAGCCTTTTCAAACATTTAACATTGAACGTTACTCGAAAATATACTAAAGCCTAATTTACAGTGTCACTCGCTAAAAATAAAAATAATTCAGCTGAAAATCAGGTTGTACAACAAACGTACAAATTAGATTTTAAGGTTTTTAATTAAATGAGATCCGAAACAACACGTTGCAGTGTGGATTAACTGCTTGGCTAAGCAGCTAACTGTGGGTGCCTTGAACAATGAAGCAAAAAAAATACCATTAACTTCAAAGCTAATCCCAGTGGAGCATTGACGTATGTTGATGTATGTATCAGTCTAAATTCAAAGGAAACCCAAATTTCCTATTGGCGGAGGAGAAGCTCCTGACACTAATCACAGTAATGTATGTATGTATGTGTGTTTGTTTTTACTCTTATTATCACAGTAATGTATGTATGTTTTTACTCTTATTATTACAATAACTTGTAAACATATAAAGTACTGGCATTCATAAACATTTTACACTTTCAACGTTAATGTTTCAAGACTGAATAGCATAATTGTTAATTTTTTTATTTAATTCAAGTGATGAGGCCTAGAGCCCACAGGCATGGTTAGTGAGTGGGACAGCATTTCTCTGTGCGTGTGCGTGTGTGCGTGTGTGTGCGCGCGTGTGTGTTCAATGCCTCCCACTATTGTCAAGGTGCGTATCAGAGAGTATTTAGTAAACTGATCGTTGAATTATCTGACATCTGACACCCCCATAATGGCAACAGGAAGGCTGCCAGGAGGTCAACAGCCTGCTCCACTAGCAATGTTGTTCATACAACAAAAATCCGCAACAATGGATTAAGAATGTGAAAGAAACTAACTTTTCGACAGTTTCATTCCAAAAGTCCAAAGGTTACAAACATTGAGAGGTGGGACGAGGAGTCCAATCCATTTCACAATGAGATTTTATGGGTCCGGCCTAACAGATACAAGTGATTGATAGACTGGTTGATAGAGTGGAACACAGGAAACAAAATGTAAAAAGGGAAGGAAAAAAAAACACGTGGTTGCTTATATAGTCCCCTCCACAAAGATAACATGGCTTGACCAAACAGTTGGAGAGGCCATTGTGGAGTTGATGGCACGAGATAAAGGGGTGTCCACTCCAAACCCAGTCCACGAGGAGGAGAGAGGCCATATAAGACAGAGCCTTGATAAACCGTTCTGGCTACAAAAGCGAAGGCCGATGCCCGAGTTATAATTAGTTGCGTGCGGGTGTCACACACTGATAGTAGGCAATCTATAAGCTCACGACATGTTGTGTGAATCTGCTATTCTCGATGCGCGACACCCCACACGCAGCTAAGCATTCATAAATTGAGGCTATTGGGCCCCACTGATGGCTGTCCACCACATTGCCATCTTCTCAATCCAACATCCTCTGCCTGCTGACAACAAACAGCAGAAAGCTGTTAATCTATAGGGACTAGTTGGAAGTGGTCAAAACATTTTGCTTCTGTGCAAATATCGAGTGTGTAATGTAGAGATCAGGGATACAACATACTATTTCCACATACTGTAGCAGTCTTCAGTGATTGAACGGACTCTGAGAACATACTCTATGGGATAGTCTGGGGCTCAACTAGGCTCAAAACACAAAAAGCTTGTACAGCAATTTCCCCAAAATATTCATCCCAGAATAGAGACACTAAGGTGTAAGTGGTTAATTAACATATATGTTTTTTTTACGGAAGACACATAACTTTTAGCATGAACTTACTGTATAAAAATGATGAACATATTTTTAACTATGAATAATTGAAATAGTTCAGTAATTAACGAAGCTTGTTGTTCAGCGTTCATTCATAAGACCACAAATCTCCACATTGGTCAAACAGAGTGTCACTTTTCCCACTGTTGTGTGTGTGTGTGTGTGTGAAGAAGAGCTTGAATTCCTGAACATCACATGCACAGGAATGTGTGCATCTGTCTGACTCCAGAACCCCACAACTTAATGTTTCTTTGAAATCCCACATCCCCACCACCACCACCACCACCCCAAACACACACACACACACACACACACACACACACACACACACACACACACACACACACACACACACACACACACACACACACACACACACACACACACACACACACACACACACTTCCACTCACCAGGGCTGGTGGTGCTCTGCAGGCTGCCCCTCTTGCGCAAGGGGGATTTGGGCTTGGGGTTCCCTTGTCCCTTGCTCGAGCAGGGGGATGACATCGTGCCGCCGTTACGATTCGAGCGCAGTGAGTCAGAGAGCTGCAGAACAGAACAGAACAGCCGGCAGAGAGAGGGAGAGAGCAGAGGAGCAGCTCCTGTGACGAAAGTGCTCTCTCTCAGTCAGTCTGGGGTGGCAGAGCAGCAGCAGCAGCAGCAGGGTCCACGCTGGGCCTGTATAAAATCCCATCTGCAGAGTTGGCTCCTCCTCCTCCTCCCAGCCAGCATCAGGCCAGCAGCAGCAGTCAGTCAGTCAGGCCCCACAGGGGCCAGATGAAAGGCTGCCCAAGGCTTCCCTCGCGCAAACAGGGGGGCCATCCCTCCTCGGTTGCCCCAGCAACCGTGGGATGAGCGAGCTTCCCCCATGATGGCTGATTCGAATACAAACAGTGGCAGAGGAAGGCATTGCAGACCAAAGTATCCAGTATGACAGCCAGGGGAAAGGCCCGACACAATCTGTTGTGTTCAGCACAACAGCTGAGAACCAAGGTGCATGTGTGTGCAACAAGGCAACAATGTGTTCCACTCATCTAATAATAGATACTAGAAACCCTAGATGTGGCAATGAATAGAAATCCAGGAGAAAGAAAACTACAAACTGCAGACCTCTCAAAACAAACTGGTCAGGCCTCACACCCAGAACTCACCTAACCCCTGCTCATTATGCTAGGGTGGGACGGCTCAGGGTAGAGCCATGGTTCTCAAAGTGGGGTACGGGGACCCCCAGGGGTCCTTGAGCGGGTTCCAGGGGGTACCCAGATAAATGTTGGATAGTTAGGAACCAAATGGAACCTTATGTTGCTGTAACTCTGAGAGTGTACAAATGGAACCAAATGGACCCTTACGGGTCCATTTGGTTCCATTTGTACACTCTCAGAGTTATGGTGGTCTGTGGTCTAATGCAGGGGTTCTCAAAGTGGGGTCCGGGGACCACCAGGGCCCAACATACATCAGCTATTTTCAAAAAAATCTTGACATTCTTTGAAAATGTTTGCATATTTTTTACATTTTTAACTTTAATCTTGGATGGGGGTCCTTGGCACAAAATCTTTTCAGATGGGGGTCCGCGGCCAAATACACATTCATTTAGGGGTACTTGACCTGAAAAAGTTTGAGAACCACTGGGGTAGAGGACAGAGTTAAAGCAACTTGCAATGGGCCTGGTCTTCAAAATACACAAGCAAACAGGAATATACCCATGTACTTGTCAGACTACTTCAATAGCATAAAAGACACACACAGACACAACACCAGAGGGAGCTCCACTGATCTCAGATTCGGCACAAACATGGGGTCAAATTTGTTCTACTGCTACGCCACCAAAATGTGGAAAGCACTACCAACAGACATCAAAAAGTGTGACACAATACCCTCCTTCAAAACAGCCATAAAAGAGCACCTGTCTACAAATGGTAACTGGTCCTATTAACGTCTAAGCTTAACACCAGAAATGACCCCCCCCCCCCCCCACCCCCAAGTGTTTACTGTAAATAATACGCTTTATTGCTACAAGTGTTGATGATGTCTTGTATATTATTGTATTGTCTTTAAATGCCTCGATGAATTGAATACACAGGACCACAATGGAAATAAGCCCTCAGAGCTTTTTGTGTTATCCCTTTAGCATCATTGTATAATCGTACCACTGTACTATTTGCAAACTGTTAATAAAAATCAATCAAACAATCAAACAAACAAACAAACAAACAAACAAACAAACAAACAAACAAACAAACAAACAAACAGAGAATCTACATTCAAGTGGACAGCTGTTAAAACTAAAGATATTCTGATAGTAGTCATTGCTATAGAGTGTTTGTTCAGTAACAGGTCTCCCCATCTCTCTTAAATCTCTTCCGGAAAAATCTCTGAAGAGAATGAACAGGCAACCAGAGACACTGACAGTGCACGCACGGGAAGTGAAATCCTTTATGCCTGACATTTATGTATTATAAATAGTCACAGCCGATACCCAGGAAAGCCATCTGTGTAACCCAGACGTCTGTGTCCAACTTCCTCTATCGTGGTCCCTATGCTTAGGGCCTCTTATTCACATTTATAGGTTGTATGTTGGCTTCCCAAAATGGGGTGACGCTGAAGACATGAATAAAATAAAGCAACACTATTTGTTCATTTGATTTTATTCCGAATTTGACTGTGCTCACTGCTGCTTTGAATGAGATATTTATGAAGTATAAAAGTCAGTAAGTCACAGTCTTGCTTAGCCGCCCTACATGAATAGGTGGTAAAACATGTAGGCCTGTCACAATTATTACATAATAGTCTAATCGCAATTATTTGAGATAATCGCAATTATTTAGTCATAATCGTTTCCATGTTGAAAAATGTTCATACATAAAAACAAATCAGAAATAGCTGATCTACAAGCTTACAACGTGTCACTTTGTGACGTGTTGTAAGCTTGTACATCAGCTATTTCAGCTATTTTTACCTTTTTTTTTGTATAAAATGAATACTTGTCAGTAATTTCTTAGTATATTATTTCAGTTATTTGACCTATCTTCCCTGTGCAATTTTTGTAATTTTTAATATCTTCCAATGGTCAATGTCAAAAACACAATCAAATCGTTAATCGCAATTATTAGTGTGACAATTAATCGTCAACTTAAATGTGTTATCTTGACAGCCCTAAACACATGAGGGCCAGAGTATGGGGCTCTTGATCACTTTAAGAGACAGCCTTCAGTCCCATGAACTGAAAGATAATGTCAAAGTCTGAGCTGAACTGTCCTAGTCTGATTTATTACAGTGAATATTGGTATTCAGATAGTTTTCATTCACATAGTAGAGTAGACTCTATGTGAAGAATCTACAGAGTACAGACTATTTGAGCACATTTTGCCATCTAGTGGTCTGAAAGTAGAACGCATTGAGGGAAAATAATATTGGCCAGACTGAACACTGTCTAGAAGCTGCTGTATGATGAATTTAATTTTTTTTTTTTTTTTGCAAAATTGGCAGAAATGGGAGTGGCCTTAGAGAGTTTAACCATGATCCTAGAATCCAGGGGAATTTGTGGTTCAATAGTTAAAGGCCAAAATGTAAAGCTGGTTGCCTTCTGTGGACTACTGGCAGTGACTGCATGAAATGTTTGGCACCGCGATTGTCCAGAAATTTCCGAGATTAGTTGCGCGTCTGCACACAACTAACACACACACACACACACACACACACACACACACACACACACACACACACACACACACACACACACACACACACACACACACACACACACACACACACACACACACACACACACACACAGGAGATAATAATACGTATATACAGAACTAAAATGACCTATTCAAATTTGAGTACATTTAGGTTAGTTGGTTCGTAATTTCGGTCTACATTTAATGTAGGCCAGTCAAAAACGTTTTTTTTACAAATATCTTGATGAAACATAGCCCCAATCTTGGGTAGATATAATGGTATATCGTATTGCCGCACTGGATGAATAGCATCCGGTGCAAAAACAAAATGCCAAAGTATTATAGTAGTTAAGTATAAAAAAGGTTGTAGATGCTGTACAACATTTACAATGAATCTGACCCAGTTTCCATGAGCAAGCCGACGATGGATGTACCCTCTGTGAAGCAGCAACAACACGGTTAGGAAAAACAGAGGCCTACTTTTTACTGAGGGAAAACCATGCCCCCTTATTTATACCTAAACCATAACGCTAAAAAAAATAATCATGGACCGTTTAAAGGCTCTTACCAAGACAGCAATTCTTAGACCGTCTTCTGTGACTCTGTGCCTCTGCTGTCTGGTCAGGCTTTCTGCCTGCACACCCTTTTGCTAAAAATGAGACTAACTGTGAACACTGCTGGCTGCTTGGCCAGTCTTTTTTTCATTCCCTCAGTGCAAAGCTCAGGGATTCTGCATTTTTGTTTGCAGAGGCCACAGCAAAAAGCTCTTTGAAATAGCCTAATGCTAGCCAATGGGAAATGTAACAAGTAAATATGACCCCCATGCATCCCCCACCCCACACACATTCCAATATAGACAAAAACAAATATTTTTTCTACTGCTCTAAACGACCACCATCTGTAATTTGACACAGACGCAGAGTAATCGTCCCTCCAGGCTGTGGGATAAGCGTCCCGTCAGGGCTATGACCCGGAACTAGCCAATCACAGACATGCACAAACATACCGTACCTGGGTGGGGTACCGAACTTTGCTACTTTTATGGCA
This sequence comes from Gymnoscopelus microlampas, assembly GCF_963454915.1. Classification (NCBI taxonomy): domain Eukaryota; kingdom Metazoa; phylum Chordata; class Actinopteri; order Myctophiformes; family Myctophidae; genus Gymnoscopelus; species Gymnoscopelus microlampas. The sequence continues at coordinate 46,985,558 of NC_139944.1, read as the reverse complement.
GTACTTTTAATAAGTTAATAGCACCATCTTGTGCTGAAAAAATCCTCGTCATTCTGTACCAAATGTAGATACCATATCATCAGCGTCAGTGAGACAATAGGCATGCTTGTACCATGATCTAATAAAGTTAAATGTCATAGAGGCATGAATAAATATCTGGGTCTGTCAGCAGATGCTGTTTGTATTTAATCCTACTTTTCAGCAAAGATTTGAGTTAAAAAGGTTCTCTTTAAAAAATAAATATATTCAAAGATATGCACACATTTTTGAGATTTTTCAAAAATAGCAGATCTACAAGTTCAAAATAGCAGATATACAAGCTTATAGCACGGCACCAAGTGCCGTGCTATAAGCTTGTATATCTGCTATTTTTGAATAGCCAAAGCTAAGTGGTTAAAATGATTCTGACGCTATGTTAACTAATTTTGCTGGGGACCCCCTGGTGCCCCCCCCAAGGACCACTGGTAGTCCCCGGACCACTGGTTGAAAACCACTGACATAAGGCATTTCCACTGTACCAGCGCATTTTCTGTTATTTAACAAAGTGCCAAGTTGTAATTACATCACATCTCTGCCAATGTGTGCAGCATCCATTTCCAAGTTTCCTGTATTGGACATAATGTAGTCAAGTGGCACTGCCTGGTGGGAAACTCATGTAGTTGTAGACTATATCTGACAGACACTACATCAAAGCACTGTGTTCAACTTATGTTTTATAATTTTTGAGAGATGCCTGCTCTGCTCAAACAAATATGAAGCGTGGCAGGCGCAAAACAATGGTAAAGAGATATGATAAACATTCACCGAGTCTGGAACCAAATATGAATGAGCTGATGGGAGACTACATACTCAGGGTTTATGGATTGCCAAAATATGGGTCAAGATACAGTATATTCTGCACTATAGATTATGCAGCTGTACACCACATGTGCTGGCTTGTTCAATGCTTTCTCTGCTCTGAGAGCTGAGGGACTTTTGAACGTAATGTTCTGCAGGAAAACGTATAAGCCATTTCATGTGGTGCTCCAGGCCCTAGCCATGGTTCACATGACGCCCGTCTGTCACAAGTGTCATGGCGCAACTTGTTCCTGGTTTTGGAAATGTCTCCATTTACAACCCGTACATCTACATAAACGCTCAGATTTCAAATATAAAGTGCTTACCCCACGGCCACGCATGTAACAAGTTAAAAACGCCCGGGTCTAAGTACCCGTATCAGATTAAAATGCTTTTTATTGAACAATACGGAAGATACGGGTACTTAGACTTAGGTACTTAGCATATCTTGCCAAATCTGTGATTGTTGCACAAGAGATGATCAGCCAAAAATCCATAAAGAATTATATACTTTTGCACAAGATGATACCTGGCTGCAATAATTGTAAGGTTCATTTGCTGCTGAATTGTTTCTCTTCAACATTCCTAGAGACCTGCACAGTAAGACTAGAGCAAAACAAATGGTCTAAAGAAGGATTGGCACTGATGTCGCTGGGGTCACTTTCCTAAGTGCCCGCTCATCTGTCTGAGTCAGAGATACAAGTTGAATCACTGAAATCTAAGAATTTCAGCTGTACTTGGTAGGTAATGACGTGTATACTGTATGTGTGGTGGGCTGCAAACAGTAAGTCACATTTGGATATTCACTTACCATCTTCTTTGCTGCTTGCCATTGCTGAGGACTAGCTGAGTCTGGGGGGGTCGGTGGGGGCTTTTGGTAAAGCTACCTGTAGATATCACTTGATCTGTTGTATGTCTGCAGAAAAGCATAGAAGTAAGTTAAAGGTGATATATATAATAAATAATAATAATAATCCTCATTTGTAAGTGCTTCACAGACATAAAAACAGCAAACTAGCAAAATGTATGCAATCAATAAATAAGAACATAGAATGGGCAATAAAACACAATTAGGAAAATCTAGCTGTCCATTCCTCTAGTTAAAAGCCAGTGTAAAATTCGTTTTTTTAAATAGTTTTAAAGACACTGTTTGTCACACAGAGGTATAGCCTGTCTGTCTCCTTTCCAGTGGAAGCTTATTACTCCACACAAATATTCCACAATATAATAGCCTATTATGGGGCATTTTCTCACAATTTATTTGAGAAATAGCAGCAAAAGCCCATATGATGCCACTGCAATAACAGCACTATATCCATGAATATCTAAAGTTTTGATATAATAGGCAACTAACGTCAACTAACGACGGTTAGTGTAGATAGCGCTATCTGACCCAGTGTTACCTAACATGCCTAACTGTATCGTTTAGATATCGTAATAGGCAATAAAATATGTTATGTAATATTTTAAATAGCTAGAAAACAAGTATAGCTAACGTGTAATGTCACCTTTATTTCCAATAAGTTTTGTAACAGGATGTGTTGTTGTGTCTGCTGGCTCAGCTCCGTGTGGTTTTATTTTGAGACAAGAACTTACTTTGTTTGCACTGTCTGTCTGTTTATCTGTGTGAGGAGATAATAATGTGGAAGTGGAAAACTTGAAGGTACCGCCCCATAGAGTTAGGACCGCCCCCTAATGACGACGCAGCAGCAGGCTGTGATCTATGAGAGTGACGACACTAGCGTAGATTCCCATTGCAATAATTGAATGCGGAAATGCTCTGTCTACCTCAATGAGAAAGTTCCAATGTTTGGAACTACGGCCCATAGCGGCCCGCTTTGCGGCGAGATCAAAGCGTGACGGAACTCTCACTCACTCTCTCTCTCTCTCTCTCTCTCTCTCTCTCTCTCTCTCTCTCTCTCTCTCTCTCTCTCTCCCCTCTCTCTCTCTCTCTCTCTCTCTCTCTCTCTCTCTCTCTCTCTCTCTCTCTCTCTCTCTCTCTCTCTCTCTCTCTCTCTCTCTCTCTCTCTCTCTGGGTCTGCTGCACGCACGGCACGCACGCACGCACACACGCACGCAGAGAGAGAGGGAGGAGAGAGAGAGAGAGAGAGAGAGAGAGAGAGGGGGGGGAGAGAGGTCATAGTCCATCCTTTCTGCCAGTGACTCTTACAAGATGCATTTCACTGTTACTGCACCTAGTGTAAATTATTAATATTACATTCTTCTAGATCTAGAGCACAGGGACACATTTCTCCATGCAGTGAGCTATCAGAATCAGTTTAAACTGTTAATTATATCGACACATTGATGACATATTATATACAACAATAATTGCAGCCAATTCTAATGGTTATTTAAGATACTTTACTTGAATATAGCCTAGGTGTATATGAAGGCATCATTTAAGCATAGCCTATACATATATATTTATTTTCTACACAGCAAACATATTGTATGTCTCATGACTATGACAATGATGCCACCTAGAGGCATGTTGACCATCTTGACCCCAGAAGAAAGCAGTTTTGCTGCCAAAATGTTGTTTTTTGTTCCATAATATGGCCTAATGAATTATTTTTGGAAGTTATGAGTATGCAATTACTTTTTTATATTTCTTTCAGTCAGCATCACCTTTCCTAGGTTGAAAAGCAGGTTCCAGCAAGTGAAAGACAAACTTTTAGTTAACACAAGAGCAGCAAACACGCTAACACAAGTGATTCTGTACTACCCAGTACTGTAACTGGTAAAAAAAAAGAGAGAAAAAAAAGAACAAAAAGGCTTCTTCTCATGCTGTCGAGCTGTGGATTAGTTTACCTAATCTATAGGAGCTTATAAAAAATAAGTTAAACTAAACAAAAGGCATTTTTAACGAACATTGGAATTACGTAAACCTATGCTCAGTATGACTGTGTACCGTATACAATTTAATTGTGGGTAAATAGGTAATTCTATAAAAGTGTAGGTATTGGTAATGGTGCTTGGAAAACATGGTAAAATGTGCGTTCTAATATTTGTACATTTCTGTAATATTAGTATTTGTATTGACATTGTACTGCTATGTAGTTTTAAAGTCAATGGCTTAGCAGAATATGAGGTCATCTGAATTGAGGATCTTTTGTGTATGTTGGTGTGGAAGTATAACTGTAAGATTGAATGACTGCGTATGGCATGTAAGCATTATTATCTGTATAAGATGTGCTGTGTGTATTATTCCATCAACGTTTGTGTATGTGTTTATTTAACGTATGTATTTCTTCCTGCTATGTACTGTTGGAAGAATAGCCGAATAGGGCTGAGATCCAAGTAAACCATCAATCATTCAATTACCTCATGGCAATCATCAGCAGATCATCTGTAACAGATTGCATGCTGCCGGCAGCCTATATACAAACCCTGGTGATATTGAAGAAAGAAGTGTGGGCTGCACTATGGCCCTGTACAGCCGGAATTGCTGAGAAGTAATGATAAGGGCATCTTTATGTGTCCCTAAAAGAACAAACCCCTCCTACCACCTACTACAACAGTATTGTGAAATGTCATTCGGTATAAGTTGCCATGGGGATGGCAGAGCCTGGAGAAGCTGGGGGCGGGTTGACTGGTCGTCCACTGCTGAGGTGTGAGGCCTGTTGTGCTCAACTGAAAGACAGTGTTTAACAGTGGCAGAATAATAATAAGGCTGTTTGAAGTTAATTTCATTTTGTGTGTGTCTATATATATATATATATATATATATATATATATATATATATATATATATATATAAACATTACGGTTCAAGGTTAATATTACATCTTGTGCACAGTTATGTAATTTGTGTTCTGGTTCCTCAGATATTGCAGTAGAATTATTATTATTAATAATAATAATAATAATAATAATAATATTAATAATAGTACTAAAAATAATAATGCTAAAATAATAAACATTATACAGTTTACAACAAGCGAAAAATAAGAATAACAAGAATTGCAGCAGTATTCAGAAAGAGAACCCCATCAATCTATCCATCTACAGTATCTATCTACAGTATCTATCTATCTATCTATCTATCTATCTATCTATCTATCTATCTATATATATATATATATATATATATATATATATATATATATATATATATATATATATATATATATCTATATCTATATCTATATCTATATCTATATATCTATATCTATATCTATATCTATATCTATATATATATATATATATATATATATATATATATATATATATATATATATAAATGTGTCTCTCTGTCTACCACAGCCCTTGATGTGATAATCTTCTTCTTTAAGATGAATGTCAGACTGCTGCTTGTGGTTCTTGAAGTTTAAATGTCACCTTTGGGTCAAAGTGTTTGAACTGCATCTTTCGAAAGGTTTCAAAAGAGGCAGGGTATCACTCTGCATATTACATTAAAGAGGAATAATGCATGCCCAGATTATTCATAAAGATATTTTAAAAAAACACTTTAAAACTACATTTTCATAGATTGTTTTTAATGATATATTAATATTGATATGTCCCTTTGTCAATGGTCCTGCCTACACAGCAATGCCATGGGCAATATTATGAATATGCATCCAAAATTAATGTTTTGCAAACATTGATTTAACCTTTATTGCAGCATCATTTTCACTGAAGTTTCAACCAAAAATATTGCATCAAAACAGTAGTTTTCATGCAATACAATGGAAGTCATTATTTACTTAAATCACAGCATCCTGATAACATCCTCTCACCTTTTTGTATCTGAACAATTGATCATCTAAACACAAAATCCCACTGTATGTTTCTTCTAAGGCGGTAAACTGCAGGCTTAAGATCATTTCACTGTTCAGGTTGCTTCTCCCATAGTCCCACTTCATTACTGTTAAAACTATAACACCAATGTTTTGTTTAGTTGATACAGAATTACATTCTTGCCTAATTTTCCTATGTACAGTAGCTGCAACTTACGTTCACATGACTTGGCTCAGAAATGCTTTCTTCCTGTTGGGCCTCACTGAAAGCATGTCTTAAAGGTCTTCAGTGGCCAACTGCACATATAATTGCACGTGTAATCTTTTAAGTAAAAGTTACTTAAAGGATTAGTTTCATTACTTTCCTCACCAGAAAGTTGTCTTAGCTTAGTAGTCATCAAAGCAGGAATGAGTTATGGCCAGTATATACAGTATGTATTTTAAGTAAATTGATCAATAACATTTTACACTGGCATCCCAACATAATGCATTTTCATTGCAGTTGTCTCTACATATTAAAGAAATCTTGATGAAAGAAATCATGTGTTAACAAATCTCATTCAGTTCTCCTTTCTCTTCATTTCAACAGCTTAAAGTTGAATTTGGAGGTTAAAACCTACTTTGTCATCATAACTCAATCCTGAAATGTTCAATTAAAAACGCTCAAACTTGCTCAGTTCTCATTTAAAACAAAAACTCTCTTCATGAAAGTCACATTTGGCCTTGTCCACATTGTTTATTGTACAAAAATACAACCTGCAAGTTGCACCTTAACACATAGTTGAAAGATTTGATTGTCAACCTAATTAATGATTTTGAGTTAACTATACAATGACCTGAGTTGCCTAAACATGGTACTTTTAAGCTCAAACAAATTCCAATCGTTTAATTTTGAGGCAATCATGTTTCCGCATTTTTCTGAAGTAAAGTCATACTTATTACATTTGTGCCATGGGATATCTCTCTATAAATGCAAGATCCAAAAAATGTCAATGTTAGCAGGCCAGACAACAGTGATTTTCTTTTTTTAATAACTGTTATTAATGCTGATATCTTTGACATTACATAATTTAATATGTATTATATGTTGCAGTTTTACCCACTAATATCTGCAAATTATAAAAAGTAATTGTTTGCTTGAGCCTCAAACATAGCTCATTTGTCAATAGCAACCTGTGAATATTTGGAAACATTTTGTCTTTCATGAATAAAAAATGTCATGAATGTCAGCATCCGCTGAAAGTGTTTAGAAAGAGTCAGCTGATGTACATGCTTGCTAATTTCAGATTCAAAATGTTCAGGAAACATTTCATTCCATTCGATTTACTTTGTAGAATCACACATAGAGTATAAATTTGTGTTACTTGATCTTAACAATTTGAACTAAACAAAAATGTATATTAATCCACTGATGAGTTATTTGGATACAGTACTGAGAGATTACATTAAAGACCAAAATAGCAATTCCTTATCGAACATACAGTACATTTCCTGTTTGATTTGCAAATACATCTCTAAATACATCTCCGACAACTGCATGAAACTTTATCAATACAACTGTTTTAACCACTTAAACCCTATACTTAGTTGACCGGGATCCCCCAAGGCACTATAGTAGATAGATAGTATTTCCCTCCACACAAAATATCAGGCTAAAACAGCAGATCTACAAGTTCACAACGCGTCGCATCGCAATCGGCTATTTTAGCTGAATGTTCATCACCCGTAGAATAGGGAAGCTAGGGTTTCAGAGGTTAAAACCAGATGAAAATGGCAAAGTGCACTTCTGCAAATGCAACAAATAAAATAATCTGACTTCACCAATTAAAATCATCAATATTACTGGATAACTTTCAACATATTGAGAGAAAGAAACTTACAGTACATGTTCTTATACTGAATCAACCCCTGAAACATAGTAAATCTGAATAGGATAAAATTAGCTATATTTATTATCATTATTATTTTCTTCAGAAAATAAAGACTTAGAAACCTTAGCTCTCTGTAATTACATGGTTATTTGTCTTTATCTGGTCATTCTCAAGAAACTCTGATGTTTCCTCAGCAATTTGTCCAGGTATACGGAAATCAACCGGCACGGCCTGTGATGTCGGGGGTGGTATAGGGCAACAGGCTTCCCCCTTGGGACTGGAGGTGCTATGTGAGCCTCCTTGAGGCTCTAGGTTGCAGCCAGTGCCCTGAAGAAACTGGAGGAAATTCTCTTCTATGGACCCTTCGCGGCTGGGCAGCCTGTCCTCCTCCCTCGCTCGTCGAAACAGGCAAGGGAGATGCTTTCCCAGCTCCTCGCGGATCTGCCTGTTGAGGCAGCCGTAGAAGAACGGATTGGAGGTGAAGCAGAAGTAGCCGATCCAAGTGACCACCTCCTCCAGAGGCGCCAGCATGGCCGGAGGGCTGGCGGCCAGCGCCGAGTAGAGGTGGAAGGAGAAATATGGCAGCCAGCAACAGAGGAACTGCCCTCCTATTGCGGCTAGAACGGCTGCGGCCTTCCCCCCTCCGAAGGGGCGCTGAGGGGTCACACGCCCTGTCCCGGTGCCCGTCCCAGAGCTGGTCACCATGGTGGAACGGCTGCTGAGTGACTCTGAGCGCTGGCGCCGCGGCGTGTCCATCCAGGTGGGCAGGGGACCGTGGTGCATGGCTGCGACCCGCGCCACCTTGAACATGTTGCAGTAGACGACCAGAATGACCAGCAGCGGGCACAGGAAGTACAACAGGGTAAAGAGGACCATGAATGTCATGCGGTTTGACCCCCCCCCTGTCCAGTGCAGAGAGCAGCGCCTGTGACCCTGAGCAGGAGGTGATGGAACCGCGCCTCCTCCGCTTCCCCCTCCTCCACCTCCTCCTCCTCCACCTCCTCCTTCAACCCCGACCCCAACCCCAACTCCACCACCCGCCAGAAGATTAGTCCTCCCGCCCTGAAGAAACCAGGCCAACAGTGGCAGAGCAGACATAGCCAAGGCCTTGACCCATATCCCCACCAGCACCGAAACCACCAGACCCATGGTCATCTTCACCTCGTAGCGCATGGGGTGTATTATGTAGTAATAACGCTCCACGTTGATCGCCGAGATGGACAGGATGGCGGCGCTGACCAGGCACACGCTGAGGAAGAGGTAACTCCGGCAGAGGGCCTCCCCGAAGAACGCCCGGCTCGAGAGCATGCCGAGGGGCATCAGAAACAGCGCCGCCAGCAAGTCCACCACGCACAGGTGGAAGACAAAGGCAAACTTATGGAGCTGCGGGGCCTTGGCGATGACCGCCATGACGGCCACATTGCCCACCACCGCCAGCAGGTCCATGAGCAGCATGGCCAGCAAGGCTAACGACTGGGACATGGCCCAACCCTCGGGCAGGGAGGAGGAGGAGGCGGACATGTTGGACGTGGGCTGCGGAGGTGGCCGGGAGGAGTTCCACATTGGCTCCATTGAAGGACGGGACGACGCAGGCTAGCCAGGGGTCAGTCACAGGCCCATCACCCATCCTTCACAGTCAGGGGTCGCGACCCAGACACGAGAGGCTAGAGGATGAGTCTTGAAGACTTCCCTGCGGTAAGAAGGCCAATAGTCAACGCAAGGGTCCAACTTTGTGATCCGTGTCACAAGGACGTCATCATCATAAGTGAAGGCCTGCCCTGAGACAAAAGGAGAAAGAGATGAAAGGCAAAGTGCAAAATGCTGTGTGTTACTGTACCAACGTTATTATTTTCATATAGTAACGAAAAAACGAAAAACTAAATTTACTAAACTAACTGAAAATGTATTGTGTGTTTACAAAACAATAACTAAAACGAACTGAAATGATGATGAAAATGCCCTTAGTTTTAGGGCAGCTTAATCTGTAACTGATTCTTTAAATAAAAAAATGCTATCTTTTCTTGAGTTTTTATTACACAATACTTACTCTGGCCCTTTTCAATCCTGCACCTGACTTATTTGCTTATTTGGTGCAGGGTTGAAAAGGGCAGTGAGTATGATTAAACTAAAACTAATAAAAACAAACTAAAACTATTAGCATTATCAAAAATATAAACTAGTAAATCCGCTCTAGAAACAAATTAAAACTACCTGAATTAGAAAAAGAGAAATTCGAAACGAACTAAAGCTAATCTAAAATGAAAAATCCAAAACTATTATAACCTTGTACTGTACCTGTGTGCGTTCATTCTCAGTGATAAAACAACACAACACCAGACCTGAATATTGAAATGATTATTTTACAACAACAAAAAAAAATGGGGAAAAATATATATAAGATATATATAGATATAAAAGCTATATACAGTATATACATGGCAGCAGTTTTGAACCTGAAACACAAATGAAGGTGTCTTATTTGTTTCCAGTTTAAATCTGCTGCTGAGCCGAACAAAAACGAACCTGGACCAGAGCCGTATAAGAGAGAGTCACGTCACGCTTTGATCTCGTTAGCTATGGGCTGTAGTTCCAAACAGTGGAACTTCCTCATTGAGATAGACAGAGCATTTCCGCATTCCATTCTTACAACGGGAGTCTATGCTAGTGACGTAACTCTCTCTCTTCGACGGGTCTGCCTGGGACCACAGATCACAGAGCCAATTGGCTGTGTTCATGGGTGGTAAGCCGGCAGGGGAGGGCGGGTAAAGACTCATCACTGTCAGATGAAAAGACGTAGCTGGTACTCTATGTGTACCAGGAGAGTCTACACCAGTAGTTCTCAAACTCAAGGACATAACTCTCAGAGTTACAGACCTGTAAAGGTCCATTTGGAACCCCCACAAGGGTCCCTGCGCCCTGCTTTGAGAACCACAGTACCGTAAACCAGTGGTTCTCAAACTTTTTCATGTCAAGGACCCCTAAATTGACACTTGAAAAGATAATCCAGGGACCCCCATAAGAGAAGATTTTTACGGCTCTCTAGCAGTGATTCTCAACCATTTTAATTTCAAGGACCCCCAGTTTGACATGCATTAGGCTACGGACCCCCATTTAATGGCATTTATATCTCTGGGACCCCAATTCATATTGTGTTATTTTAACTCTGAGAGTGTACCAATGTGGTTCCATTTGTACACTCTCAGAGTTATAAGCGTCCATTTGGTTCATAACTATCCATCATTTAGCTGGGGACCCCCTGGAACCCCCTCAAGTACCCCTGGGGGTCCCCGGACCCCACTTTGAGAACCAATGCCGTAAACAGCCTGTTCCTTCATCAGGAACATAAGGGTGAATAGGGTAGGGTAGTGGTGGTTTCCTTTCATGCACACATCCTGTCAAGTGCATTAATGCAAACTAATCCGTCTATACAGTTACATACTGTAGGTGAAATGATAGTAAACTGTACCCTATGTCTGTGTTGAATATGTATGACGAATTATTATCAGAAAACTAGAGCAAAAACACCTAAACATGTGCCTGTGGATCCAGTGTGCAATGTGTGAGTGGACATTGCCCACAGTATATGTACTGTGTACATGTATGCATCATAAGAGCTATAGTACAGTTTGCCGACACGTTTCAGCTAAAAAAGGCCTATAACTACTTAAAGTCAGTTTATACCCTGGTTTTTAAATGTCAAATAGGGAGGTTATGGGAATTCATAGGTTACATATTAACAGTGGGTCGGTCTAGCAGACAGACAACAAACAGACGTGGGTTACTGGTGACTGTACATTAAATCGAGGTGATCTGCCTGTTTACTTCAATAAATGCTTTCCTGCCACGCTAACCATGAGAAAACACACAGGATGTCAAGCTGTAGTTTCCCTGATCACTTGCTAATGTTTGCCCTCAATGATGAGTGATCCTTCCATCTCTAAGTCACAGATTGGGTTTGGGGGAGCTCTATCTCTCCTGCACACACAGTAAAAATCCATACTGTAGACCCAAATGGTACAAGTAAGGGTCTGTTTGGGTACAGTTTTACACTCTTAGAGTTAAATTAACACTGAGGATCATGCTGTGTAAATTGGCCATGTCTTACGCCTCCTCATTTAGCCATCTATCCATCTATCATGCATTTACTACGCGCAATGTACAGGAGCTATGCCAAAGCACGATATTATATTATACTATAACACCACACTGTATACTATTAGGCCACAAGGTCCATTCAACACAATCGGCATAATATAGAAGGGTAGAAAGACAGAGAGATAGAGAAAGATAGAATTTAGACATGACCCCAAGAGAAGGAACAAATGAGAGAGCAAAATAGAACTAGACAGAGGAGTCATTGTATTTTTAGACCAGAGTCTCTCCTCATGCTGCTGTCAGCTGCTTTGGTCTTTGAGGATGCACAACCTGCTTACCCCCCCCCCCCCCCCCACCCCCATCAACGCATCAGTCACTGTACCTTGTGAATGGTGCTGAGGTAACAGCCTGCTCCCTTCCCCATTCCTTTGGCTGTCTTCCGCCTTCGTCTTTCCAGGTGACTATAGCTTTGGCAGTGGTACATTCATTGAGAGAGGGAGTGAGAAAGAGAGAGAGAGAGAGAGAGAGAGAGAGAGAGAGAAAATGGTGTCTCCCTTTGCGTTGCTGATGTAAATGCTTGCACAGACACACACATAAGCTCACTCTCTCTGCTCCCTTGCACTCTCACACAGTGACTGCAGAGATGGAGCAGGAGGCAGATAGAGAGGAGAAAAAAAAGGACCATGCCTGTTGACGCTGCGGGGTCCTAGTGTCCTCACACTGGGTTGTCTGATTTTGTGTTGAGAAACTATAGAGATCATGTAGCAGCATGGTAAATGTGTGCAATGCAACTATGTTGGTCTTTGGACTCTGAGTCTGAACCCTTCAGGTGAGCTTTATGTATTGTAGCTGTGTATGCGTAAACACATGATAATGATAATAATAATGATAATGAATTGTATTTGTATAACACCTTTCCAAACAAAGTTACAAAGTGCTGAACCCAGAGCAAGGCTAAAAACAACAACAACAAAGCAAAGCCAAAAATAGAAAAACAATTTGACTAAACAAATAACAACATTAGAGTGTGTAAAGGCATATAGAAAACAATTAAGAAAAACACTTAGTGTAGAGGTAGGTTTTCAGTAGTGATTTAAACAGAGGCACGGATGGTGCTAACCTCAGATGCACCGGCAGTGCGTTCCACAGCGTAGGTGCCCGGGCAGCGAAGGCCCGATCACCCCAGGTTACTAGGTTAGTGTATGGTACATGTGCGTGTGCTCAAGCATTGCGTGTGCGTGTGTGTGTGTGTGTGTGTGTGTGTGTGTGTGTGTGTGTGTGTGTGTGTGTGTGTGTGTGTGTGTGCTATATATATATATATACTGTAGTTGATGTTCATCAACACAACACAACACAACACAACACAACATAACATAACATAACATAACATAACATAACATAACATAACTCTCCCTCTGAAAGCATTAATTATAATGTCTAAGGTCAGCTGTAAATGGGGAGAGTTATAATGGTCTGGGTTACAGTGTCCTCTATCACGAGGTTTAGTGAAACAGTGAGACATTGATGAGGCCTGCTGGTCCTCAGGCTTTACAGCACAACACCTCTCCAGCTCCTCAAACTGGGGCAAACGCAGTCTCCTGTTGCCACGGTGATCTTTTTCATATACTGTACAGTCCTTTTCATTGCTCGGGCTGTGGCGGACAATGACATCAAGAATATGCATCATGGGTTAAGAAGACCGCTGCAACTAATTTACTTACTGACGCAGCAAGCATCGAGTGACTAGGTCCTAGACCTAGATGTTCATTTGCATGTATAAGGTTCCACATGATTATTCAAATATGATTTTGCAACTCCATTCAGACCTATGTTGCTTTGCAGTATCCCATAATCAGCTGACTGATTAGTGATCTTCATTGATACGTAAATCATGAAGATGCCATCAGTTACTCAAATGTGTCCTAGAGTCTTTTTGCAGACATATCCGTTTTCCATTTTTATTGATCTAGCCTTTTAAACACAGCCCAGCAGATTTTTTTTTTTTTTTTTTTTTTTATGTTTAAAGTGACAATCTACAGTCATTTTACAGTCCCATGAAAATACATTTTCCACACATGCACCAAGGTATCTGCAGTCTAAACAATTACACACTCCACTTTAATAACCGGATTAATCTAATCCTCATTTGGGCAGTTCAGTAAATGGACTGCATTTCCGTATTTCTATTTTTCAATGCAAATTGTACTTTTATTTGCAATCCTGGTTGTAGGCCTATACCTTTCAATCATAAAAAAGCTAGCAGCATTTATCTCATGCCTGTTAAACTGCTAGGATTCAAACACAAAGACAGAAAGATTGGACAGAGATACTCTTATGTTGGAAGACAATTGGCTTTCATGGTAAAGTCTGGCAACACTATATATAATATGTGATAGAAAGATATAGCATGTCTGTTCTCACAAATGTGTGTGAATGTGCACGCACATGTGTGTGTGCATGTGTGTATAGTACATATATTTGTCTGCGTGCTCCGTGCGAATGTGCGTGCGTGTGTGTGTGTTTTGTGTGAGGTGTTGACTCATGACAAAAATAGCAGATTCTTGCTCGCCCGGCAGAACCAATCACAGCCACTGCAAATACAATGGTTTCCACGGCAACCTTGAAAATAGACTCCACATTCTCACTCAGAAATAGCAAAGGACACTGCTGTAACCCCAGAGAACCACCACTGCCAATAATAACTACCCACACACACACACACACGCACGTGCACACGCACGCACGCACGCACGCACATTCGCATGCACGCACACTCTCACACGCGCGCACACACACACACACACACACACACACACACACACACACACACACACACACACACACACACACACACACACACACACACACACACACACACACACACACACACACACACACACACACACACACACACACACACACACACACACACACACACACACACACACACACAAAACAAGCGTGCAATTACTGTAAACCAGAACACAATAACACCTGCCTACGCTCAAAATGCACATGCAGCATGGGGTGCTCTCTGCATGGGAGAACACTAACGTTAACACAATGAGATGATACAGTTAAACTGGAGAGATTCTCACACAAATGAACATTAACTACAGTACATAATATAGCACGCACACACACACACACACACACACACACACACACACACACACACACACACACACACACACACACACACACACACACACACACACACACACACACACACACACACACACCAGTTTTTTTTTTCAGTTTTGGGTATAGGTTCTAGAAATGCAGTTCTAGTAGCGCAATCTCTGGCTCTGCAGGAACCCCCTATTCCTTGGACAGCACTCCAACCAGGCTCATGACTCACGTCACCGGTGTCAGTGTCCCCAATGAATGGCTTGCTTGGTTTGTTTGGGCCATACACAGGTATACAGTATCAGGGAGGGGGCCTCAGTGAGTGCTCTCCACAGCCGGTCAAAGGACGCACTATCCCTTGTGCTTCAGGTGATGCAGAGGGCTGGTGTCCTGGACAAAGCAATGACAGGGAGAATGAGGACGCTAAGTCCTGGAAACTCAGCAGCTCGTCCAAGTTCTGTGGAACCTACTAGTCCCATACATTGGTCACTTTGGCTGTGTCACTGATGACCTCTTCTCTGCTGACCCCGTGACCCAGGAATGCTTCCGTTGTGTGGGCAAGCTCGTCAAGGCAGCAGACTCTCTCTTTTCACGGTGTTTCGCCCAGGTGGACGTGGTTTTGAGGTTAGGTGTAGGCATAGTTTCTGTGAGGTTGGGGTTAGGGTTAAGGTTAGGTGTAGGCATAGTTTCTGTGAGGTTAGGGTTAGGGTTAAGGTTAGGTTTAGGCATAGTTTTTGTAAAGTTAAAGGTTAGGGTTTGGGCGCCACCTGGGAAACACACCAAAGGAAGAGGGAGTCCCATCACGGTAGACCACACTGCAGTTCTGAGGGATGTTAGCCAGGATAAAGGAGATCCCCACATCCTATCCTCAGTAACTAGGTGATGGACATAGATCAATAATCTAAATTAAATTAAACTAAATTCAATTTTATTCAAAAGACTATGACTAAAACACTTAACACTGGTGTCCAGTTCTCTGACATTTTAATTTTGGACAGGCTCCAGTGAAATCACAGGTCTGAGCACAAGTTCATTTCAAATAGTCATGATACATTTAATACAAAACGTTCTGGTTATAAGTGTCCAAATTAAAACTGTAAACTGGTCTTGTGTAAATGGCCAGTTGATAATGTCCTGAAATAGCAGGCTGCAACCACAGGGTGGCAGTGAGTTTATGCAAAGGATGCCTACTCCACCCATATAGTTAAAAAAATAAAAAATAAAAAAAATAACATCCACTCCAAATGAAAAATGGCATTCAAAACCAGATACTGTATGTTTGCAATGCCCAGGAAGCCTCTCTGCCGTAAAAGTTAAGATGATATGTCCTTGTATTTGTTTTATTTATAGGGAGTTTATAATATGAACCTCTTCCACTGCTGACATCACAAAACTGTTCAACTTGGTATTATTGAATGTTGAGGCAGGGCAAAATTTGCTGTTCAAACACCTTTTTCCAACATTTAAAATGATCATATTGTTTATGATAATTCCAAATTATAATACATAAGTACAGCTTTTTCATATTATTTGAATATCCAGCATTTCAAATCTGTTGCCCTGCCTTTAACCCACATAGGCTTGCAGCTACATACAGTATATGGTATAGGCTACAATATGTTTTTACATTATTAAAACAATATTATATTTAATTCTGAGAGTATTTTGGGCAAAAGCGTTGTGTATATGCTTGGCGGTGATGAAATGCTTGCCACAATCACCATTTTTTGGGCTAAACACTACCATAGCAAAAGAGCACTTTAGAGTTTAGAACGTTTAAATTGGAGTCTTCAAACAAAAAGTCCTATTGTAAATAATACTCTTTCCCTCAGCTTCTGTCTATTGGAGGGAGATAAGCTATATCTGACTGGCACGTAGTACCCTATAGATCTTATTGAGGAAAATATTAACCTGGCTCTTATTGCAGAGACTCGTGTCAACTTTCTGAAAATCTTCCATAAAGTATTGAATGACAAAATATGATATGGATGCTGCTTCGTTGACAGGAAGGGTACTTCTGTTGCATGCTTAGCAACAGAAGCATGCATGCTATAATCTTTTCTCACATACTGTAACATACACAATGGTCACTGTTTCACAATGGTCACAAACAAGTCTGACAACTCTGAAACCTATATAGTCTCTTTACAAACACAGATTAAAAACACTTGACCGAAAGCCCAATAGTTGTCATCATTGCCATATAGTTCAAAAGTACAATCTATTTCATTTGGATAATTGTAGATATTTAGTAGATGCTTGTCTCATTTTTAAGGTTTTAAATGGTTTTGTACATCCTCCACTAACTACGTCAGTTCATAGGTCAGAAGGACAGTGGTGGCAGGGCATCAAGGGCAACTACCAGAGGGCACTTTATTGTACCATACAGGCCTAGTACGTTTGGACTTCTCTGTTAGAGCCTCCCACCACTGGAATAGTCTTTCAATGTTTTATTGTTGTAATTTTTCTTTACATTATTGTAATTGTTTTGTCTTTTGTACTTAAGCTTAGTTCAGTTGTATTGTATTGTTTTGTATTGATAGCTATTAGACCACACATTTGAATAACCTGTTCAGGGACTACAGATTAAAATGATCTCTTATACCTAACTATGGCACGTTTACATTGATGTGAAAACTGAAATGTTGATGTGCATTGTCCCTGCTAAGTAAGACCACCAATTTGAATAACCTGTTCAGGGACTACAGATTAAAATGAGCTCTTATACTTAACTCTGGCATGATATATTTGCAATATATCCACTATGTATATGGTAATATTTGTGTATTGTGCTATAAACATCTTTCTTTTCTTTTTTTTTAAAGGACTGGAATTAAAAACAAATCCAGTGTGTGTTTTTTCAATATTGACACTAAGCGAGTGCACTTTGCAGTTTACACAGTTGCCTAGACAGATCTCTCCCCCACAGTGGACATTGATACTCATCAGCATGACTGTGGCTGCTTTTTGTAGATGCGCTAATGTTAAAGTGCACCCAGGGACAAATGTTTTCCTGTCTATGTGTATTGTACATGAGAATTGTTTAGTGGGGTTTAGTTATGTCTGGGCTGAGGAGTGTCGTGCTGCTGTGGGGCTGTGTCTGCCTCTGGCTTCTCGGCCAGGCCCAAGGAGCTTTGGTTATCTCCCGCGATGATGCTGTCATACAGGTAACATCACTGCTTCTCTTCTCTTTCTGCTATTTTGTAGTTGAATTTAAAATAATATTAATAATAATAATAATAATGAATTTGTAGTTCAGTATTCAGTTTTCAGTCAACCTGCGGTTCTTTTTTGAACTGTTGGAGCTCATTGCTGCTTTGCCTTTAGTCCTCTTTCGTGTTTTATGTAGGGAGGGGAATCACAAACCCTAATAATTTGAGAATCATAATCGTTAACTCAGAGAATCAACATTGTATACCTCCGAGCTTACCAATTCCGTTTAGCAATGCCAGCATGTTTTTCTGACAGTTGCTCATTGCAAAAAAATGTATGTTATGCTTTAAAGGGAAAAGATAAGGAGAATTTGTATTATTCTTATATTAACATCTTTTATCTTATTAAGCAGAAATGCATACTTTTTATATTGTTGTCCCCGCCAGGCCGAAGGCGTGGCTGAGAGTTTTGCACCTTTTCCGTCTGTCCATATGTCCGTGTCTGTCTGCGAGCAGCTAATCTCCAGCTGTGTTCTAGTTTTTGTCACTGTGTTCAGACGCAGAGATAAGTATAAAAGTGCACATGCACTCCTCGGTGCACAGATCTCTGCCAGACCTGGTTGGCGACCCCTATGGGCAGACGTGAAAGCTGTTTTGGAGGTGCACTATAGAGGCCCCTCAACATGCGATTCCAATCTGGGTATGATTGGATGTTGAGTTTATGATATATGGAACGTTTTTATAAGAAATTGGCTGTGCCAACAAATGTGCAATTACACGCAAATGGTAAATATTAAAACCCTATTTGACGATCATTGTCACATGACTCACAAGACCATTTGTGCGTGCCTGATTAAGGGAAAATAAATCATGTTTCTGCAACAAAAAGTGACCTTTATTGTATTTGTGACGCCCCCTATGTGTGAATGTGTAAATGTGAAATCTGAAATCCACACTGAAAATGTATCAGGAATCATGTATGCTTGAAGAGAATTGTGTGAGTGAGTTGCATGGGTTTGTAGCCTACATTTTGTTAATTCACCTTTCTATGTGAATTCCAGGAGACACAGGATGCCACCAGGTCACTTAAGGTAGTTGAACTGAAATTATTTCCACACACGGAACATCCTTCTTTTCCCTGCTAACATTACTTTGAAGTTTGCGTTACTTTGTGAAAGCCTTTTTACACATTTTGACATAATTATTAAACTTGCATAATTTCACAGTTTACTCTGAAATAAAAAGAAGTTTGGTACAACAAAATACCTATTTTAAAGGTAGCCTACTAAATACTAAATTATTCACAGTACTTTAAGTGATTGAAGATACCTGCTTCACTGTCAACTTTGTAAACTCCTCAAGTTAGACCTACTCATAGTGGCCTTCTCATACTGTATTTTATCCCAGTTAATCAAATGACTAACATTATGATCGGTGTCTCTTTATATTGCAGAAAAGAAGTACAAACAACAAAGAGGCAAGAAAAAATACCCATTTTCTCTGTCTGTTAATGAAATGAAAATTAGAACTGTCATTAGAATAGCCTGACTCTTCCAAATAAGTGAATCCCCACTCTAGACATGGATTAACACTTTTTCTTTGACACCAATTAAAGGGAGCTACCTGGAGAAAGTGAGAATGAATCATGTTTGTGAGAAATAAAAATAGTGCACATTAAAGGTTGTTTGTCGACATAGGATTCTCATATGAAATGACACTTTATGAGCTGTACAGCTCTTCATATTCTCAGATTTTTCTTATTTGTCCCCCCCCCCCTCTCTCTCTCTCTCTCTCCCTCTCAGGTGGAGGTGGACAGTGTTACAGTGGACTGTACCGTAGCGTCTCGTTTCGCTCACACCGTCATGACCTCCACTGCTCTGAACAAGGCCAACTCCTCACAGGAGATCTTCTTCGAGATGGAGCTGCCCAAGACCGCCTTCATCACCAACTTCAGCATGTCAGTGCCGTCTCTCTGTCTCTTCTTACTGTGTTACTGCTGCCTCTGTATCTCCCTGACTATTCTCATCACAATGTTCCGACGGACATTTGCCTGCTTTTGGAGTTTAAAATTACAGCTATAGTTATATCCATCCATCCATCTTCAACCGCTCATCCCAAATCGGGTCGCGGGGGTAACAGTTCCAACAGAGATTTCCAGTCTTCCCTTTCCAGAGCAACATTTGCAACTTCCTCCTGAGGGATCCCGAGGCGTTCCAAGGCCAATGTGGAGATACTGTATAATCCCCCCATCTGGTCCTTGGTCTGCCACGGGGTCTCTTCTCAGTGGGACGTGCAGCAATAACCTCCCTAGGGAGACACTCGGGAGGCATCCGTACTAGATGCCCGGCTGGCTTCATTCCAAGTCAAGGAGCAGCGGTTCTACTCCGAGTCTCTCACGGATGACTGAACTTCTCACCCTATGTCCAACGGAGAGGCCGGCCACCCGTCTGAGAAAACTCATTTCGGCCGCTTGTATCCCCAATCTTATTCTTTGTTATGACCCACACTTCATGACCATAGGTGAGAGTAGGAACGAAGATTGCCCGGTAGACCGAGAGCTTTGCCTTCTGGCTCAGCTCTCTTCTCGTCACAACAGTGCGGTACAGTGACTGCAACACCGCTCCTCCTGCTCCGTCCTCACTCGTGAACAAGACCCCGAGATACTTAAAGTCCTTCACCTGGGGCAAAGTCTCATTCCATAGTTAATACAAAAAAACAAAACAAAAACTCATGTATTATTTACCACATATGAAATCCCTGTGTGCGTTCTAACTCTTCCCATTTGCTTTTCAGGGAAATTGATCATCAGATGTATGTTGGAGATGTCAAAGAGAAGGAGAAAGCCAAAAAGCAGTATGAGAAAGCTGTCTCATCGGGACAGACTGCTGGACTGGTCAAGTAAGTCACAGCAGGTCACTAGGAAAGGGATGAAATAAATATAGTTGCTGTCCGGCAGAAACCTCTTATTTCCATATTCTAACATTTTTGTGTTTCTTTTGGTAAATTAACGCCCTACTTGATCATACTACAGTGTCACACAAAAGCAGGATTCAAATTCAAAAATAGCAAAAGTAGCAGATGTGCAAGCTTGAAACGGGCCGCGAAACGAGACATTTTGAGCTTGTAGATCTGCTACTTTTGCTATTTTTGTATTTGTATCCTGAAAAGACATAATGAGGTTTCCACCCGAAAGAGACGATATACAGTACGATGTTATGCATATTCTCTATCATTCCTTTGTTCATTATTTTTTGGTTTGCCTGTCTTCTAGGGCCTCTGGAAGAAAAATGGAGAAGTTCACTGTGTCAGTGAACATTGCTGCCAATAGCAACGTGAAATTCATTCTGACCTATGAGGAGCTTCTTAAAAGGAAACTAGGCCAGTATGAGATTCTGACCCGGGTCAAACCCAAGCAGCTTGTCCGCAACTTTCAGGTGGATCTCCATGCATACAGTAGGCCTACGTTCACATCACACACTGCTTAATGAAAGACTCATCTCACTGCGTGTGTATGTTTGTGTTTAACTTTGCACAGATTGTGGCAGATATCTATGAGCCACAGGGTATTTCATTTGTTGATGCCTACGGAACCTTCTTATCCAATGAGCTGCTCCCTCTGGTGGAGAAAACTGTCACAGACAAAAAGGTATGGGTTAAAAATGGCTCTTCATCTTACAATAAAAGCACGGAATCTCTGCACGTTTGTATGTCCTTCTGTAGTTCACGTATCTTGAGAACCGCGAGGGAGTTGAGAATCCCAACATTGAGTCGTTAGGATAGGCGGTTGTCCAGAACCGATACGCCCATATATAGGCACTTATGGAGATCCGGTTGTCCAGAAGCGCCAATCCGACGATATGCACATACATGGGTACGCCCATATATAGCCATACTGTATACTGATGACATTAGGGATCTCCATATATGGGCATAAAAGGGACACAGGCAGACAGATACAGAGATCTCCATATATTTGCATAAATGGGACACAATGGGTACAGCGCCGGTCTAGTTCTCATTCTCATTATTCTCATGAATTGTGAAAGTTCCAAGGTTCTTTGGACAGCTATAGTTTAATTCGTCTTTCAAATTAATCTTTGTGTATGTTCTAACCTACACTGTTGAATAACATACCCATCTTCCCTAAAATTAAACTATTAAATATGCATAATCTCCTTCCATTAATCCAAGGCACACTGTAACGAAGGCAGACACCTTCTGTTACTTTAAAATGTATTCAGTCCAAAAGGCTGTATGTAGCCTGGCATATACTGGCATATAATAGGACTGTGTAAATGTTGTCTGAAAAGCACTAAGACTTAGCATAACTCAAATCAAACATTATGGTCAAACTATGCTGCAAAGCACACCAACACACCTAAGACCACCCAGCAGTGCTTCTACCTCTTGTCTTCTATTACATTGGTTCTCAAAGTGGGGTCCGGGGACCCCCAGTTCCAGGGGGTCCCCAACTAAATGATAGATTAGGCACAAAATGGACCCTTATGGGTCTGTAACTCAGAGTTAAATTGACATAGATTTTACAATATAAATTGCGGTCCAAGTGATAGAAATGCCATTTAAATGGGGGTCTGTAGCCCTAATGCATGTCAAACTGGGGGTCCTTGAAATTAAAATGGTTGAGAATCACTGCTAGAGCCGTAAAAAAATCTTCTCTTATGGGGGGTCCCTGGCATATCTTTTGAAACGGGGGTCCGCGGGCTAATAAGTGTCAATTTGGGGGTCCTTGACATGAAAACGTTTGAGAACCAGAACCACTGTTCTATTAGACATGCCAGATGTAAGTTTGCACTAAAGTGAATGTATATTGTATTAGCCTCGCGTGGCCAGACAATATCACACGACACACTGCGTGGATATTGCCGAGGGCTAAAGTGCATGCAATTTTGCAAAGGCAGATTCGTCTGGAACCAGGCTAATATTGTATCCTTCTTTCAGGCACACATCTCCTTCTCACCGACACCGGAGCAGCAGAGGAAGTGTCCAGACTGTGAGGGAACTCTGATCGATGGAGATTTCATCATCAAGTACGACGTGAAACGGGCCACGAGCCTAGGGGACGTTCAGGTCTGCTGTCTATTGTATCTATTTTAATCGTTTTTTTTCCCTCTTCAAAGTACACTTTTACGTTTTGATTGTAATTGTTTTTATTCTGTGAAGCACTTTGAGTTGCCCCCCTGGTGTATAAAATGTGTTATATTTCAGTCTTCTTTTTTCCCCGCAGATTGTGAATGGATACTTCGTCCATTTCTTTGCACCTCCTGACTTACCCAGAGTTCCAAAGAATGTAGTGTTTGTGATTGACATTAGTATATCCATGCGTGGGACTAAAATAAGGCAGGTGAGAAGTGTACTGTATGTGAGACAGAGTGTGTGTGAGAGACAATTTCAGGGAATATCATATGTCTACAGTATATTATCGTCACCTTCCTAAAATAAAGTCATTTTTGTTAAATACAAACAGGAAATTTATATTTCTGCCTAAATCAGCTCTTCGTGACACTGGCCGCCTTTGGTAAAACCGCCTGTATCCTCATTGAAAAGGATCATGCTGTTCTCACCAATACTATAACGGCCTAGATCACAAGAGTGTGATCTAGGCCATTTTATCACGTCAAGCTTGCATTCTGCCGTGCGTAAAAACAACACAGAGCCCCACTGTTTATGGCATAAGTCAGAAAGACAATGTGACTGTGTCTGGAGTAAGTCAGTTACTCAACCAATAATTTGGCCTACGTCAGGTTTACATCTGCTTAAGTCAAAACACAAACTGTCCTACCTCATTTAATCCTCTTATGTTACATAACTGACAGACTGTGTTATTTGTATGTCAAAAAGTAATATATTAGGGGGCGCGGACGGTGGGCAATGGGTAGCGCTGTCGCCTCTCAGCTAGAAGGGACGCTATGGGCGCTTGGGGCGTGTGTTCTCCTCCGCGTCATCAGCGCCCATACCCTAGGTGGGGTTGGCGAAAGGGCCTACTCTGTGTGGAGTTTGCATGTTCTCCCCGTGTCCCTTACGGTAGTTAATTCCCTCACAAAAACATGTAGTAATCCTGGTCGCTATACCGCCTCCCCCATGACAGCCGGGGCGCCTGATGGAGGAGAAGGGAACTGGTTGGAATAACGTATTCCTTCCACGCACTACGTCCAACCAGGGAAACTCCCCCCTGTCAGGTGACAAGAAGGTCAGTTGGCTCTCATGCATTGAAGGAGGCATGAGCTCGGCCCTGACCTCCCTAGGCTGGTGAGGGGAGTGTAGCGAGGATCACTTAGAAATTGGCACCGGGTGAAAAAATAAGGGTTACAAAATCGCGGGATAAAAATTAGGTAAAAAAAAATATATATATAATATTGTTATAAACTTTTTGGGTGAAATTATTAAGAAATACTGTATCATATAGTTTGTTTTGGTTCAGTTGTTTTCTGTTTTCTGAAAAACATAATTTTTTGCAAGGTGACGTTATGTGGGCTATATACACTGTATGTACATGTTTATGCATGGCCTCTGATCTTGTTACCTTGTGCAGACACGTGAGGCATTGCTGGCCATCCTCCAGGACCTGCATGAGGACGACTACTTTGCTATCATCCTGTTTAATCAGAAGGTTCTTCCCTGGAAACAATCTCTTATTAAGGCCAACAAGGAAAATGTGGCCGAAGCCCTAGCATTCGCCGCAGGCATAAGTGACAGTGGATGTAAGCATCAGAATAAGTCACATCTTGGACGCTGCACTAATGATTCCTACAGGTTGGTCAGTGGGCTGTGGCGCTAGGAAGAATAGCACATACTTATACATGCGTGTTACATCCTCCTGGTGAAACCTCTTGACTGTCAGAAAAGAAGGGGCCTTGATGTCACATGGATTGGACATAGGACCAACTGTAGGAGTAGCAGTGACAAAAGGACTAGAACAGGGGTCTTCAACAGTGGATCCGGGACCCCTAGGGGGTCCTCAGAGTTACTACAGGGGGTACGCCAAATCTTTGTGTGATATGCGCTGCGAGGCGTTGTGAGCTTGTTGATCGGCTATTTTTGGGCAAAGAGGTGTTTGGTGAAGAGGGGAAAAAAGAGCAGACCAAGTAAACAAAAAAAGTTGAATGTGAAACACAATGTTATACAATATAGAGGGGGTCCCTGCTTCATCCCTCTCTCAGCTAGGGGGTCCTTGGCCTGAAAACGTTGAAGACCCCTGGACTAGAATACGCAGGGAATAGACGTAACAACTAAATTAGAAAAAACTAACTATGACGAATAGGGTATGCCTCCGGATGTGCTCCAGTAGGCCTACGTCCTCCCGGAGAAGCTCATCACTTGCAGGTGCAAAGTGGAAGGTGATTTCATGTGTACCGGAGGAGGCATGTGGTTCCAATGCCATCCAGTCCGAAGACCAACCAGTAGGAGTCAGCAGTGACAAGATTACACAAGTGTGTGTGTGGAAATCAACTACACTGGGGAGAAAAGCAAAGAACCAGATGAATTTGATTTGATGACATTGCACACAGTTGACTGTAGGGCTCTATTTTCGCCAGTGCCTTACCCATTATCCCTAAACTTCTTCATTTTTTACTATTTTTAAAAACATTTTCAGATAGTTCAAATAGCCAATCTACACGCTCACAACGTGTCGATGTAGTTGAAGATAGTTGAACTATTTCAAAATGTTTTTACTATTTTTAAAAAACATTTTATTGTATTTCCCTTTCCAGGGACCAATATCAATGATGCAGCAATGACTGCTGTACACATGCTGGTGAAAGACAGGCAAGACAACATACTCCCAGAAAGGAGTTTCGACATGATTATCTTCATGACTGATGGAATGCCAAACGAAGGTGAGCTCAACTTTTTTTTTTTTTTTTACATTAACCACTTGTACCCTAGCATCCCTAAACTGGGGGGAACATTAGCCGAAAACAGCCGATCTACAAGTGCGAGGTATTGTGAGCTTGTAGATCGGCTATTTTCGGCAAAGAGGTTTTAGTGTATAGTAGTAGGAAGCTAGGAGCACAGAGCACAGGGCTCTGTACAGGGCCGTTAGTGAGCCGTGTAACAAATATTTTGTATCTAGCTATGATACTGTATAAACTGTGTTTATATACTCCTGTGTGTGTGTGTGTGTGTGTGTGTGTGTGTGTGTGTGTGTGTGTGTGTGTGTGTGTGTGTGTGTGTGTGTGTGTGTGTGTGTGTGTGTGTGTGTGTGTGTGTGTGTGTGGGCTTAAATTATTGACTGTTATGTTTACTTATTTTCAAGTGTGTGTGGGAGCTAGCTACCCTCCTGTAATGTATTCTGGGAAATGTTTGTGGTGCTGTGTCAGTGAAAGGATGGAATGCGTTGTGTATGTGCTATTGTACATATTTGTGTTAGTTATATCAGTGGTTCTCAAACTTTTTCATGTCAAGGACCCCCAAATTGACACTTATTAGCCCGCGGACCCCCATTTCAAAGGATAAGCCAGGGACCCCCTTAAGAGAAGATCTTTTACGGCTCTAGCAGTGATTCTCAACCATTTTAATTTCACCCACAATGGGTGGCCAGGGGCCACCCATTGTGGGTGGAAGGGGTGTACAATGGGTGGCCAATCACAGTGCAGGGTTGGGGGGGTACAATGGGTGGGGGGGGTACAATGGGTGGCCAATCACAGTGCAGCATTTGTCAATGTCCCAACCTCACATATAGGGGCGACTACACCGCCCAAAAATCACACCCAGTGTGAAGTGAGAGGTAATATTTATGAGTATTAATTTCATCATGCATCTCGGTAGCCAATCACAGCACGTCGTGCGAAGTGACGTGCTTACATTTTTTACATTATTATTAATTTCATCATGCGTCTCGCTAGCCAATCACAGCGTGTCTGCGAAGTTTGAAGTTAATTTCATCATGTGTCTCGCTAGCCAATCACAGCACGTCCTGCAAAGCTTAGCCTATGGGCGTGTTTTCCACAGCATGGCGTCACAGCGAAAGACAAATTTTCACGACGGAAAGAAAAACTTTCACCACGGATGGGTCCCAAACCCTCTTATAGGAGCGGTTGCACCACTCGAAAAATGTAATCTTGGACAGTGGTTCTCAAAGGTAGACCCGTAGTTCCATTTGTAGCCTACATGGGGGTCCTTGAAATAAAAGAAAAGTTTGAGTCACTGATCTAGACATAAATAAAAATAAATACAAATTCCATTAATAATTGTTAATGTGCATCTACAAGTTAGTAAAATAATAATTTAATAGATAGAATAGAATAACCAATAGAAAAGGTATTTCTCTACTTTATTCTTTCTATTCAGATTTTCTCTTTAAATGCCTTTTTATGCCTCATGTAAAGCACTTTGAATTGCCTTTGTGTATAAATTGTGCTATACAAATTAATTTGCATTGCCTTGCCTTGCCTTAACCCTTTTATTGTGTATGTGTGCACATATATAATTATGCAGGAGAGTCCGACATCCCAAAGATCCAGGAAAATGTGCGTGAGGCTATTAACGGAAAAATGTCTCTCTTCTGTCTGGGATTTGGAAACAGCGTGGATTACTCCTTTCTGGATGTGATGGCCCAACAAAACAAGGGGCTGGCCCGCAGAATCTATGAGGACTCAGATGCGACCGCCCAACTCCAGGTGCAGTAAGGCATTGGTTCTCAAAGTGGGGTTCCGGGGACCCCCAGGGGTCCTTGGGGGGGGGGGGGGGTGATGAGTTAATTTTGCATTCAATTAATTTTAACCACTTGAGCCCGAAATACATTGGCTATTTGAAAATAGACGATCTACAAGCTCACAACGCGTCACAATGTGACGCGTTGTGAGCTTGTAGTTATGCTATTTTTAAAAAGAAACTTGCAAAAAAAACATTGGAATATCTTTTGAGACATTTTAACACAAATCTTGTATGGGGGTCCCTGGCACAAAATATTTTCAAATGGGGGTCCGCGGCCAAATGCATATCAATTTGGGGGTCCTTGACATGAAAAAGTTTGAGAACCACTGCAGTAAGGGAGGGTGTGATATAGGATTTATAGGATGTATTAGGACATGTGAAAACTAAGCTATTCAATTTTGTCAGTCAGTCATTTTAAGCAGGTAGAAGGTAACATACAACATACATGCAGTGAGATGCAGAATTCTTGTTAAATGCTAATAATAAAATGTATTAAATTAAATCACACACTTCAGTGCTTGATGCTGATTGAATTTAATAGATCAACGGTCTCAGTGACACCTCAACTGGGTCGGTCTCAACAAGACATAGATGAAGGCTTTGGCCAACATTTTAGTTGTTTAGTTGTCACTTTTAAGAGGCAAGTGAAAAATGTTGTTGTTTTTCCAGCTGTGAAATAACTACTACTGCAAGTCACTTTACTATGCAATCAGTCCGAAGTGCCTTTCCCTTCTTCAGCTGGTGCAAAATGCTCCATCGATGGAAAAGAAATGAATTCAATGTCTCAGCATCCTTTTTCACTGGCTGCCAATTTGTTTCAAGTTACAATTGTGTTTTTTATTCATCACTTTTAAGACTTGGTTGGGGTCTGGCCAGCAGTGGCCGCCAAACAGAGTACATTAACTCCTTATGAGTCAAAATGTACTTGTTTTGCATGTACTTTTTAATCTCTGTTTGGAAAAATGATATGTAAATAAAGCTTATTTATTATTATTATTATATTTTGTTTTTTCCCAGGGTTTCTATGAGGAGGTGGCCAGTACTCTACTCTTAGATGTGGACTTGCGTTACCCTGACAACACCGTGGATTTCCTGACCACCAACCAATTCACTCAGCTGTTCAACGGCTCCGAGATTGTGGTGGCTGGACGACTGGGTGACAATGACATCGATAACTTCATGGTGGAAGTGTTCGCCAAGGGGGTGAGACAGAGGAGTAACTGTAGTCTCTTTAGCTGAGAAAGCACAGTATCGCTCACCCATTTACTCCCATGACACCCATTAGACTGCATGAAACAATGGTCTTAAATGTCTTCAAGTTGAAAAGTGTTAAACAGATGTTTACTCTCTTCTCTTTCTCTAGTCTGTTGAGGACTTTCAGGTGCAGGGCCAGGCGACCGCTGTAGATTGGAACGTTATCTACCCAGAGAAGGAGTACATCTTTGGGGACTTCACAGAGCGTATGTGGGCCTACATGACCATCCAACAGCTACTGGAGCAGAGGTCTGTTTCAATCATCTCAAGCTTTTCTGTCAAGACGTTGAGACTGAGAGTTTCTTACAGTGTAGGCAGTGGCGTACCCACTGTAGAGGCAGGGCAAGCGGTCGCCTGCCCAACTAAGATCTCGCGTCCCCTAAAAAAAAACAATTAACCCGAAAATGCGTCATTGCGTGCTTAATGTCCTCAAAGTCACGCATCCAACAAGCATTGAACTGAGCAGATTGGACCTTCCATTCCAGAGATAATGGCCAAAACATCTTGAAACTTAGGTAATAACTAAGGGGGAGAATCTCGCCTGCCCTAAATGTAAATCCTGGGAACGCCACTGAGTGTAGGAATGATGGATACAAAATATTAACCTTCAAATTGGTTTAAATTTCTTTCTTATTTATTTTTGTTCCAGTAAGACTGGTACAGCAGAGGAAAAAAGCAACGCCACAGCCAAGGCTCTTGAGATGTCCCTGCAGTACAATTTTGTCACTCCACTGACCTCCATGGTGGTCACCAAGCCTCAGACCGAAGATGGAGAGAGTGATTCCTTCATCGCTGACAAACTGACTGAGGGTAGGGAAGATGGAGTGGGAAGAAAAAAATCGCTCGACTGTGGCGTTGCGTCCGTTATGACGCAAGCACTATTAAAGCTGCTGAATCCATACGTTGTCATCTTCTAATATCTTTTCACTATTTATTTTCTACAGAGCAACGACAAATGGCAGAGAGACGAGGTAAAACATTCAATTCCCACCCAACAGAACACGAAAGGTTTCTACTTCCAATGTCTTCATGTTTTGAGCTGTATGACATTTTATGTATAACCAGGTTATACAAGCTCATATCGACAGCACATGCCAACAATGACATCATATCAACACAGCTCAAATGCTGCTCCCACATATTTTGGTAAATATCCAAGTGCTAAAATATATATATATAGCTCAGCTTCAGGTATTGGCAGCTGTACTTGTGAGTATCCAATGTTAACTGAGCTCTCACCTTGATAATGTCCTTTCAGTGGATGGAGATCCTCATTTTATGATAGAGCTTCCAAAGAGAGATGATGCACTGTGCTTCAATATCAACGACACACCAGGCACCATCTTCAACCTGGTTAGAGACACAACCACAGGTGATTAAAATAGGGTTCTTTTTTCATTTCTAATTATTCACACTGCCAGAGACAAAAAATACTGTATTGGACAACTTCTGATTATTATTCTGACATCCGATTTAGTTTTAGGCTTAAGATTTGGACATAATATTCATGTGGATTTGAATACTCGCTTGCTTGCTTGATTTGAATGGTGTTGTATGTTGTGTGACTTAAAGGGCAAGTTGGGGGAAGTAATTTGACCCTTTAATCGTATATGTAATAGTTTTAATCTGTGTTTTGTGAGTCACAGGAATTTTAGTCAACGGTCAGACTATTGGAGATAAGAAAGTTGTCCCCGGTGGTAAAATCAACACCTACTTTGGACGTTTCGGCATCATTCACAAGACCCTCGGGGTGAGACTGGAAGTGAACACTGAAGACATCTCTGTGTTACAAGATGGAAAACGTGTCAGGATACTGTGGTCTGATAAAGCTGCCCTCAAAGGACCCAAGTAAGTTATAGCTTTTGAGAGTACCTTCTCACTCGGTGACAAGACAGTATTTAAAGTTAAGGCTGAAATGAACCCTGCCAGCTACTGTTTCACTACTGCCTTCTCCCCTGCCTCCCTCCCCTCTAGTCTCTTCCATTCTCCCCACTTCTCCTCCCTGTCCACTTTCTCCTCCCATTCTCCTCACTACCTCTGCTCTCTCTGCCCTGGCGCCTCCTTTCCACCACCAGTATGGATCTTCTCTTGACCAAAGACTGCACCCTGACGGTCAGTCTAAAATATTCTGTGACGTTTGTGGTCCTGCTACACCGGGTCTGGAAGAGCCACCCATACCACCAAGACTACCTGGGCTTCTACACCCTGGACAGCCATCTTCTCTCCCCATCTGTTCATGGCCTGCTAGGTACAGAACCACACACTAGGGGGCAGCACTAGGACAGAACAGAATCACAACCAAGGATAAAGAAGCTGTCAAAATAAACTGACCCCCTTTGGTGTGCAGTAATTGTGTTAAGTTGTTCTTCAAACCTTATTCATGTTGAAATATGGCAGTATATTATTATATATTATCACGCTAATGTTTAAAACTTATGGAATCAAGTAGACTAATTGAGAATAAACCAGAATGATTACAATGGTGGGCTGTCCTCCAGGTCAGTTTTACCATGGGGTTGAGTTTGAGGTGGGAGATCTGCGTCCAGGAGAGGTCCCTGAGAAACCTGATGCCACCATGTATGTGAAGGGACAGGAGCTCAATGTGACCAGGTACACATGACTGTCTCATCCTATAGGCTGAATGGATGTTTCTAGATCTGATACAGATAAAAGTGTGTGTTTGTCTTTGTTTCAATGTGCTGTACAGTTTTTTATAATATAATATGTCTCTTTCCCATTGGTCCACAGAGGCTGGCAGAAGGACTATAGGAATGATGTGAAGAATGGAGTAATTATTCCCTGCTGGTTCATTCATAGTAATGGAACAGGCCTCATAGATGGAGATGCCTCAGATTACATTGTGTCTGGCATGTTTAAAACTTACTGAATACTGATAATAGGTAATAGTGGCAATGACAGGACTCGCCAATGTTCATGATTATCAATTTAATTGACACACTCTTATACTTGTGTAAATTGCAATTGTGCACTAAGATAACATTATTATTAGTTGTAGATATTTGAGGGCTTTTTATTAGCCTTTAATTTATAATTGATCAGTGAGACACGAAGAGAGTCTGAGCAGTGGTTCTCAAATATTTATATTTTACAGGTCCATTTGATTCCATTTGTCAGAGTTACAGATCTGTAAGGGTCCATTTGGAACCCCGTCAAAGATCCCAGATGATCCCTGGGCCCTATTTTGAGAACCACTGCTTTAGGGGATGTGACATGCAGCAAATGTTACGGGCAGTCAGGAATCAAATCAGGGACTTGCTGTCAGACAGGCATTATTGCCTATGTGGTATGAACCATTCAGCCTTGCAAATGATGTGAATGTATGTGAATTGTCGATTATATGTGTTAAAGGGAATGGTTGGAGTCTGGTGATACCAAATAAAAATGCCTGTTTGCAAAAGCAAAAGCTACCTCTTTATTTGTGTTGGCACTGACAAGTTTTTACTCCACAGGAAAACAATCTACTCCAAGACTCAATAATAATCATTGTTAATGACAATAATTTTGTTTAAAAAATATATTTATACATATTGTGATGAATAAATTGCTAATACCCCATGTATCAAAAATGATATAGAAGATATATCATATTAAAAAAACAATTTGACTTTTTATTATATTTCTTTACGTCAAAAGGCCTAATAAGCATCCCAATTTCGTAGAATTAAACCTTTCTGTCCATTATTTCTTAGGGTGGGCTTTACAGGGCTTGACACCTAAGAGTTTATGTCTTTAAATAAAGATTATATTATTGATTTATTGCCTTGTAATATTCACATTCTGTGTGGATGTTCTTCTGATACAAACAGTTCCAAATAATATACAGGCGCAAATACAAGTCAATTTAGAATGCTTACTAATAAGCTTAATGCTTAAGACTTCACATGCCCATTTTGCAGGGGCCAATTCCTTTTGCCCAGTATTCTCAAGTGCCCACTCTGATTAAGTGCCCAGATTTCGTCTGCGTCCACTTTGTTTGGTGCCCACTCTAAATCGTTCAATCCACTAGGGACTAACTAGGCCTACTGAGCAATTTGGAACACAGCTGTTATTCTAACACTACAAATGACCACCACAGACTTGTGATTGTGTGGATTGTGGCTTTAATAAACAAACTGTTTTATCTTTATTAATTAAAGCCGATGTGCAAATTACATTATTGGTTTGAGATATGCTCATTGTTAACTCTCTTTCATTTCAACAAACTTTAGCAAAGCCTTTGAAATAATTTAGCTGCTTCACTACTTAAATTCAACGCAAGCCTCCTTTTGGATTCTAGCAAAGCTTTTCTCTCACTACTAGTTCATTAGTATGCGGGTAATGTTTTTTCTTTTCTTTTTTACCGAATGGGTTCCCAGATTGCTTTGTGGGTAATATCAAAGAGAGCATGACAAAGGCTGGGTCTCATTAGCCAACCGCTGAACCAATGACCTTCCTGTAACCTGACACTGAAGGCCAAACAAACCCTACAAAGATCTATTGCATCAATCCCTGACCACACTAATTAAGAAAGCAATTCAACCACTGTTGGGTGCTTTTAAAGGATACACTATTACATTATACTACTTACATTATATGTAAAATAACAATAGCTTGTGCTTTTGGGGCTGAAATGCAATCCTATTTCTCGTCTGTTTAGCAATCATAAATTTATGTTCGAGAGGCACTGACTGAAGTTATCTCATTTTCAGACGACGACGAGCAAACAATCCACAAACAACAGCAAACAACAATAAGACAAACGCAGACAGGGGTACATATACGTATAAACAATAACTTATCAAAACAGCTACATTCTGAAATATAACTACGGTAACTGTGCCCCTGAAATAAAAAAAAAACAAGCATAATGGCAACTTACTACAAAAATGCTTTAATCCATGTGCTTCTCTGGTTGAACTACCACCAGCAACTCCTCTTGAGAGGAAACAACAGCTCTCATTTGTCTGATGGGGCACAGCAGGCCTGGATGGATATTATCCTCACCTGCTGTCTGTCAATGCAGGATTGCACCTCATTTATATTTCACCAGAGGACCATAAATCTCTTTTAGCACATGGCTCCATCCCCTAGACTGCTGCCAAAAACAGACATGCAATTTGATGCCTTTCCAAATGAAGGCCCCCCCCCCCCCCCCCCCCCCCCATGAGTCAGCTTTGTGAACAGGTTGTTGTGATTGACAGAGAATTTCCTTCTCTATGGTTGAAATCACAACTATCATCAGCGGACGATAGTTGGCAATTTGACATTTTAGGCAAGAAGGAACACTGTACTTTGAATTATAGAGTCATTTGTCACTTTAATTAACCAGTTAAACCCTAAATACTTTGTTGTATGTCAAGTAGCGACATCACGTTGCCTGGTAGATGTTCGCCGCATGTTTGCCTATATTCACCAAATGTTTGCCTATATTCACCAAATGTTCGCCTGTTTTCGCCGAATGTTCGCCTACTGTATTACGACATGTCCAGAACATAGAGGTCCAGAATAGGGATGCTAGAGTTCATGTGGTTGAAACCGCATAGCAGTACAAGTACAAAATACTACTCAAAGGAAAGGGGATGTCTAAGTCTAGGGCTCGCCACAGTGTATTGGTTTACAATGGGCAAATATCCTGGTGAGTACAGAGGGTGCTCAGGGACGTGCACAGATAGACTCTAGGTGGTGCTAGAGCACCTGCCCTTTGCCCTCTTGACCAGAAGTGCCCTATTTTCAGTTTACAGCAGGGGTCTTCAACAGGGGGTCCGGGACCCCTAGGGGGTCCTCAGAGTTACTACAGGGGGTCCGCCAATTCTTTATGTGATATGATTTTTCTTTTTACCTTAACCACTCGAAACCTAGCATCCCTTTTCTGAGGAGAACTTTAGCCAAAAATAGCAGATCTACAAGCCCAGTTGTGGGCTTGTAGATCGGCTATTTCTGGCAAAGAGGTATAGGTGTAGAGGGAAAAAAGAGCAGACCAAGTCAACAAAAAAAAAGTATAATTTACTTGAGCACCCGCCCCTCAAAATGTCTGTGCACGCCACTGGAAACGCTGAATGCATCTCCCTCATGGAGTGTCTGCACCCCTTTATACAATGCTTGGCTGGACGCTCGTCATGTCCCACTGAGGTCACACGAAGAGTCAGCTATATCCATGTATGGAGTTTCACATCATCATGATGGCTGATCTATGATCTCCATTATGAGATCAACCACTCAAGTTGAGTCTAAAAGGAGTTACTTTTGTCGCCTTGCTAAACTAATGGCCTATGTCTTTTTTTTTTGGGGCGGTGTAGCCGCCCCCTATAAGTGAGTTTTGGACACCGACCAAAACATTTGTGTACCCCCTAACCCTTCCATTGTTAATGCAAATCGATACTTTTTTCATATCAGCCAATCACATTACAGCTAGTGTCATCACCACTAACTGTAATGTGATTGGCTGACTTTACAAATTCAGGACTGTGATTGGCTAGCGAAACACATGACACATGTGCAGCCCTATGAATAGCAGTATGGACTTTAAAAAAAGTAATTTATCCTTTTTTTAAAGTGAGTCATGTTGTGATGACCACACACCACCCACTTCACACTGGGTGTGATTTTTGTTTTTCAGGAAAAATAAAAAACTGATCCAAAACAAAACTATATGATATTTCTTAATCATTTCACCCAAAATGTTTATAACAAAATATGACTATTTAAATAGAAATCATGTCTGTCAGTTATGTAACATACAAGATTTAAGGTTTAAATACGATTAAATCTGACTTAGGCCTTTTTTTTAATGGCCTAAATCAGTAAATAATTTGGCCTAAGTCACAAAACCATGTGACTTAGGCCAAAAAAAAAGCCTATTTTGGTCACACTAGGGAGTTAGGCCATTATACTAAAAGGGAAGTGAACAGCATGATCCTTTTCAATTAGGAGGTGGGCGATTTTACCAGAGGTGGCCAGTGTCATGAGGAGCTGACTTAAGCAAAAATAGCAAAAATCATTTTCCTCAAAAAATGACTTTTTGAATGAATTAGTTTAGCAAGGTGACGTTATGATGTCAGGGCAGCAGTGATGGCAACCCATAGCAACCCAAACTTACACGTTGATGTATGTGCTGCTTGATTACCTGATGTGTTTAGTACGTATAAGATTGTCAATTAAAATATAATATATATATTATTATAATTTTTTTTTTTTTTAAAGCAACCCAAACTTACTACGCAACCGTGGCGATCTACCAAACAAACCATATGACGTGAAAGCCTTCATATTACAACTAGGATTATGATTTGTTCAGAATTTTCCACTGTAATTCACTTTACAGAGTGTACATTCTCATTTACAAATGTCAGAGAGCAAGAAACCTTGATATTCTGACCTGTGACAGTATTGTCATCATTGTCATTGGATAACTCCCAAAACAGTGTTAATTTTGACAGTAACTTTTTATTTAATTTTAGTCAATACTACTTTTGATTTTTTTGGCAAATTTTAGGCGTCTGAAATGTTTTAGTTTTAGTCTAGCTTTAGTTGACTAAGTGTCATTTATTTTAGATAGCCGATCTACAAGCTCACAGCAACACCCACGCACAAGCATAAAATGACTTTAGTTCTACTGGATCTCTTCTCCACTAGTCCCTCCCTAACATTTTATTTTATTTGTATTTATATATTTTTAGTCATCATAGCTTAGTTTTCAAGAAGGTAGTCGACGAACATCTTTGGTCATAGTTTTAGTTGACAAAATTAACACCAAAGAGAAGACTAGATTTTCTGGGATAGAGTAATAGTGTGTGTGTGTGTGAGTGCGTGAGTGCGTGCGTGCGTGCGTGCGTGTAACGCCTGTCTCTGGGCCTAATGCTTTATAACTCCCTGATGGGTAATTACAGCTATTAAGATCTCTCTCACATGCAGCAGAGGTTGCAGCTGCACATTGAAGCCGAAGCAGTGAGGAAGGTCATTCTGGAGTTGTTTTACACACAATATAAAACAGAGGCTCATACCTAACCTCACATATAGTGAAATTGCACATCTTGTGTCCTATCCTTTCCTTATTAAAATGTCCTTGTGGGTGGGGACTTTGGGTGGACAGTGGACAGTGACCGTCACAAACGTAACATGCCGTGAAGACTATTCTGGTGTGCAGACAGTTATATAAACCGTGACGGTGTCACTGATGAGGTCACCTTCTGCATGACGTTGCTCTGTGATATCCCAAGCTCACGGGGGTTATTATACTAGAGGTTCGGGCCACGTGGCCCGAACACCAGCTACTGTAGGCCTACGTCGCACCGCCGATCTGACTGATATGCCCATTTATGGCGATCTCTGTATGTGTCAGTCCTTGTCCCATTTATGCCCATATATGGAGATCTCTGCATCTGTCTGTCCTTGTCCCTTTTATGCCCATATATAGAGATCCTTAATGTCATCAGTATATGCCCATATATGGGCATGCTGATATGCCCACATATGGAGATCTCCGAATGTCAGTCCTTGTCCCTTTTATGCCCATATATGGAGAGTCCCCAAAGGAGTAATGTACAGAGTTCCCCATATATGGAGTACCCTTATGTCATCAATCCAACATGTCCAACTGAGTCTGACGTCATAGACGGGCCTGGACTCCATATTTGGGCATGGCTAACACGGAACTCCATTTACCGATATGGGCATAAAAGGGATACAGACAGTTGTTTTGAACCTCAGGCCCTAGCCTAGACCAACCGTTCCCAAACACCAGGTTGAAAGTGGTTAAACTGGCACAATAATTGTCAATTATAGTAATAATCAATTTAATTTGAATTGTTTTTTTTAGATTAGGGCCTATTTATTTTTATTTTATTTTCATTTTCCACTCCTATAGGACACCATTGCCTGCTGCTAGTAGGCTAATTGGTGGTGCTCTGATTTGTTCAAGTGCATATTGTAGCACTTTTCATGGTTCAGTTGTTAAAGGCTAGGCTACTTCAATGTGTAAGTTAGTTACCTAAGAGAGAGAGAGAGAGAGAGAGAGAGAGAGAGAGAGAGAGAGAGAGAGAGAGGGGGGGAGAGAGAGAGCGGGAGAGGAGGAGAGAGAGAGCGAGATAGAGAGAGAGAGGGGGGAGGGAAGAGAGAGAGATGGAGAGAGAGTGTGTGTGTGTGTGTGTGTGTGTGTGTGTGTGTGTGTGTGTGTGTGTGTGTGTGTGTGTGTGTGTGTGTGTGTGTGTGTGTGTGTGTGTGTGTGAGAGAGGGAGTGGGAGAGGAGAGAGAGAGAGAGAGAGAGAGAGAGAGAGAGAGAGAGAGAGAGAGAGAGAGAGTGGGAGAGGAGGAAAGGAGGAGAGAGAGAGAGAGACAGAGAGAGAGAGAGAGAGACACCTGAGCCCAGTGGATCAATCGGCTCTGTATATCCATCGCAGGCTTTATTTTCCGCTCATATATTGGTTGACCGCTGACCAGAGAGATCGAGCTGGGCTAAATAAATCCAATATAGATCTATATCCTGGTTGATCCCATCGGAGGCTGAATGCTGTGAAGAAACGCTTTCGCTCCGTTTCAACAAGACAACTATAAGGTAAGCATTAAGGCGCTATACATATACTACAAGATTACATAGATATGTATAGCCTATGTATGCTATATATACATAAACGTGTATGTTGTTGTGGTGAGTAAATTGCCTGAGAAAAAACAGATGCTGGGATGGGCTAATAATAACAACAACAACAGCATAATAGCCTTATGGCTGCAATCATCAGTAGGATACAGAAGTATAGCCAGCCTAGAGAGAACAGATTTCCTCATATCTTATCACTGGTGTTGTGGTGTCCATGCACATTTTGGTAGCGAGAGCAATCAAGTAGAATTAACCGGTGGTAATTATGGTTGTTTTGTCTGAAACCTCGACCTTTAACAACTTTTTGACGGGTGGCTGGCTGGCTGGTGGTGCAATGCACCCGTGGTGTGCAGCAGTCCGCGAAGAGCGCATATTATAGTGACGATCAGTGCTGCTGCTGCTGCTGCTGCTGCTGCAGTCATTTTCATGTCAGGCATCAATCATCAATATAGCAAGCAATAGCCTCGAATTCATATTAAATAACATCGTCAAATGTTTGACCCTGAGTCTAAATTGTCTACTCACTGACTGTATTATTATTATTATTATGTCCTTGCAGCTCCATGACCCTCGATCGTGAAGACTAGGAGATATATCTACGGTATATCCTGATTTGTTGACATTCTGCCCCAGTCTAACCTTGACATGATGGGGAGGCAGCCCTGTCTTCCTCACGGTGCCATGGGAGGAGTGTCCAGAGGAGCGTTTTTCTTGACCATGTTATCTCTGGCATTACTGTTGCCGGCCATGAGCGTCAACGGGCAGTTCTTAAGCAGTCCGCTCAACTGTCACAAGACCTGTGTCTGTGCCAGCAACATCGTCAGCTGCTCTAAGATGAACCTGACCACCGTGCCCTCGGCGCTCCCGCACTACACAGCGTTGCTGGACCTCAGCTTCAACCTCATCACCCGGCTTCAGGCCGATTGGACCCCCGTCAAGCTCAGCAGATTGCACAGCCTTCTCCTCAGCCACAACGGCCTCAACTTCCTCTCGTCCGAGGCGTTTGTGCACGTGACCAGGCTGCGCTACCTGGACCTGTCCTCCAACGGCCTCAAGATACTGGAGGAGCTCATCTTTGAGCCTCTGGAACACCTGGAGGTGCTGCTGCTCTACAACAACCACATCTCCCAGATCGATCGCACTGCCTTTTCGAACCTCCAGAAAATACAGAAGATCTATCTGAGCCAGAATCAGATCTCCCGCTTCCCGCTGGAGCTGGTCAAGGAGAGAAACCGCCTGGACACACTGACCCTCCTCGACGTGTCGTCAAACCGAATTAAAAACCTGCCCCTCCAGGAGCTCAACGCTCTACCCGCATGGCTCAAGAACGGCTTGTTTTTCCAGAACAACCCTCTGCCGTGTAGCTGTGAGCTGTACGAAATGGTGGCACGGTGGCACCTCCAGGACCTCGGCTCGGCCGTTGACTTTCGAGACGACCATACCTGTCTGTTGCCAGGGCCGCAGAAAGAAAGACTGGTCACGCTGGACCTGAACAAGCGCCATCTGAACTGCAGCGAGGTCAATGCCCTGGATAGAGAGGTCTATCTGGACCAGTACCTCATCCTGGACTGTGACGTCAGGCAGAAGGACATGCTGAAGAGCTGGGTTCTGCCCGCTAATGTTCCAGGCAATAACACGGCCAAAGTCCTCAATGACGGAAACCTCCAGATCGGTCCCCTCAAGGCGGAAGACTCTGGGGTGTACACCTGTTACGCCCACAGTGACTCCCTGAACGAGACTGTGTATGTGACTGTGGCAGTGCATAACTTCACTAAGACCGGTGGAATCGAGAGCATGAAGACGGCCTACACCACCCTGGTGGGATGTCTGGTCAGTGTCATTATGATTCTCCTCTACCTTTATCTCACGCCCTGCAATTGCATCTGTTGCCCGGGCCAGGGCCTGAGCAAGGGCGACCCGGGGGACAGCCTTCACTCTTCCACCGTCAGCATCTCTCAGATGCATGACAACCTAGGCCAGGAGGACAGTGCGGGGGCCGCCAAGGCCTTTCTCAGCAGGCGCGTTTCCTTCATGGACCCCAAGGACCTGCTGGAGCAGAATGGGAGGTTGAACCCAATAGGAGAGGAAGAAGAGGAATGGCAGGGGGACAGTCGGGAGAGAAGGAAGTCGGATGCCGAGTCTGTTAGCTCGGTGTCCTCCGATACCCCGATGGTTGTGTAAGAGAGTGAGTGGGTGAGTCTTCAGGTCAGGACTTGCTAGTGTGGTGAGATGGCCGCCTCACAGAACTTCATACAGTATGCACGTGTTGAAGGAACTTGTGGCCTGTCAACACTTACTACATTATGATTTAAATTGTGCAATTAGCTTTATTTTATTTGACATATATAAGAACTAGTAACCAAATGAGAATGTGGGTGGTTGACACGTCAATAGCAATTCTATTTATTTATTCTTTTAATTTGGAGTCGTGTTAATATCTGGTCCAACGAACATACAAAAACAAGATGAGCTTTAAAGTATACATTTGTTTAACTGCTAAAACACCTAAGATTCAAAAAGTTAACTTAGCTCTCCCAGATCTGGCATTGTTTTAAAAGCAGTATAGGCCAGTGATTTTGATCGATAATGAATAACTAGTGTAATTGTAATAACTTAACACACAGTGTAAAGAAAATATATTTTACTGTATGGATTTATATCAGTGATAAAGATGAATCTTAATATTCATATAGGATTTAAAAAAAAGATATGTTTTACTCCATTGTTTACTAACATTTACCAACATAAACAAACATACTACAGCCCCAAAATACAGCAAATTCAGTGTATGTATCTGTTGTCTATCTAGTGTTAGTCATTCTATCAAGAGCTGAGTCAATCACATATACTGAACGTAGATTAAAAACATATCTCCACTGCATTTTGAATTTTTGCTGGTGGGGCTAATGCAAAGAATGTAGAGTACACACAGTGTTCATTTGTAACTCCACAGAGTGTACAAATGTTGGTTACAGTTGCACTCCCACGACTCTTAGAGTTAAATTAACACTCAGGATTTTACCGTGTACAATCGCAAATATAAAAACATGTATTAGAGTTTGTGCAATTATATAACCTACAGTATGAGACCACTCACTCCAACAAAAAAAGAATACAAGTATAATGGCTATAAAGCACTGTCACACGCTGTAACACATGCTTGGTGGGGGAGCTACCCATTTGTTATTATTTTATCACTGATTAGGGTAAAGAAATACCCCCAAAACTGGTCCAGTTCACCAGACCAATATGCAGACTAATGTAAACCAATGTCTTCATATCACTACTGGCTGTCTTAATGTCTGGCTCCCTGTCAAATACACCCATGTGTTCTCTATATATCCTGACCTACAGTATGGTGTCACACAGAAAAAAATACATGTATATTCTTGGAATTGTCATCTGTTGGCTAACAGGCTTACAGCGACCTGTTGTGGAAATGTTGTGGACTTTGACCTATTTGACACAGTGCCGGTGTTTACATTTTTATCATTTTAATTATTTACGGTTAACTTATTTTAATTGTGGCTGTGCACACATTAAGGGGAGATTATTTATTTTTCATTTAATGAGAATTTCAGGTGACAAGGCAAAGTATATATTTTTTTAATATTGTTGTGATTAAAAGATACTCTCCCCTCAAAAAACAAATAATAAAATCTTAATTGTCAACTACCCATCTATTCTCACCATTGAATGTAGCATTGTATGTTATCAAATCCTTTCTTGGACAGTCTATATTTTTGTGGACACGAACAACGAACTTCTTCATGTTGACGTAAAAAGAAAAGATCCTGGAACTGTGCCTCTAATAATGAATTAGAGTGTGACTGTGAATGCAGTGGCCAGACCCAGTGTGATTTTATGTGACCAATGACCATCACTGTTTCTGGTTCCAAAAACACTACAATGAAAATACAAGTCAACAAATTCTGAATATATTTCATTGTAAATTTGATCATCATTTTCACTTTGTGTCTTGATGGCATCCTTAGAAGAGAACCACGGTTCTCTAGTTTGTATCTTTGGGTATTGTTCGTGTTCACAAACATTTTCATCTGCCTAAGGTCATAGTACATTCTGTTTTAATTTGTAACTAGCTGTGTAAATGTACCATAATAACCAGCCACACTGGAGTTGTGTGTTGTGTGCTGTGTGCTTTACCATAGTACTTGCAACAGTATTTCTTCTTGCTTTGAGGTCTGGTGTACAGGCTAAGAATAGCGTCTGTCACTTAATATCTATAAGAGTCTGTATTATGCTGCTGTGCTTGAATTCTCTGTGGGATAACATGCCATGGGCATAAAGGATGCTCGGAGGCAGATGGGACAGACAGCACGGCCCAGGCAAAGCAAATGAAAATTGTTTCCGTCTATCTACCGAATACTTATAAATAGTTCCAACAACCCCTATGCAAACGGACAAATACCGGCGACTGGGCAATAGTCTCATAAACACAGACAGGAATAGCAGCCACTAATTCAGCTAATATGTAAGCCTCAGCTGAAATGTAAACACATTTCCCTAGC
This sequence comes from Gymnoscopelus microlampas, assembly GCF_963454915.1. Taxonomy (NCBI): domain Eukaryota; kingdom Metazoa; phylum Chordata; class Actinopteri; order Myctophiformes; family Myctophidae; genus Gymnoscopelus; species Gymnoscopelus microlampas. The sequence goes on along the minus strand of NC_139944.1, from coordinate 46,942,679 downwards.
ACTTTTTCTTTTCTTTACTTATCTTGCTAAAATTAGGATCTTGTGATGACACTGTATATTGTACACTGTAACAAATGTGTTTTGCCCCACAGTACATCTAACTATACATCTATCAAAATCTGTTCAACACTGATTTTACGCATGTAAATTATGTATCACAAACTTTAAAGATTGAAATTGACACTACAGCTCTTTTGCCGATGGAGATTAATCTCAGATAACAACGTCCAGTACTTGACTAATAGCTTATCCACTTGTGAATTTAGTTAAGCGAAACCAGCTGCCTTTGTAATTACATTAATGTACCTGGATGCCCGCCACTGCCCTCCTCTAATGACCATTATACGTATACACAGATGAGAAGGCAATCAAATAAAAGAAACATGTGCAGTATGACGTCATGTAAGTTAACAGCAAAATGGACCATTCACCCATGGACTACCTTTCAACTTTTGATTGAACTAAATTTTAGTTCAATCAAAAGTGGAAAGGTAGTCAGTCCATCAGTGAATTTAAAGGGATAGTTCACCCAAAAAAGTACTTATTTTTTATCAATTACACGCCCCATAAAGCCTTGAATTTAAGACGTTTTTTTTTTTTCTGTCGCATTCCTAAAGATGCTAATGTCTCTGGTAGGAGACTCGCCACCAGTCATCAAATTATTTGCTTAGGAATGTGACAAAAACACTCCATGGGGTGTGTAATCGATAGAATTGTTTTTATTTTGGGGGTGAACTAACCCTTTAAGTTGTGTTACAGTAATACACTCACTTACATCAATATGAAGATCAATTTAAGAGACCTTTTAGAATCTGTGCTAATGTACATCGATTGGCTCCATTGAAGCACTTATAATTCTCCAGTGTTATGTAATCTCCAGCTAATTACTGCATCTGCTCAAACATACATTATGAATGATATGAATGAGTGTGACACATTTAGTTAAACTTCATACGTGGTGTCTAGAATAAGTGTCTGCATTTGTGTCACAAGTCTACATTTTAATTGTTGAATTATGTAGGTCTACAATGACTGAGGCTATTGTATGTTCTCCACTATATACTGTATTAACTGTCCTCTTGTGTATTCCTGTATTCTGACTATATTTCCACTTCCTAAGCTGCAGAAATACATGATAGAAAAGCGAGTTTTGTCCACTACATTCCTATCAAGTAAACATCGGATAAGAGGTGTGGTTAACATTCATCAGATTGATCTGTGCAGGACAGTATTATTATTATGTTTGAGTGGGAGAAACACTAGCGTGTTTGTGATTCAAATGCGTCAAGCTTGTATTTGTGGACAGACATCCATCCACAGATCAGGCTTCGCTTCAGTGTGCAAAGTGGCACGTATACGGAACTCCATTGGCTTCTGTTTCTGTATTAAACTAATGGAATACCCACAGTTACTTGGAGGGTGAAACACTAGAGCGCATAGATCAGTGATGCGGAAACACTGTTCTCTCAGGGAGAGGTACTTACTCACCGTTCCATTTACTTTCCTTTCGCACGCTTTGCTGTGCATATATATCTCGCCTTTACTGCAGTGGCTCTCAAACTTTTTCATGTCAAGGACCCCCAAATGCTTTTGGCCGCGGGCGCAGATCCGCCCCATCTGAAAAGATGTTGTGCCAGGGACCCACAGAAGAGAAGAGTTGTGTTAAAACATGTAAATAATTCGAAATTGTCCAAATATTTTCAAGATTCTTCAATATTCTTTTTCAAAAATAGCAGAAGTACAAGCACGTGACGCGCTGTGAGCTTGTACTTCTGCTATTTTTGAATGGCCAAAGTATAAAATATGCATATGCTACATTAACAAATTTAGCTGGGGAGCCCCTGGAAACCCCCCCCAAGGACCCCTGGGGGACCCCACTTTTAGAACCATTGCGTTACTCAATCTGTTATGTGATGATTTATACCTCATCATACGACCTTGTCACTTGCTGAAAGTGAGTACATTTTCTGTTGTTATTTTGAGCAAGGGACACGATCATATGACAAATTAACCAAGGCAGACAGTATACATACATTAAACATATGAGTCAGTGCTGCTGGGAACAAACAATATTCTTGTACAATTTTTCACCCTATCATTCAACGACTCTGTCACAAAGTAGGCCTATGGTTAGCAAGCGATAGCTATACACTTTTAGAGAATAAAGACAGAGAGAGGAGATAGAGGTAGAAGAACAAGTGATATGGGGTGGTATTTTGGGTATATAATATAAATATAACGTTTGATCTCAGTAGCTTACTCAAGATCCCTCTCCTTCATATTGTGTGCTTCATTTGTATCGGCACACAATGAATGAGAAGAATTAGGTTTAATGTGGCCACATATTGTATACTGTATATACAACAAAGTACTAAACCTGTGCACTTTGTTTCTTCCTCTTCTGACATCTGTCTGTCCATCTGCTGCAACCTAACCTCTACCTGCCCTGCAATTACACAGATGTCTCCCACTAAATGAATGATTGAAGACGACCCAGTAACTCCAGCCTCATGTCTCATGTTACCATGTTTACTCACAGTATACATACTGTACCGACCAGTCGATCCTGTTGTAACACAAACTAATTACACTTTAAAGATAACAAATTAGGATTGTATTCAAATGCATTCTGAAAGAGAAATGTATACGTATATAGAAAATGCAGTATGCTATTTGGAATAGGCTATTTTTTACCCTATCATAAATCAATATAGGCTATAGGTTAAAATATAGGTAATGGTTACATTACTTAACCCCGTGAACCCTATCCTGGGGCAAACGTTCGGCAAAAATAGAAGATCTACAAGCTCACAAGCATCACAACACATTGTTGATTTGGTGTAAAGGGGAAAAAAGGAAAGTGACTATAGTATAGACCCCTGGGGCATTCCGGTCAACCAAGTAAATAAGGTTTATGCTGTTAAACAAACCTATTTCCTCCCCCAAGTTAATGATAATTGACCTGTTTTTTGTGCTTATCATGAATTCTATCAACCAGCAACATATGTATCACTGATTGGCCCTTGAAGCAAATAGAAAGTGTAAAGCAGCAACTAAGCAGATCATGTTACATTGGGTTCAGGGTTGACAAGACTTGTTGTATAGGCTACATTTAATTAAATTGCAGCTGATCCAGTAGGTCAGTGACGTGTCTGCCCCTGCCCCGTGCCCCCGCCCCTTAATCAATCACAGGTTAAAATTAGCACAAACCAAGCCAGTAAATCTTAGATCATTACAGGCACGGATGACATGAATGCAATCCAGCCCCTGTATACAGTGAGTGATTGACAGCTCTAAAGGATGATGACTCATCCACTCTTTAACCCCTCCTCCTAAGACAACCAAATGAATGGCAAACATGATAGCATGCGTGTGGTTTTGTGAGTCTTCTGCCATCTAGTGGTCATCAGACTCAAAGTTGAAATCCGGAACCAATACTGGATCCCTTTAACAACACATTTTTCAGATTAAGTATTGCTATGGCAAGTAAAGCTGTATATTCAGCATCACTGAATTAAATGATTGTAGTTGAGTACAACTGAGATAAGTAAGTGAAGAATGGTATGCCAGTCATTTTTTATTTTTTTACAAACATGATATTGCTTTATTTCAGACAGGACAGTGTGTATAGTATAGAGAGAGGTTACAAAGGGCAGAGAGAGAGAGAAGAGACCTGCAAGATAAAACGAGGAGTATGGTCTGTATGGTGCACTAGGCACCCACATATGATTTGCCTAATGGAAGATTTACAAAGAATTGTAGCTATTTAAAGCAGCACTATGTAGTTTGGGGTATCAGTGGCCACAAATAACATGGCAGCCAACGTCTTTGAATTCATTACCCAAGAGTCTCTGCAAGCAATGTCCCTCGAGGACGTGCTGTGTTTAGCCAGTCTTCGCTTTGACTGGCAGTTCTGCCTTGTTAAATGCCAGGATGAAACTTTAAAGAAGCTTTAAAGATAGACAAACAACTCTCTGAATATTGCTCAGGATCAGAGTCTACTAGATAACCAATAAAAATCTTAACTGGCACACTTCTCCAGGGCCCGTTCACACAGCCGGAGCAAAGCCCACCATGTTGTTACCAACATCAAAGACAGTGTAGAACTGCCGCATGAAAACTTCACCCAGGATCCAACTTCCAGATCCAGCTTCCAACCCTGTCAAGCATTTAGCGCCGTACTGAATGAAAGAAAAGACACAAAAGAAACATTTCAAATTCTTGCCGTGAAATGAACACAACATTTGATTAAAACAGATCTGCATGTGTGATCTCCATGATTCAGTACTGTACAAAGACAAACCTGGAGCACATAGGTGGATGCAGGAACGGCAAAGCTGAAGCCATTTATGATGAAGACAATGTCAGACATGACGTCTCTATTACTGCAACTCACGATAGCCTGGGGGAACAGAGCCATATCTTGTTGTTTTTGTTGTTTTTGGTTCCACAATTATACTAAACTATAGCCTATACCCGTAATACTAATAAAACCAAGTTACCTCATCCGTCCCGTCTCTGTAGGCTCCCACCCACGCATTGATGTTGTTGATGTCGTTGCCAGGCCCTACAATAAGTGAAGTGCCAGAGTCCACTATTGCCTGGCATGTCCCTGAGCATGCAACAGTGTTCCCATTGACAGTAATGCTGTAACAAAACGGAGCACACATAAATAGTGTATGTTAATTTTATCATCAGCAACACGACCGATTCTGCAAAATGTCTTCTAAATCCTAACAGTTTTCTGAAAAACTTAAGTTTCTATGTCAGTGGTTCATGACAAAGTGACTAATATCTGTAATATATAGACACTGGTGTGAGAGTAAAATACAACTTGGTTATCCCTTTTCAGTCAGCAGTCAAGAAAGTTCAGGAAACATTCATTGACACACATAATGAATAGTAGTCCCTATTCATATTTAATGACTGTCCTTGCTCATCCCAGTCCAATTACCTGTCTATGGTGATGGCCCAAAAGTCAGAACTAATCAAAGGGACCCAGTGAATGGATCCGGTAAAGTATGACGTGTCTTTCCCTCCAAAAATGATCATACTGCCCTCCAAAGATCTGGGGGGTGAGAAAGGCCTGTGTTATTACGAAATGACCATTATATGACATAAGAAATACATCTAATAATAGATATACAGTACAACGCACAAGCTTGTTGATCTGCTATTTTTTTAAACAAATAAACATGTTTTGGAAGACATGCCCAAAAATAGGGATGTCATGTGGTTAAAAAGACTTACTTGCTCATGTAGATGGAGAAAATGTACTCTGGGATTTTAGCCTGACTCCACATGTTGTCGAACACGGTGGTGCCTCCTTCCTCGGAAATACCGGGGAACGCCAAACCCAAGATTCCATCCCACGGCATCATCTCCATTTCGGCTAGCTCAAAGAGGCTGAGGCCAAAGATTTGATCCCCCACGTATAGATCACTTATCTACAAATACCAAACACATTTCCATTACTTTAAGGCAATTCCACAATGTGTAGCAAGTGTGAGAGACAGTGTCTGTGTAACCTGGTTTCTCTAGTTTGTGGTACGTTTTGTCAATCATTTGATATTCTCTTAGTTTTCTCACCTTTAGAGTATCATATGCTGTCGTCCCGCTTATGTAACCAGTGTTATATGAGATGGAGAAAGATTTTGTGCCAGTCTTAAAAGTGGCAGATGCTTTGCTGTTGAACTTTGAATGAGCGTCTACTAACAACCAAGAAAGACAGACAGGGAGGGAGGGAGGGAGAGAGGGAGAGAGAGAGACAGGGAGGGAGGGAGGGAGGGAGAGAGGAAGAGAGCAAGAGAGAAAAAGCAGTGCAGGAGAGAAATTAGCAAGAGGAATGGCAGACTTATTTTTGTATTACACATAAATATTCAGTTCCTCATATACAGTAGAGATCAACCGGAATTTCAGTGCTTATCTTCATGTTGCATGTATCTAGCAACAATTACTGCACAGGTTCAGGTTTTAGTCTCTTAAGTTAGACTACAAAGCGTACTTATATTAAATTCCTTGAACATTCATGAACAGTTGTCATTGTAGGCCTTCTTACCGCAAGCATAGCTGGTGCAGTTCAAGGAGGGAACCCAGAGGTCAGACGAGCCGGTGTCAAAGAGAACCTTGAAGAACTGAGGTGGGGTTCCAATGCCAATCACCCCATAATATGTTACCTTAGACCAAAGGGCAGATATAAATAATTGATTTTCAAGTAATGCATCATGGATAGTGACACAGTCGTAGGACAAAGTATAAGCCTTTCGCTATTTGCCACTGAACTTATTTCATTTAATTTCTCAGTATTTTTTTGCCCAATGTATTGTTATCTGGTAGTTATGTGCAGTGGTGGAAAAAGTGCTCACATTTTTTACTTAAGTAAAAGTATCAATACTGCAATGTAGAAATACACTGTTACAAGTAAAAGTCCGGAATTTACTTGAGTAAAAGTACAAAAGTATTGGTATCAAAATGTACTTAAAGTACCAAAAGTAGAATGTACACATTATGCAGAATGTCCAATTATTTTATTTTTTTGCAGAATGTCCAAAGTTTTCAAAATGTATGAAAATCTTTTGAAAATAGCAGATCTACAAGCTCAAAATGCGTCACAATGCGCATTGTGACGCATTTTGAGCTTGTAGATCTGCTATTTTCAAATGGCCAAAATGTATATAGGGTGGTATATTTAAGTGGTATATAATCAAAATCTAAGTAACTAGTAAAAGTATAATATTTGCCTCTGAGATGTAATGGAGTAGAAGTAAAAGTACTGAAATTGGATATACTTCAGTAAAGTAAAAAATACCTCAAAATCTTCAGTCAGTACTTGAGTAAATGTACTTTGTTACTTTATATATAGACTTTAAATATAGAAACATACGTTTTTTCAGAAAATCAGTTATTTTTTGCCCAATGTATTGTTATTTACTTATGTGGTAGTTTATGTGTAACTTACATATGGATCTAAGGTCATGGGCACCGCACTCTGGTCAACCCTGGGGAGAAACTTTGCTGCAGGATTGTATGGATGCTTCCTCCTGTACTCTTCAAACTGGCCTCTCTCCTCAAGAAGCTGCCTGGCCGACTTCCCTTTGAACAGAGGAATTCTGCACAGACAGGTCATGAAATTAAAAGTGTGTGTACCCTAGACTATAAACCATTCTATGCTTGTGGAACATGAAATATCCTGGCGAACGTAGATAAGGAATCACATTTTAAACAGACCTTTGCCAGTGTCTAACACACATCACTATAATTTTGAACATTAACCAATTAAGCCCAATTTTATACATTGGCTACTTGAAAATAGCCAATCTACAAGCTCACAACATGCTGCAATACGATGTGTTGCTTGTACATCTGCTATATTTTTTTTTTGATTAATAATTTGTCTAGTAACCAGTGGTGGAAAGTAACTAAGTACATTTACTCAAGTTCTGTACTTAAGTACAATTTTGAGGTATCTGTACTTTACTTGAGTATTTCCAATTTCCAATACTTTTACTACTACTCCACTACATCTCAGAGGCAACTATTGTACTTTTACTCCACTACATTGATTTGAAAACTTTAGTTACTAGTTACTTTTCAGATATAAATTATGATATAATGAAACATACATTAACCACTTTAACCCTATTTTATACCTAGCCGATCTACAAGCTCACAACGCGATGCGATGCGACGCGTTGTGCTATTTTAAAATATTTAGTACTTTTACTTTTGGTACTTTAAGTACATTTTGATGCCAATACTTTTGTACTTTTACTCAAGTAAATTTTGAATTCTGGACTTTTACTTGTAACAGAGTATTTTTATATTGCAGTATTGGTACTTTTACTTAAGTAAAGAATTAGAGTACTTTTTCCACCACTGTGTACAAACATTTGCCTCTGAGATGTAGAGGAGAAGTATAAAAGTATAAAAAAATGGAAATACCCAAATAAAGTAAAAGAATCTTGAAATTGTACTTTAAGCACACTTGAGTAAACATACTTATAGTAACTACACCACTGCTTCCAAATGTTATTACTTACTTGAGAAGGCCCTCTGAGACAGCCAGGCAGATGAAGAACACAGCTACACACTTCATCTCTGCAAAGGTTCTCGGCAGAGAGAGAAAGGGTAACTGGGAACAGCTGGGAGCCTCTTATATATCGTCAATGTCGGGTAGGAAACCTCATATGTCCAAAACTTGAACTTTTCAGGAAATGGGGAAAGAATATCTGTGTTCCAGTAAGTCACAAGCATAAGCATTACTTTACAATAACAAACTATACAAATCACACCCAGTGTGAGTGTTTGATTAGTGTGTAATGTCATTCAGTTGGTACAAATCTATTTGATGTGTGGGCGCTGGCATTCAGACTGGTATTGAGGCGGTACTAAAAGAGTATTTGTACTTTTGTATCGACTTTTAAGTCTTTTTTACTAATTTTAACTCAATTTAAGTACTCTTAAGTATTGTTACTCAATATATTTACTTAAAAGTATTTTTAATCACTTTATTAACTTTTAAGTATTTTTTACTCATTTTTACAACTTTTACGTATTTTTACTCATTTGAGTACTTTTAAGTATTTTTACTCAATTTAAGTACTCTGACGTATTTGTACTCAAGGTATTTACTTTTAAATATTTGTACTCACTTTATTTACTTTTAATAATTAATAATTTACTCACATTGTAGATCGGTCGTTTTAGTGTGTGTGTGTGTGTGTGTGTGTGTGTGTGTGTGTGTGTGTGTGTGTGTGTGTGTGTGTGTGTGTGTGTGTGTGTGTGTGTGTGTGCACATGTGCGGGCCAGTCGTGTGTGTGTCGTGTGTGATTGTATTGCTGTATTGTTATATTGTGCTTTTTGCTTTGGCAATGTAAACGTATGTTTTCTCATGCCAATAAAGCCCATTGAATTGAATTGAATTGAATTGTGTGTGTGTGTGTGTGTGTGTGTGTGTGTGTGTGTGTGTGTGTGTGTGTGTGTGTGTGTGTGTGTGTGTGTGTGTGTGTGTGTGTGTGTGTGTGTGTGTGTGTGTGTGTGTGTGTGTGTGTGTGTGTGTGTGCATGTCTTTAAGTGGCGCATGTGTTGCAAAGGTGCGCCTCGCAGGACCACATGTTCTGTGTGTGTGTGTGCGTGTGCGTGTGCGTGTGTGTGTGTGTGTGTGTGTGCATATCTTGAAGTGGCGCATGTGTTGCATCTTTGCCGTCCGCAAACATACGGACGGACGGACATACATACACACACGGTCAAATGTAGAGCGGCTGGCACCGCTAAAAAGCTGAAATATAGAGATACAAGGTTTCTGCCCGACAGCAACGATGTGGTCATGGGTTGGATGGGAGTTCAAAATTAATCTCAACACCTCCGTCACTGGGGCTAACTAACACATACAGTACTGATAAGGAACCACTTAACAACGATAATATCAGTATTAACTTAATGAGTGAAAACAGATAAAGAAAACACAAGGAACTACCGGTAAATGTAAAGCTAAATGTCCTTCAATCCATGTCAACAAAAACATATTTGTTTGTTGAACTCTCTCTGTGAACTGTCCACAGGGGGTGAATAGTGCTGCAGAGTTTTGAGTCATGAGCTTAAAAGTCTATCACAAGTCCCTGCTTGCAAAGTATGGTTATAGTGATGTGAAAATACTGGTGTGTGTGTGTGTGTGTGTGTGTGTGTGTGTGTGTGTGTGTGTGTGTGTGTGTGTGTGTGTGTGTGTGTGTGTGTGTGTGTGTGTGTGTGTGTGTGTGTGTGTGTGTGTGTGTAAGAAAAGGTGCAGGACACAGGAGCGGTACACAACAGTAAATGAGTAAAAAGACACTGGAGAAGCTCGGACATTTAATAATGGAAGGTGCTATGTAGGACAATGACTGACTGACGTTTCGATGTATACTACATCTCCCTCAGAGTCAATAATAAAAGAGGCTTAAATGTCTGAGCTGCTCCACTGTCTTCTTCTCACCTTAGTGGTGTGTGTGTGTGTGTGTGTGTGTGTGTGTGTGTGTGTGTGTGTGTGTGCGCGTGCGCGTGTGCGCGTGCGCGCGTGTGCGTGTACTGGTATTACTGTACTTGTGAGGGCCAAATGTCCCCACAAGTATAGTAGATTTTGAAACAGAGGACCATTTTCCTGGTCCTCAAGAGAAACGGTTGTTATATGGGTTATAGATTTAGTGCCAGAGCCAGATGTCAATCGATTGTTTTTCGTCTTGCATCAATGGCTACTTATATTCTTTGTAGTATACTTTAAGTTCCTATATAGCAGTAGCACAATGAAAACACACTTTTCAAGGTTTTAAAGAAAAAATACCAGGACATTATTATTTTCATGTTAATGTTATGTTATCATTAAAATCTTTGTGTTTTACCGGCCCACTTGCAATCCTCAAGGCCCACCACCAGTGGGCCCTAGCTCACGGGTTGAGAAGCACTGATCTAAATACAGCAGCTGGTTCCATGTGTAAAGTCTTTGTTGGAGCTGCAGTATGACCTTCAACAGGTGCTGCTGTGTCAGCACCCAGTTCTGTTGACTCCTCTCAAATACTTGCTGGAACCAAGTAGCTTATCGTTGCTGTCAGGTGATGTCCAAAACCATTCCTTTATTATTATTAAAACGTTTTTTTTAAATAGTGAAAAAAGCCGAAGCTCGCAACGTGTTTTCACCATACTTTTTGTGCAAAACCCATGTATGATGAAATAGGGAAACTACTATTACTATTACTATTACTATTCGTATAAGGACGACGTAGAGAAAGTACAAATATGAACCGTAAGGGCCCATTTTGTTACATTTGTGCACGTTTGGCGTTCACAGTGAGGATTTTATTGTGAGGCTTTCTTAAAGTTTATTTCCTTGCATTCAACATAACTCAGATAAACATGAGTTTTAAAGGTAGAGTAAGGGATCTTCCTTGGTTAAAATAAGTGTTAAATAGCTCTTTATTCTGACAGTAGGCTACTCATTGCTATATAGAGTGTTTGTTCGGTAACAGGAGTCTCCATGTCTCTCCAGCTCTTTATTCGGGATAGAGAACTCAGACAGATACAGATTAAACAAGTGGAATTGGAAGTGATTACACAAAGAGATTAGCAGACCCAATTGGAACTGGAACATTGTAAAAAATAAAGCTGATAAATGAGTACTCTCTCTTGATTGACTGAAATGTTGCAACCAACCTGAAAATGTATTTTCTGTTTATTGAAGAGCTGGAGAGATGGTGGGACCCCTGTTACTATCAGAAAATAGTGCTTTAATAACCTTTTAACAAAAAACATTTGAAATTGAAAATTGTTAACATTTATATTGGTTGTAAATATTGAATTGTACTTGGAGTTATGGTAGTAGGCCTATGATAGAAGCACAAATCCCGGAACAGGGCTTTGTCCATTAATCCTCTTGCGTCTGGCATTTTGTTTTATAATGCTATTTTGGGTCATGGGTGGGTGGGATAGCTGAAGTATTTTTAATGGCCTTGTGCCATAAAGACCACAGATTTGTATCTATGTATATAAATTAAAATAAGTATTAATCTCTCATGAGTACTTTCTTATTGTTAACCATATACCAGCTAGATAAGGTTATCCCCATACTTTAGAAAAATGATAACGTTAACACACCATTAAATTACTACTTTCCTTTCGCTTTAATATGGATGAATCACCTTAAATAGCATTGCAATATATCACGTCCTCTTCTATAAATGACAAGTCAGTAGTTCTGCTACACGACTCTGCCCCCTACAGGAGTAACGGTGTAAAGATCAGAAGATCAGTCCAAACTCAAAACTCCTGTCCTGTGGTCATTTCCAAATATACACATAATATGCAAGAATGAGACAAACGTCAATAAGGATCCCTCAAAAAATAGAAGTCTTTATTCAAATATAAATCTGATACAATTTAAAATATAATACAAATATTAGTGGAAATAAAAAGTTGTACTCACCAAGGCCTAGTTTCGCCTCTTCTGATGCGGCCTCTGGGGCTATTCAATGACCATTCATAACTTGAATCATTATTATGTCTACAGGGGTCCTTCAGTCCCTTTCCTCAGACTTTTGTAGGCTTTTTTTAAACTGGGAGGAATAGAGACTGCACTGTCCTTGTCTTCCATCCTGAGGTGTTATTCATTCACAGCCTCTGTAAAATGTGACATTTTTAAAACATCCTTTCACAGTAGATCACACTGAATTTGGTTGAATTCTTTCGACAAAGGGTTTAGCAAATAAGCAATCCACATATTAAGCATTATACATGTTAATTTATGTCTGGATGCTTGATTTATGTTCTATCTGCAAGATGAGGCTCATTTTCAGCACAGCCTACACTGTATATTGGTCTTTTTCTCCTGTGTTGTCTCATCGATCAGTCAAGACTGTATGGAATTTAACTTATCTATTGGGGATTTGGATTTCCAAATCATAAACCGAACAGATATTAAGGATGATGGCATTGTAAAAGTTTAAAACAAATGTAAACGTAGAGTGGATATGAAGGAATGTGATACAATACTTCTGTTACTGACATCAAACTTATTGGTAAATATTGCCTCAGATTATATTACAAAGAATGATGTTGAAAGGTATTTTTTTATCAGTCACCTCGCCTCCTAAGAAGCAGTGATTTGGATCTCTCCAATTGTAATTACAATGGACAGTCAATGACTGATCTTAGATTGCTAGAGGAGCAATTATTTTTATTATTTACTTACCTTATTAACAATTATGATCAATCTGTCATTTCTGATTCATATTCTATGAGATGGCCAAAAAAAGGAATCCTGCACACGGTTTCTTTCTTCACTTACAGACAAAAAAAGGTCAGAGCAACCGAAACTAATCTCTAATAAACCTTATGTCTGTAAGTGAAGACAGTGTGCAGGATTCCTTTTTGCTCGTCTCATGTGCATTAAAGTAGGTGTGCAAAAGCACGTTTTTGACTGATTCATAATCTAGCAATTTAGAAAAACTTAATATAACCGACTAACCATGTGATGTAATTTTAGGGCACCATAGTCTATAGAGCTCTATGTTTTATATGTATCCAAAAATCATATTCTGGCCAGAACACTTTACCTGAGGAGGAATAGATGTTAATGTGGTTAGAGGGCTCAAACCTGTTTCATATACATTTCCAGGAAACCTTGTGTTGGTGTCCAGGTCATGCCACCAGTGTAGGAAGGCAACACTTGTTGGACATCAGGCTTGGAGCAGTGATGACCAGGAAAGCGGCGCTGCAGAGGGGATACATCCTGTGGATCTGGACTCATGAGAGTGGGAAACAAGTGCCTTTGCTTTCTTAGCTTTCGAGGAAACTCTAAAAGAGCACATGTCAAGTTATAACAAAAATTGAGGATCCCTGCACAGGATAAAGGCGAAGAATTCTCTTCCATTGCATTTCCTTTCCACTTAATGGCAATAGTAAAAAGAAAGGTTCTGTGGCACACTGTCTCAACCTGAGCGTATGAAACAAATCTTCCGCATGACTCCCAAAAGCAAGGAAGACAAAACAACGGGCAATTACACAAAAGTGAATCATTCTCATCACTGCTCCTTTTTAAGGTGAAGCAGGTGTTGGGAGGGATCTTGATACTTTCTGCACCAGCCAGCTACTGGAGCCAGGTGAGAGAGAAGGCCGGGTATCTGATGAGTTTTCATCCCTGTGAGAAGCTGTCAGATGCAGTCGACCACAGCAACGGAGCCTGGTGTGGTCGGAACAAGCCGATCAGCTGCATTGAGGCTACCCAGGCTGATAAAGTTGACCTGGAGAGCTCTGTGGTGGTCACCTTCAACCACACTCCCATAACTCCAACAAGCATTGGGCTGGAGGTGACTGCAGTATAAAGCCCCATTTGTCAGGGGGCACAGTGACTGTAGGCTTGCCTTGGCAAAAGCAATTAAATACAGAGCTTGTAAGAAGCCACAAATTTCAATATCAACAAAGGGTGTATCAGAAACTCTTCGAAAAGGGGTATTCAACGACGGATTGGTGATGGACCACCAGTGTGAAAATACAGAATTGAGAAGCTGGTTTGGCTTGATCTCTTACTTTCCTCTCCTTTCTGGCAGAATAGGGATCCATTTTCAAATTGATAAGCCTTTGCATGAAAGAGAAAATTCCAAGAATAGAAAAGGTCACAAAAGTTGTCTTCCAAGGCCAATATTTGTTTCCCACGAAAGAGAAAATTTATTAAAACTGAGACAAGTTGCACTTTGTGTTTTCTGACAAGTAGGCCTACTTGTTAGGCACATGAGCACTGATGGTCTCCATGTTTTTCTCCAGATATCCCGAGTATACAATGTACAGCACAAATCAATATCTCCATTTAAAACATTCTGGAATCAACAGAGCATTAAAACAAATCAAGACAACAGTTCTTTCAAGGGAAGGCCCACATACTCTGATGTATTCTGGGGCATTTTCTCAGTCCTCTGAAGATAAAGATGTTTTTTGACTACTGGATTCATTGTTCAGTTGTGGGGAAGGTCCACAGCATACATACACATACTGCACATCAGATGTTATTCTTACTTAAGCATTTTAGCTACATTATGTGAAGTTTTGGGAAGGTAAATGTTTCTGATGACTTATGTTAACAAAAATAACTGATTCAGCTGGGGCCATTTTAAGTGTATACACAAGTGTATAGTGATTATATATAAAAAGGAATAGCCATGTATGCATTCATTGCAGAGGGATTGTAAAGGACCACATCAAGAGTGTTGCCACATAAATGTTATTTGGTGCTTAGCCATGAGTGAATGAATTTTCAGTTTGAAATGCATGAAAAAGAAAAGATGGAAATACAAAGGGCAATGGCACCAACAACAAAACAGGTGAATGGTCTACAAACCAAGAAGAGCCTAAACATATTATTTAAGTACTTTGTATCCAGTTACCTAATCAGCATTTTGGCTGCTAAATGTATTTCCATTGGTATATGAACACAGAGAAAGAAGGCATCCTAGTTTGCAGATAATATCACCTACAGTTTGATGAATACAGCTTGGTCCTTTCCTGTATTGCTTAATCTTTTTTACTCTTTCGCAAGCAAATGCCTAAGTTTAGCTTCACCTACGGTCAGAATTTAAAAAAAAGATTACCGAGACCCTGTAAGCCTTCAATAAAATAAAAAATATAAACCAATATACACAAGATGGAATTGCTCAGTCAGTGAGGCATCGCTGACTGATAAGATAACACAATGTCAATTGTGGGAAATGTCTTGTCAATTTAGCGACACAAAAGGGCTCTGGAAAAACAAAAAGAGCTACGGGAAAAAGAAAGAAGCAAACCACACGCTTTGCTCTTTTGAGCATCAAACTAACTATAAAAAAAAAGTAACCAACATAAAAAATGTTCCACATAAATCCAACCTTTTCACGCGGACTATTACAATTTAATGTGTTCACAAGTTAGGGAAGCCAAAACATGTATACCATAAACGGGTAGTAGTAGTAATGTTAAGACCTATGATATACTGTACAGTATGTGTGTATGCTGTTGGTGCCACCCATGATGAAAGATAAACAATCTGCCTCTTTTTTTGTCCTACAATACAAAACAAACCTCACATGTGGCTCAGAAAACTGATAGTATTGTAGTATGCTTTTCATGTCAATAGCCTGTACCAATTACCAATTTAAAAGATTAAATAATTCAGGGGATGAAATTAGGCATCAAGCATCAGTGAAGGCAAGACACCATTACCTATGATATAATGCAATTTATCAAAAGAATTTAAAAGGTTTGTACAAAGATACTTCCACCATGTTCTCTAGATTCAAGTAGTATGGCTGACACAAACAAAACATGTTGATTTTCTAAATGAACAGTCAGGTACTCAAAAACTCTTGTCAGCAAAAAATGCATATGTCCACATAAACTTTTATCTTATTTATGAGTAAATTGGTAAAGCTTTAGAGAAAACTGAGTATAGTTACATCAATGGAAATTAATATTTACATGAGACTGACTCAATTTTCCTGCAGTTATGGCTCAAACACCTTCCTAGTATTTGATAACCTGTTGAGAATGACCAACCAAATATAGGTAAAGAAAGAGTAAAAAATAAAAAAGGCAAGCTATTCTGTTTTGGATGTCAATATATCTTTATAGATTTATCTGCGATTTGAAACAATAGCAATGTATGTAAATGATTTACGCTTTTTTTCAACTGCTATAAGGCAACAAGTATATAATCTGATTTATGAAAATGTTGACTACATTTGATTTCTTTAAGTGCAGTACCCTTCAGTCCATGTTGTGATTTCATCATCAAATATCAGAGGTGCATGTTTCCTGCATGAATTAAATAACCAAATTATGAACTCAATAAAATGTATCCATGTGACTTTCCCTTCCCGTACAAATATACCCTGAACAAAAAAAAAAGAGGGGAAAAAAAGCAGGCTACTCATGCAGGTTAGCAAACTTAAAATCAGACCATTTTCTTTCATATTATGCTCTATTTGACTGACCCTGAAAGCTTAGTCACACCTCCTCAGCTCCACCTCCCTGTTTATTCAACTAATGCCTAATTTATGCTGCATCGCACACTGGAAATAGCAGACCTGCTTGTAGGTTGGCTATGTTCTGCACACAACACCGTATGAATTGGGCTTAATAATCAAACCGTGTGCAAGTGTGAATACAGACATTTCATTACTAGCACATTTGTCTTCATTTTACGATGCTCCTCTGATTATGACCATCACTAAATAGTCCTCCTCTGATTTGGCAAAGGCTTTAGAGGAGGCATCCAAGAGCTGCATGGAGAAATCACATGGGGGAAAAGCATGAAGGACTCCTGCATGCTCCTTGTCGCGGGTGCCTCCCACGGGTAGACTGATGACGCCGGCAGCCTCCTTCTGCTTCAGGTAGGAGACCAGGTTTTTCAGCGGCCTCTCTGTTGAGCTGCCCACGTCCTGGGACCCGTCCTCGACTTTCCCAGGTACGGCGAGGAGGATGGAGTAGCCACCGGGCCCGGCGGCTTTGAGGCGACGAGTCACCTCGTCCAGCTTGGGACGGTCCATGCGCAGGCGCTGTGTGATCTTCAACTGGGACCCCTTGCTGCCCACGGAGCTGTCCGCCAGCAGACTGGCAGCCACGGCCATGTCCCCCTGCAGCAGGTGCATTGATGTGGGAAAGCTGCTGTTCTTCAGCAGGAGAACGCCCTGCCAGGCCTGGCCCACTTTCTGTCCCCCAGCCTCCTGCTTGGACTGCTGGTTGGACTTGGAGGAAGAGGAGGAAGGGTGTTCTGAACGTTCGTCCTTCCTCAAAGGGCTCTTGATAAAGTCACCAGCTTTGCGCTTAGCGGAGCCCAGCTCCCCCGGGCTGAGTGTCCTCCGCCTCTTTTCTCCAGGCCCGTTGTCAAGGCTGTTCTGGTGCCCTCTGCCAGGGGAATTCCTGCCACGTGGGCGTTCAGGGTCACTGTAGCGCCCCCCGTCTCGACTGCTGCCTCCGGGGCTGCGCTCAAGTGAGTTACCGGGGCGGCGTCGAGCGTAGTCGCTGCTGTCGGGGGAGCGGTCCAACCGCCGACCGTCTTCCATCGGTCTTCTTTTGCGACCCTGATCTCGGCTTTGTAACTCCCGTTCACGTTCCAGTGACCAGGGTTCACGCCTATCCAGATGGTCCAGGGGAAACCCTGCACCCCGCACCCTGTCATGGACACCCAGGCCAGGCCAGTCTGCAGAATTATAAGGGTCCCTTTCTCTGTAGCGAAGCTGGCCTCCTGGAGGGGACCTCTCTCTCAGCCTTATAGACTCTGGAGTGAGGCGGCGAGTGAAGGGCTCAGAGACAAGGTCATAGCGTGCAGGAGGGAGAAGCTGCATGTAAGGCTGCTGCTGCTGCTGCTGCTGCTGCGGCTGCTGCTGCTGGTAACGGTGCTCTACTTCTGCAAAGTCAACTCTGAGCCTTCTGTCAGGACCTCCGAGGGGGAAGCCCCGCATGTTGGTACAGGCTGCCTGGGCTGCGTCCAGGCTCTCGTACTGTATGTAAGCCCACGCATCTCCTTTCCTGTAGTCCACAGATCTGATTGTGCCAAACCGATCAAACTCTCTGGCCAGTGCGGCAAGGGGAACCCAGGGCCCGAGCCCACCCACCCACAGTCTTGTTGTGGGGGTGGGCTTGCCATAGCCAATTTTTATTGGATTGCGCCCCACTAGTTTGCCATGCATTGACACTTTTGCACGGTGAGCCATGTCAAGATTTTCAAACTTTAGAAATCCATAGGTACAGTTCGACTGCGTCTGCGTTGCACGTTTGATATCCACCTCTGTAATGACTCCAAACCTCTCGAACGCCCTCCTCAGATCACCGTCTGTCACACTGATATCGAGATTACCGAGGAACAACGTCCTGTTTGCCCTTCCGTCATCTTCGGGGTAAATGAGGTCCTCCTCACGGAAAACTTGACGTTCGGGGATGAAAGGAGGTCGAGTTCTGGCGTCATAGAGAGAAAATTCTCTGTCTCTCTCCAGGTCCCTTAGGTGGGGTGGCGGGGGAGGTGGGGGCAGGCGGCCCAGCGCCAGTTGCTGTAATCTGTAGTCTCTGTAGCCCAAACCAGTAGGCGAGAGTTGTCTTTGGGGCGGTAAGTGTCTGTGTCCCGCAGCGAACGAGTCTTTGGAAGCAGGAGGAGGAGAGCGACTCCGCCGCTTGTTCATGTAAATGGCCTCGATCCTCAGAGGCCGATCGTACAGAACCAACTTCCCCCGGGCGTGCTTCGCCGCCCTCGCGTCGTCGGGCCTCCTGAAATTCACGAACGCCACTCGCTCGTCGTTGAAGCGACTCATCTTCACGCTCACGTCACCGAACTTCTTGAACTCGTGAAACAGTCCGTCTTCGATCTCCTCGTCGTTCAACTGCGTGCCCAGCTCACTTATCTTGAGAGTCTTGTACTCACTTTCCCCCGTGTTGTTGGACGACGGGGGCCGCGGATGATCGCCGCCGCCGCGTGCGTTGCTGGCCCTGGAGGAGGTGGCAGCCGCGTCCATGTCGCCGCCGCCGCCGCTGTGCACTTTGCTGCCGGATCCGGCACCATTGCCCCCGCCGTACTCGTAGTGAGACCCGGAGGTTCGACTCGACGTGTTGCTGCTGGGTCCCTCCGGGTCCCTCGTGTCTCTCTTGTCGCTGGGCAGAGACCTCCTGGAAGAAGAAGCTCCGCTCTTGGCAGAACTGGAACTATTGCCGTTGTTGCTACTGCCGCCGCCCGTCGCCGACAGTGTGACCACCTTCTTACTAGTTGGGTGGCTTCCTCGTTCTCCTCGGATATTATCGTCCAGGACGCGCGAGCGCTTTTTCACCGGCGACCGCTCTTTGCCCTTCATTGTTTAAACGACGGAGACTTGAAACGCAGATAATAATGCAAATGCACTCGTTTCGTTTCTTTAAACGGTTCGTACTTTTCGACTCGATATAGCGGTGTGTGTTTTAACCGAGCGACACATCCGCCATGTTGAAGAAGTCACTAGTCTACTGTGTGTCAGTGTTGCCATATCTTGGCAGAGCAATAAGCAGCCAGGTCTAGCCAAACAAGACCAAAATAAGCGACATTGGCTATTTGAAAATAGCCGATCTACAAGCTCAAAACGCGATTTTCCAAAAATATTTATTTTAACACATCTTGTATGAGGTTCCCTGCCACAAAATATTTTCAGATGGGGGGTCTGTGGACAAATACATTTAAATAATAAATAAAATACATTAATTTGGGGGTCCTTGACATGAAAATGCTTAAGAACCACTGGTTTAAACAACATTAGGAAACAAGCCCAAATAAACAACTACACTTTAGAAACAAGCCCAAGAAAACGCAACCCGCAACTACCAATATTTTACAACCCACTTTACAGAAAAACAAGCCCCATAAAAGTTCGCTTATAATAAGCAGACATGGCAACACTGGTAGGGTATGTATGTGTATAGAAGACCCCGCCTACTCCACCTTGGGCGAAAAGCCCATTGGTTGTCACGGGTGCCACTCATGCTACTCGGCTACTGACAAAAAAAAGGGTGCGGCTTTGGGGCCAAAGTACAGTTGATGTTGTTGTAGATTAAACTTTAAGTGTAGTTGTAAAGGCAGCCAGAAGTTTTTTTTAACATCTGCCATGCCATGATGTGGCATTCCTTTTGACGGAATATTAAACTATAATTGTACTATGTTGTAATAATACAACATACAACTGGGATACATACATCGCATTTTAGTGACTTAGATCAATAATAATTAAATTAAAAAACAATATATTGTCCGTACAAACGACAAATTGAGTTTCACGTGGTATCTGCTCTAATATAATGCAGAGTAGGCTATATGATTACATTTTATACAGCTGGATTCGTACTTAGTCGCACCTTGTTTGTGGCAATGTTTGTTGAACATTGTCACAGTCGGTGACGTGTCCGCCATTTACCACTAGGGGGCAGAACAATTCCTATTGACCAGTGCGTCATAGATCTTTCTGTATGCAGGGCCCAAAGCATGAACTGTTTAAAAACAACAACAACAACAATAATAATACTATTATTAGATGTATAATGAAAAGTTAAATATGAATGGCTTTTAATGTACAAATGATTGAATCTGAATGGATTTCAATCACTATGCGCCGTATGCAAAGGTGTGTCTTTACAACTTCCTGTAATATTATTTTGAATTGCATTCAGGAGTATGAATGAGGCATATATAAGGGGCAAGGGCACTCCCATGCCAAGATTAGGCTACTGCCTGCCTACTACAGAAGAAAGGGTGACAGTGTTTCTGAATAAAGAAATGTGCACGGTTTTATCTTCTTTATATCTGACAAAATCCATTTGAATATCTATTACCAAAGATAGACATCCAGTACTGTTGTTGCAGTTGTTACTGTCCCTCTATCTCTTCAAATATAATATGAAACATAAACAGACCTGACCCCAATAATGTTGTTGTTGTTGTTGCTGCATGCTGTCAGGTTGCTTGTCTATCTTAATTACAAGTCTACACTAGTGTGTCTTTGTTTGTCTTTGTGGTAGGGAGTTCAACCTATTGAACTCACATAAACTTGCAGCAAGGGCTGGATCTGACACCTTTGCATTTTGAATGTTTACTCTTACAACTAAGCCCTCTTGCCACCCTGTACAAGCTCACAACACGTTGCTGCGCGCCGCGTTGTGAGCTTGTAGATCTGCTATTTTCACTACTTCTTAAATGTTTTTAAGAATATATTCATGAAATGATGTAAGGTTGTGATTTTATTCATGAAATACTTTAGAGTCTCTTTGTGTCTCCTACCGGAAACGCTGCCGGTCATCAAATTATTGGCTTAGGAATGCGACAAAAACAAAAAATGGGGTGACTAATTGATAGAAAAAAGTAATTTCGGGGTGAACTATCCCTTTAAGGCATATTGCACACCGCTCTATACTGCTCACCTGTGGTCATGTTATAAAAAATCTAGTATGCAAAGGTTGCAAGTGTTGCATAATGATGAAATGAGAATACTCCTTAAAAAGAGGGGGGAGTGCTAGTCAGATGTTTGTCACTGCTGGAGTGAGGACTTTTAAAGCACTTCTAAGAAATGTAATGTTCAAGTTCATGCAACGGCTTGATGTATCTGCAAACAGCATCATTGTGGCGCTCTGAAGACCCATAATGAGCTGTTCATGCTATACATCCAGACTAAAGGCCAGTCCACACCAATGCAACTTCTTGCAACACCTTGCAACATGCAACTACTCGCAACCATTATCCTCAATGGCAGTTGCAAGGAGTTGCATTGGTTTGACATGGCCTTAAGACTGTTTTGTTGCAAGGAGTTGCGACTAGTTGCATTGGTGCGGTTTGGCCTTAAGGATGCACTGGCTAAAATGCCTCAGTGTTACCAGCGGGTTAAGTTATGTATTTATTTAAAATTTGTAATGATTTTGTTTATTGTGTTTAATATGTTTATTCCCTATACGTATTTCTATGGACCTGAGTCTGCTAATAAAGATTGAATTGAATTGAATTGCTATTGTCCAAGCATTATATAATTTGGTGTAGATCTTTACCATTTGTTCAGTAGAATTCAATATTATATCAATTTGCTATAATGGGAAGGACTTCAGCAACTTACTTAAATTATAATTTGCTCAATCCTTTGCTTCCAGTACTTTTGTGTGAGTTGTTTAGTGACCTGTAGCCTCGATCTCCAGGCTTTTATTGTTTAGTTTTGCTAAAAAATAAAAGCCTGGACCAGCGCATCGGTGTACCCGGTATAGGAAGTGTTTAATTTCCCCAACCAACCAGAGTGCAGTGGGCGTCGCTCGTAATGTTGTGTTGACGGGGCGGGGGCCGGGGGCTGACGGACAGATCGGTGAACTAATGGGATCAGGCGCAATCTCTCCCCGCCTCTATACACCCGCCCCTCTATACACAAAAGCAGGAGCGCTAGTGCAGCCTAAATGACCTGCTGTGACCAAAGTCAATTTTGCTCTACCATCATTAATTTCTTTGTATTATTATTATTTTTTTTAAATATGTTTTCCATGTGAATATTTTTAAATGATCATTTTCCCCGCCAAAATAGGGACATGATCATTACTCTCAACAATTAACTGGACTGGAGAGACCATCTGGCCGACCTCTTCCATAGGCAGTCACGTGGCCTTGTATACAGGCCTAGCAAGGCAACCTACCATTCCTGCATTTATATGGGCTTAAGTGACTGTATAAAGATTTACTACAGTATGAGGGGTGAAATTCCCTACTTTATATCTCCTGGAAATGACTCATCTCAAATGGAGCAATGAAAGCACTCATCCACCAGTTCAACATTTCACTGCACGTACAGTACATACGTAAGCATAGGCTATAACTTCTACAAATGTGCTTCTTTTAGTGTCTTAACCCTTTAAGACCTGGGACGCATCTGTGTCATTTTTAGATTTGAGCTAAAAAAGCATTATTTTACACTTTTGGCTATTCAAAAATAGCAGATCTACAGGCAACCGAGTGCCGCGCTACGAGCTTGTAGATCTGCTATTTTAGAAAAACTGTGAAAATGTGTGCTAACTTTGAACATATATATTCTTTCAAAGCGACATTTTTTAACTCAAATCTTTGCTTCTGGGGGGTCCCTGGAACAAAATATTTTGAGATGGGTGTCCGCGGCTAAATGCATATCATTTTGGGGGTCCTTGACATGAAAAAGTTTGAGCACCACTGATATAGAAACATTAAGTTTGTCAGAAAACTGTTAGGATTTAGAAGACATTTGTAGAATCGGCCTCAGGTCTCCCTTGTTGACCATCATTTAGAGAGAATTTCAACATGACAATATTACAATTTGCAACAACAGACAAGTCATGCTGCATCTAGGAATAACTTTCAACATCTGTGTGACAGGCACAGGATTTCTTTTGGGAGCCATCAAAGCAGAGTGGAATCTGTAAAGGATTAATGGTTTTAATGAGTTTCTATTTTTGTCAGAGGCAATAAAATGAACAGCACACCTGACCTGTTGCACACTTTATGTGAAACAGCATGCCCAGTAATTGACCTCTGTGTATTTAAGTCTCTTGTCAGTAAACCCAAACATAAACATATTATATGATTATGTGTAGCCATATTTTCTCTATAGCAATGCTAGCACACTAGAATTCATAACCATGCCTTGCAAGATTGTATTACACTAGCACTACAAACACAAAAAAATATCTTCTCTTTCTGTAACTCCATTCTTTAAACACAATTAATTACAAATACAGCAAAATGTGCTGTACACATCATGTTGTTAGTTTGGTGTATGGCACAGGACTGCAGCATGACCCACTTTCTCCTGTGTCTCAGCACCTGCACAGCACCCATGGTCACAGATGCATTCTGGGAAAGTGCAAGGGATGAAATTATTATGGTATTCTGCGGATACACCTGCAGATATAGAAGATATCTAAGTTTACCATTGGTGTCAAAATGTAACTTCTTCCGTCCTTCTTATTCGTTCCTATTCCAGCTATTTCTTGATTCCAGCATGCTCATATAACCCTCATATAAAGTGCAAACAAATGCTTTATAATTCAAGGTTAGGGACAGATGAATAATAGATGAAAAGTATGCTTCTTTTTGGGTAAAACGTGCAATATTGTCACAGTAAAAGGAGTGCATTAGCTCTGTCGGTATGGTGGGCTATCAAACATCAACAAGCCCTAATCATCTTGGCAAATGGAGCCAAAACAAACATCAATGCATTGATTGCAATCAACAATAATGTTTTGTCTAGTATGTACAGTAAGATAACATACTGTAACATGATGCATTGCGTGCTCTGTGCTGATATACGGTAGCATGCTGTATATTTTCATTGAAAAAGTCACATGAAAAAGTATTCATCGCTTGTTCAAACAAACATTTGATGTCACTTATCTATGTTAGAATTTGTGTATAAAGACTTGTACAGACTTATGCTGTAGGAGCTGTGAGTGACCCAGACAACACATCGCAAGGGGGGAACAGGAGGGAGGGAGGGAGGAATATAAATGAGACTGGAGTGAAGGAAAAGTACTGGACGCCGGGCGTAATGGTGCGGAGGCAGAATGTGTGAGTGCACGTGTGTGGAAGTGGATGAGGGGGGAGCATGGAGGAAAGGAGGCTAAACTGAGAATCGGGGCTGCAAACAAGGGGGAAGAAGAAAAAGAATCTGCTGGAAGAGACGGGTGAAGGTGAACATTTTGTGGAGAGAGAGAGAGAGAGAGAGAGAGAGAGAGAGACACACACACACACACACACACACACACACACACACACACACACACACACACACACACACACACACACACACACACACACACACACACACACAGACAGAGAGTCAGAGAGACAGAGACAGACACAGAGAGGGGGTATAGTCGTGGTGCGTGCTGTCTCAGGAGAAGGGGTTCTGACGTCAGACAGAGGCTTTAGATCAGTCATCATCAGTGGTTATCAACATATGGTCTGTGGACCCTCACAGTTCCTTGAGAGGGGTTCCAGGGGGGCCCCAGCAAAATGAGTGATAGTTACAGCAAACTTCACCATTATTGCATTTAGTAAGTAAATAGGCCTACAGTTAGAGAAAGTGCAACAATGACTATTTGATTTCATCTCTAATACAATATAGACAGTTATGGAATTCTGAACCAAATCATATCTAACAATAAAAACCCTCTTAGATTAGGTTCGCAAAGAGATTACATATAATAGGGGGTCCATGGTCTAATCCTGCATATCAAATCGGGGTCTATGAAATTTAAAAAGGTTGAGAATCACTGCTTTGGATGGTGTAAAAAGCATGGGGGAGAGAGGACGGCAGGAGAGGGGAAAGCATGTGACAACGTGAAAAGACAAAATAGCTGATATTAAAAACAAGGTGCAGAAATAGGCTATACCAAGATAGCTATAGAGCCAATCTAAGGAAATGACTACAGGGGAGCATAATAATACTGTAAAACACATGCAGTAAATGAGATGAAACACAGTAAGTATGAGTGAGAGGACATTATGTTAAGTCCCGTGGAACCATGCCCAAGCCCTCCTAAACCAAATGGGACTGATCGGTCATTTGCTAACCAGGAGGGCAGCACAGCTGTGTCAACAGTCTCAATGATCCAGGGAATGACACACATACACACACACACACACACACACACACACACACACACACACACACACACACACACACACACACACACACACACACACACACACACACACACACACACACACACACACACATTTAATTGAGATAACATGATAACTAGTCTAATTACGCATGTTCTGAACCAGATAATGGTTGGACAGGTAATGCCAGAGGAACTTCTTTATTCTTTACTACCTGTTTTACCCCCCCCCCCCCCCTCCAAGGGTGGTGTAAGCGATCTTTTTTTTGATAAAAAGTTAAATCTCAATCTGATTGTAATCATTGCTGTTTGTTCAATGACATGGGTCTCCCTGTCTCTCCAGCGCTTTAGTAAACAGAAAATACTTTTTGAGGTGGGTCACCAGTTTCATTTAATCAGGCAGCTTAAATGTTTTTGTATTCCAAATCCAATTTTGTCTGCTTTATTTATTTAATCACTTCCAATTTGACTTGACAAGTTTATCCTGTATCCTGTGAGATCTTCCTCTTGATTGGATGAAATGGCCGGATCTTTTACTAAAGAGCTGGAGAGACAGGGAGACCACTATTATTGAACAAACACTATAGCAATTATTACTATGGGAGAAATATCACCTACAGTATACCTTTAATGTTCTAATACAATTTTGAGATGACCTGCCCTTCGTGAGTTTAAGTATCACAGATGAAGACTGAAATAATAACAAAAACATGCAGTAAGGGAAGAATAGCAGCAGACTCAGCATATCATGTGTCTGTGTGTGGCATTTTGACTAAGATGTGTTTTGTTTTACAAATATAGGATACAGCAATTGATCAGCATAGAACGATAAAGGAGAGAGAGAAAAGGAGAGATGAGACAATGCCTGCCACATGATCCCAAGGTAACTGATCCCAGTATAGTCAGCACTGAGTGGATGCATCACAGAGTGAGACCAATCTTAGGAATAAATTAAATAGAAAAGGCACCGTAAGCCCATTTTATATCCATGTCGCTTGCCAATAATTTTTCAGCAATTTCCAGCAAAACTAGCCATTAGGAGGCTGAACCCAAAGCATGAATCTGATTCATGGTCAAAGTGTAGTTCTTTTTACTAAAAGCATCCATTAGGGCAGTGGTTTGGAAACTTTTCTCGATCAGGGCCCACTTGGAAATTTTAAAAGTGTTTGCAGCTTGTCTGCATTTTCTTTTGTAATAAAATCTTAGCGTTTTGGCAATTATTTGCAAGCGATGATAAGCAAGAAAGAAAAAAAAATTGCATCTGTTTAAGTTCTAGTAGAATAAGTGGCCATGTGGGAATGGAGGACAAAATAAATCCATAAGGTCGGGATGAAAAATTGCCTCAAGGCAGTATCTTCCTCTCCTATCTATGTGGCATGAAAGAATAGTCTGCTGGAAGGTGTCTGATTTATGGTCCTCTGGACAAATGCTGTCTGCTGGAGCCATGTCACGTGCTCAATGTCTCAATAGGAAATTACCACCCACTTTGTGAGTTGAGCAAGATAACTGCATTTTAACAGATAAGACCATTTACAGAATTCTATTGGTGTAGAAGGGCTATGCCATTCTAAGACAGGATTATGAGTAGGCTATTCAGTTCAAAGAGTTTAACATATTTAACTAGGCTAAAATTGCCCTATAGCCTACATTAACTGTCTTAGTTACAATGTTATATGCTAGAATCATAATTTTGTTACATTTACAGCTGCCCTGAGCTGCCTACACCACTGACAGAGCTGAATGGCAACGTTGTCTTTTTTTATCAATTGAAGAACGCACTCAGATTCGACACCTGCGTCACACTCACTTCCCCGAGGAGCGGATAACCTTGACGAAAGAAAGCTACTGCATGCTTTACATTTCCATACATATCTATACCGAAATTATTCTAGCCTAGCCTATGTTTTCTGAGATTAATGTCAAATATAAAAAGTTATGATGATTAAGACGTGATACAATGAGTAGTAGTAGCCTTACTTTTGCGTCACGGCACGCTCTGCTCTGCATGTCCATCGTCACTGCGAGCCATGGATACACGATGGTCGTCTGTCACGACCGTCATGGATGTACTTCAACCTGGTGTTTACACTTTCTCCCTTTTTGGCCCGTACATCTACATAAATGTTCAAATTTCAAATATTAAGTGTTTACCCTATGGCCATGGATGTTCCAATTATGTACAGCTCATCAGAATTACCCGTATATTCCGTATTGTTCAATAAAAATAATTTTAATCCGATTGGTGGCCATTTTCTCATAGAGTTATGATGTATCAGAGTGCAGTACACCTTCCAACCGATAGGGTCACATAGTTGAAAGCAATGGAAGAAACTTCGGAGAAAATAGCCACAAATCAGATTAAAATGCTTTGTATTGAACAATACGGAAAATACGGGTACTGCTAACGGACCGAACATAATTGTAACATCCGTGGCCACAGGGTCAGCACTTTATATTTGAAATTTGAACGTTTATGTAGATGTTGGGTTCAAAAAGAAAAAAAGTGCAAACACTATTTTGAAGATCATCCATGATTGTCAGTCACGTATCAGGGCTAGCTCTGCTCTGCATGTCCATCGTCACTGCGAGCAGCATGTGATCCAACAGCTGCGTCCTCCAGTCTCATCCTCTGCTGCTTGGTACCACACTACTATACACTACGCGGATGGAATAACTGTCTCCATCAGATATTATGTTAGAAGGTTTTTCACTCCGCATTGCTGACAAGTAGGCCTGCTGGATATTCTTGACCGTGCCACAATATTTAAGGTAAGCAAAAGGAACTGTTGTGATTTTCCACTGAAGCATCTCAGTGTTGGAAATAGGTATCATCACCTGGACTAAACGTAGCCCTTTTGTCCAGTCTCTATTTCAATTTAAATAGAACTTACATAACTTTATGAATAACGAATGTTTGAATTAAATCATTCGTTACATTTGTGTTCAAATCACAGCTGCGTTCAATCAACTTGTAAAAGAACCGTTTCCCTATTTATAAATGATGCTTTGGTGTATGTAGCTATAATTGTTAAGACTTGGGTCGGTTTGTAAGTTTTCGCAGATGACTTGAAAATGTAGCGTATTCGTGAATCACGTGTTTCTAGTTGACCTTGAGTTGGTTGTATTTAAAAGTCGTCGCATCATTAATAATGGAGCGGTTAAAAAGACAGGCACGCTATCATTCTGCACACACAAAAAAAGGGGGTTAGGGGGTTATTCCAGGTAAACAGACCGATTGATGGTGTTGTCACTTGTCACTGTCAGACATGTCATCGTGTATGACATGTTGTGTTTTCTTCAATCAATACATTCAAGAGGTTTTTACATTTTTTTTTCATTGTCAGGCGTTGGCACTGAGCATTATTAAGATCTCCACTCAGACAAAAAAAACTTGGATGTTTTCTGAGTGACATTTGTAATCTAGATACATAAGTTTACATCATCAAGTTCATTAGGCCTACTTTATGAAATTATCGTTCAATGTATTTTTAAATGATTAGGCTTTTATAAATATGTGACATTTATAATAAGCTTTATTTCAATAGTTGTATTAACACTGAAATGTAAACTAAAGTATAGCTTTATACAGTATTAATATGTATTGTGAAGCATTTCATGCATGTATATTTGTAGGCTACTTTGCTTAATTTCATTGATATCCTGGTACCCATGCATGTATTACTTTGCTTATGCTTTATTTCAGATAGTTATAGATATAGAATTATCTGTGCTGTTGGATGTCACAAGTAACAGTATTGATTAACAAGTGATAAGTAGCCTAAACCCTTCAGTAGAACATAGTTGATTATTTAAGTGTCTCTTTCTTATTCATAGCTTAAGAATGGTGTTTGGATAGCACAATTTGGTCTTTTTGCCTTTGAGGTAAAGTTGGTGATATATTAGGTGTGTTTATACTACTTTAGTAATTCAGCAATATACCTACAGTAACAGACATATTTCTGTATTGATTTGTATTGAGGCATTTATTGACTTGTTTCCGGTGAATAGTAATACATAGTTTTTTTGTACATTATATTGACAGTTACAGTGGTGAGCATTCTTTATAATAAGCTCTTTGTGAGAAAATAATATACTATTATGCTATATATTTGATTATAGTAATCAAACTGAGTGACCCTTTTTTGATTTCCTGTAGTGTGCTTGGCTCAGGTGATCACAGCCAATTCCCTTAACCATAATTCTACTGTGCATGGGTGAACAATATAGGATGAGAGGGGCCATCAGGATTATAACCTCTTACAATACTTTGTCATACGATGACATGTTACATGCATGAAAGTATACGCTATTATTCAAAACTATAACCATCTTTGCAATACTATACCTGTCTTTGTTGCACTATACAAGGTGGTATCATTGTAGTACTGAGTGATAAATCCCTTTGAAGAGATTAGAATAAACAGCTAAAGAATATGCAGATATATTGAATGAATGAATGAATGGTTTTATTTCGGTCTTAAGCCATGAACAGAGTTAGTCACAGCAAACAGCACAAAAACAATACTTGGACCGAAAAAGGTGTAGGCTGAAGCTGTAGCTTATAATGCCTATATCCTTTTTACCTTATAATATACATAAAACAGAAACAATAACAACTAGAAAATGTGCTCCTCGGAGCACAAGTCTCCGCCAGCAGACCCACATTGGTGAGGATTTTTGGTAAGGAATTTATTCCAAGATTGGAACTTTTTCTGCTAATATCTCCTGACTAAATGTTAGCTTGGCTGATGGCACTGATGTCACTTCGAAACATGCAATGCAATGTTTCGAAGTGACTTACCTATTTATAGGTATGTATTTCGTCATGCGTCTCGCTAGCCAATCAAAGCACACCCTTTCAACATATTGTCATGTGTCACGTGAAGCTTGACCAATGTTAGCTTGGTGGGACCAAAGGAAATCAAACGAAAACATACTCTACACCATGCCTTCGGCCTGGCGGAGACAATAAACATCCCTAAAGAGGATTAGATCCCAGACACATGACGACAATGGGCACTTTAATTGTGTTGGTGATTGGTTGTGAAATCACCTGGTTCTCAAATACATTTTCATTCAATAACTGCTGTGTTGTCATCCAAGCACTGTAAGCTATTTGCTACTAGCTCTGCTTTTTCTGAGATAAGGGGTATTAGTCTGCAACTTTGTGCCTCTGACTCTGTCATTTCAGCTGGTTAGACCACATAACAAGCTACTGCATGACTTACAGAGGGCCTTTACTTACGTCATATACATGTGAACATTGCCTGTGGTCCTCAAGAGTTGTTGTGTTTAGTTGTTAGCAGCAGGATTATTGGTCGGTACGGTATGTTCTCATTCGTCAGTTTGTCTGAGAGCTGGATGATGCAGCTGTTGATTAATATTATGTCTTGTACAGTAAAGGATTGAATGACAGGACAGAAGCAGAAGTGGAGGCTTTAGAGTTAATGCACATGGGATTATGAAGAGGTTGTGTGATGAATGGGCGGGATTATTGCATCATCACGCTCTGCACAGAGAAAATCACTCATTTAAAGTGAGTGCATATACTGTACTAAGCTATATATAAGTTGCCTGTGACAGAGAATCACCGGAAAATACTAATGTAAAAGGTAGTTACATTAAAAAGCCCCTTGAATGTTGATTGAGGCTTTTATTTGTTGTCACTATAGTGGGTGGTCCTGGCTAGTGTTTCTGAAAATCTGTGCAAGAGGTAAAGTTATTAATTTAATTGATTAATTAATGAAGAAGTTCACCTGCATTGAAAAAGAGTTGGGCAGGAATTGATTTCATGTATTCAGTGGCTGTCATTACTAGTAGGCCTGTCACAATTATCACATAATCGCCTAATCACAATTATTTGAGATAATCTCAATTATTTTTGCATAATCGTCATATTGTTATGTTGAAACATGTTAATACATTTTCAAACATTTTCCCAAAATTGCATACTAGCAGATCTACAAGCTCAAAACACGTCTCAATGCAACACGTTGTGAGTTTATAGATCGGCAATTTCCACTTTTTATAAAATGTTTTGAAAGTATACAATTATTAAATACAAACAGAAATGGGATTTGTATTTATAACGTTCCAATGTTCAATGCCACAAAAATCGGTCATCGCAATTACTTGTACGACAATTAATCGTCATTTTCATAGCCCCAGAAGCTAGTGCACCAGTACTGTTGCATCAAACTAGACAAGTATCGTCCACCATTCTGTCAAGATCTTCTGTCCTTGCTTGAACTACTTGCATTCTGCCCTATGTGTGAACTCTGTATTCAAACCTAGTGCTCTGGGGTTTTCTCTTGCAAAGAAAAAGCTGATATTTTCTAATTTTCTCATAACATCTGAATCATTACATATAGAGAGATGAGGCAAAATATAATGTGAAGCAGACCGTAACTGATAGAGCTTTTTATTCTAGTAGCACACACACACACCATACAGATCCCAGTGGTATGGTTCGGTTGTGGCTGCGTTTTTTTTCTTTTTTTTTATAACTGTAGCAGGGCTAGGAAAAGCAATGACTACGCCACCCACACATATAGGAGTGAGGGATCCTTTAAACACATTAACCATATACTGTATATATATAGATATATAGGACTGAACAAGGTAAGGTTCCCCAGGAAGGTACGGGTTCAGAATTAACAGAACCAGAGGCTGATGTATCAAATGTGTCAAGTTTATTCAACAGTTGTTATAAAACTAGTCAGGTTAAAATACAGAACGGAAGAAAGCAGTTAGTGTTAGAGTTCTGCAAAAAGGGACTGAACTCAAGAGGCAAAGGGGGCAATAAGGGTAAGGGCTTCGGGGCCTCTAAAGTAAATATACAGAAATTAAACAAATCAAATCCAAATAATGCAAAACCAAAAGAAAATAAAGTAAATAAGTAACCAAAAGCAAATAAGCAAATAAGCAAATCAAAACAAACTACAAATAAGCAAAACCAAAGTCATGCAATGCTAGCTAATGGCCCAGTATAGCTCTGTCCTCAGTCAACCCTATTGCACTCAGTCTAAATAGTTTTTTTAATATATATATATATATATATATATATATATATATATATATATATATATATATATATATATATATATATGGCACGGTGGGAAAAACAGTGATTTACAGTTCAGCTCCTACAAAAATCAAATAAAACATTAGACCAACCCTCCAACAATTCATCACTTCATTAGGCTCCTATAGCAAGATGACAAAATACAGAAAAATAACAAACATACCCAAATAGTCAATGTATGCTCATGGCTCCAATTGATAAAGGCCTGCACAGCCACAGAGTACTGCTACTCAAAGGACCTGGAGGCTTCTGGAAGTACAGATATATATTAGTATAATTAACAACAGGCCTAATATTGTCAGCCTATCTAAACTCTTATACATATACTATTGTTACAATGAGTTATAAAAACCTTGTTTCAGATTGTCTTACCGAGAATTAGTCTGTACCCCTCATGCCTCCAGGTCTCTCTCACAAACACTCAAACCAGGCTTCTGGCTAGACAGGAGGCCACAAACCTGGCCACCCTCTTTATGCACTTTCCTTAAAGGGCCAGTGCTACATAACAGTGAAAAGTCTCACTTAATAATTAATGAGACCATACCAGGCTTGTGACGTGTGTATCAAGAGAACACATGACTGTGGTCGACTATCCGGAAACTCACATGCTCACTTGTCAGTGTTAATTGAGCTTAAAGAGCATAAAATGGACCCATTTCATTTTACACTCTCAGTGTTACCCCAAACTTAGGTGTTTTGGTGAGAGTTAACCCAAATGAGGTCAGATTTTATACTCTCAGGCTAAAGTTAACACTGATGATTTTACTGTGTATGTTGGGGTTGAGTCAGGAGGATGTTGTTTCAGTGTGTCAGTGGATTAAAGGATTTGCAGGGGAAAGCTTCCCTAAAGTTAAGCTTGCAGAACAGAGAAATTAAGTAGAACAATTTGCACGATTGAGAATGTTTTGAGTCCAAAAACCTGTGATGGAGGCCAAGGGTGTGCTCCCTCTGTGCACTGGACTTTCTCTGCTTTTACCTTACGGTACAAGATGTGATGAAGCTGGCCCTGTGCTATAGGGTGAATGCGTACAGTATGGCCCTTTTCTAAACTGTACTGTATAGGTGTTTGCATGAGGCTTTTATGTAGAAACATTGGATGTCGAGGGAAAGGCGGGTTAGGTCAGAACAGTGAGGAAATCAGATGATTGTTAAAAAGTATCACAAAGAATTATATACATACACTGTACGGTGTGTGTGTGTGTGTGTGTGTGTGTGTGTGTGTGTGTGTGTGTGTGTGTGTGTGTGTGTGTGTGTGTGTGTGTGTGTGTGTGTGTGTGTGTGTGTGTGTGTGTGTGTGTGTGTGAGGGGGGGGGGGGGTGGATGAATGGATGGATGGATAGATACACACCATATATGATTTTTTTTTTTTTTTTTTTACAATCCTGCCTTGTTAAATGTTATAACATGACTAATGATCCCCTGTCTCCAGGGAATGAGCCAGAATCTTAATAATACAAACCTAACCAAGCACAAAATGGGAAGGTAATAGTGTCAGTAACTCTGTCACAAGTGCTATTTAAAGACCCAATAAACATAGACAGTTTAAAATGACTGTGCATTTCAGGGCAGTGTCGAGAAGTAATGATCTTGGGGTGACTGGTGGCATAGCCACGCAGTGCAGTGACCACGTGCTCCTGTGACTCACGAGGACCTGAGTTTGAATCAGACGCTGTCACACTGTCACATCTGTCTGCCCCCAGTTTCATGTCTCTCTACACACACTGTTAATTAAGACCTGGAACTGTGTCATTTTTTGATTTGAGCTAAAAAAGCATTATTTTACACTTTGGGCTATTCAAAAATAGCAGATCTACAAGCTCGTAGCGCGGCACCGAGTGCCGCGCTACGAGCTTGTAGATCTGCTATTTTTGAAAAATCGTGAAAATGTGTGCAAATCTTTGAATACATATATTTTTAAAGCGAACATTTTTAACTCAAATCTTTGCTTCTGGGGAGTCCCTGGAACAAAATATTTTGATGGGGGTCCACGGCCAAATACATATAATTTTGGGGGTCCTTGACATGAAAAGGTTTGAGCACCGCTGATATAGAAACATACGTTTTTCAGAAAACTGTTGGGATTTAGGAGACATGTAGAATCGGCTTCAGGTCTCAATGGGTTAAAGCTGCACTGTGTAACTTAAGCTGCACTATGTCCTCTTCTACCCTGGATTTGAACCCGGTTTCCCGCAAGTGCTGACATTTTTACCATTGAGCTAATAGAGCCTGCCTGCTTGCTCAGGGGATAAATTGAATCTTGACCATCAGGTCACAATCTGTGTCAGATCCTGTGTCTAGGTGAGACATGACCTTTGACACGATCTAAATGTCTCAATAGAAGAGCAGGGAGACAAAATACAACCACCCCAATTGTATACGTTATATTGTATTAAGTTTAACATACTCTACCATACAGATCGGACAAAATTACATTTTATTAATTAAAAAAAATAATCTATAAATAATTTAAACACAATAACACAATTGTACATTAAATGAGCCTGTTGTTTCTTTAGTTTGACTCGATCTCTATCCAAATGTACAAACAACATAGGATGTACTTTTAATTATAGAGTGTGTATAGTGTGTTTATTGTGTGTATATTGAAAAGTACACAAGTTTTAATTGATTAAATCGATTTGTTCGATTAACTGTTGTAGCCCTAGCGACTAGTCGGACTCTTAAGCTAGTGCTAGTTAAATGGCTATCCTACCCTTAATAAAAGAACCCTAAAACACTCCAGAGAACAGAGATAGGGTTATATTAGCTAAATCATTGGTTCTCCAAGTGGGGTCCGGGGACCCCCAGGGGTCCTTGAAGGAGTTCCAGGGGGTCCTCAGCTAAATGATGGATAGTTAGGAACCAAATGGACCCTTATGGGTCTGTAACTCTGAGAGTGTACGAATGGAACCAAATGGACCCTTAACGGGTCCATTTGGTTCCACTTGTACACTCTCAGAGTTAAATTAACATTTATTTTACTATACATTGTGTCCCAGAGATAGAAATGGCATTAAATGGGGGTCCATTAGCCTAATGCATGTCAAACTGGGGGTCCTTGAAATTAAAATGGTTGAGGATCACTGCTAGAGCTGTAGAAATCTTCTCTTATCCCTTATCGTCCCTGGTATACCTTTTCAAATGGGGGTCCGCGGGCTAATAAGTGTCAAGTTGGGGGTCCTTGACATGAAAAAGTTTGAGAACCACTGAGCTAAATGATAAGGAGAACATCTTATGTGGGTTTTGAGCTTAGATTTAAAGCTATCAGCAGTAGTAGCCCTGTTCCCTGAATAGGAAGACTATTACAGAGACAAGGGGCTCGATAGGCAAAATATTTCTGATTTCCTTTTAACTCTAGGGATTATTAGGAGGCCAGCTCATGAAGACCAGTGGAGGGGCCAAGACGGGGTATCAGGAGAGAGGAGATCTACAGCACTAGGTATTGATTGATTGATTGAATACTTTATTAACAGTTTGCAAAGACAAGCACAGGGAAGTACAGTTCAATACAAGGTCTGTTAAGAGGATTTTAAACCCAAGAAAGCACTATGGCTTGTTGCGTTTCCATTGGGGTCCTTTGTACTCAATTAATCAAAGCTGATGGTGATGCTAACCCACGTAGGACTTTATAGGTTAACAGAAGTAGGCTATTTCTGTTCTCTTCTCTGGCGTGAATTGGAAGCCAGTGAAGGAAGGAAAGAATAGGCGTAATATGGTTTTATCTTTTAGCGCTATAGTTTGGTTAGAATTCTACCAGCAACACTTTGCACAAATACCAATTTTTACTGGATTCTTATGTTTTTTTGTCCAACACAGGACTGTGGCCTGGACGTATGACCTGGAGTCCAGCAACTGTTGTCTGACCTCAACATCTCCCAACATCTATTCAACCCCTCTTCCGCTTTCTGTCTACATCATCTACAGTCCTTTCTGTTTCTACCAGTCTTGCACTCGCTTTCTCTCTCTCTCTCTCTCTCTCTCTCTCTCTCTCTCTCTCTCTCTCTCTCTCTCTCTCTCTCTCTCTCTCTCCACCCCCACCCCCACCCGACCCCAGCTCCCAACCCCCCAGCGTCCCCGATGCCTAAGACCAGTAAAGTGATACAGCGCGTGCAAAGCCATGAGCACGACGTCACAGAGTCCGTGGCCGACCTGCTCGCGCACGAGGAGCTGGACTACAAGAACAGCATCCTGAACGTGGGAGGGGCCGCGGGGAAGAAAATCCCTCAGATCGAGGTGCCCGAGAACGATGGACGCCCGGCCTGGAACAGCAAGCTGCAGTACATTCTGGCCCAGGTGGGCTTCTCCGTGGGGCTCGGAAACGTGTGGCGCTTCCCCTACCTCTGTCAGAAGAATGGAGGAGGTGAGTTTGGACCATGCTCTCCTTCCTCTCCTTAGTTACTATCCCAAACCCAGGGACGTGCACAGATAGACTCTAGGTGGTGCTGGAGCACCTGCCCTTTGCCCTCTTGACCAGAAGTGCCCTTTCGAATAAAAGAAAAAAAAAACGTTTTTTTTTCTTTTTCAGTTTACAGCAGGAGTCTTCAACAGGGGGTCCGGGACCCCTAGGGGGTCCTCAGAGTTACTACAGGGGGTCCGCCAAATCTTTATGTGATATGATTTTTCTTTTTACCATAACCACTCGAAACCTAGCATCCCTTTTCTGAGGAGAACTTTAGCCAAAAATAGCCGATCTACAAGCCCACAACGCCTCGCAGCGCGAGGCGTTGTGGGCTTGTAGATCGGCAATTTTTGGCAAAGAGGTATAGGTGTAGAGGGAAAAAAGAGCAGACCAAGTAAACAAAAAAAAGTATAATTTACTTGAGAACCTGCCCCTCAAAATGTCTGTGCACGCCACTGTTAATCACAGACACAAGCTGCTGGGATTTGTCGCTACTAAAATACATGACATTTCCACTGGTCTGTCTCTTCACATAGCGACTGGGTTGCCGAGCAGAGGAGCTGGCTATAATTATAGTTGCATTATCGATTACTATACTGCCAGTAGGGCAGGGAAAGTGATACTCTGCTAAAACTGGAAAGAGATAGTACTCATGAATTAAAAATGAATGATTTACGTATCAGTCATGACATTTTATTTTTGTCCCTATAGAGTGCAGGGGTAGGCTGTGTGTAACCTGTGTTCATAGTAGGCAAGAATCACCTTGTCAATAACAAATCTATATGAACCTAATGTTAACGTTGCTGAAGTCCCGAATGTGCCCACCCAAACACCTCCCTCGCTTATCTTCTCTACCATGAAGTGATTTAGTGCACGACACTGCACGTAAGCAGCATTATTTACTGGTGGCAGACGCCTAAACGACAAGTCAGGTAATGTGAGCAGGGGCGCGGCCATCATTCACTCTGTAATTTGCCTCCCGACAGCCAATTACAGACACATTACAAGGGCTGTCATGTGGGGCATTTATCGCTCTTTGGACGGTTCCCTGTTGTCCTTCTCTTTCTCCTTCTACCTTTTTCCTTCTCGCTCTTTCTCTCAGGGACGTGCACAGATAGACTCTAGGTGGTGCTAGAGCCCCTGCCCTTTGCCCTCTTGACCAGAAGTGCCCTTTTTACATCAGGGATCTTCAACAGGGGGTCCGGGACCCCTAGGGGCTCCTCAGAGTTACTACAGGGGGTCCGCCAAATCTTTATGTGATATGATTTTTCTTTTTACCATAACCACTCGAAACCTAGCATCCCTTTTCTGAGGAGAACTTTAGCCAAAAATAGCAGATCTACAAGCCCACAACGCCTCGCGCTGCGAGGCGTTGTGGGCTTGTAGATCGGCTATTTTTGGCAAAGAGGTATAGGTGTAGAGGGAAAAAAGAGCAGACCAAGTAAACAAAAAAAGTATAATTTACATGAGCTCCTGCCCCTCAAAATGTCTGTGCACGCCACTGCTTTCTCTCATACATGTCTGTGTCATGTCAGTCCCTCGCCACCTCTGAATGCCAGAAAATATACCATATATCAGTAATATCACACTTTGAGCTGACCCCAGTTCAGGTAAGCTGCAATGGATGGGATCTGGCTGAACAGTCACAGCATTTGTCATTTGATTTAAGGGCACTGGCAGAGACCCAAAACGATGTACAACCGTAAACTACAATGTACTAGCTTGTTGACCTTCGGTATTCTCTCTATTCAGCCTTTACTTTCTTGATGTAGCTGTAGCAATGTAATTATGTAATTACTATTACTACTACAGTGGTTCTCAAACTTTTTCGTGTCAAGGACCCCCAAATTGATATGTATTTGGCTGCGGACCCCCGTCTGAAAATGTTTTGTGCCAGGGTCTCCCAGGAGAGAAGATTTGTGTTAAAGAAATGCTAAATTATAAAAAAATTAATTGAAACACTCGCTGCCTGTGAGCTTGTATATCTGCTATTTTCAAATAGCCACGGTAAGAATGTTTGCTGGGGACCCCCTGGAACCCCTCCAAGGACCCCTGGGGGATCCCACTTACCAGTGGTCTATAATATGAATGGATTAGATTTTTTTTTCTTTACAAACAACACCTACATGTGTTTTTGTCCTGTGTGTTTCAGGAGCGTACCTGGTACCCTATTTTATCCTCCTCATCATCATTGGAGTCCCACTTTTCTTCCTGGAACTGGCGGTGGGACAGAAGATCCGACGTGGAAGCATTGGGGTGTGGAACTATGTCTGTCCCCGTCTGGGGGGCATAGGGGTGTCCAGTTTGATGGTAAGCCAGTGAAACAATGTCATTTTCTTGAATTTTACTGCTGGGTGAGTATAACCTAGAACACACAGTGACAGTTGTCATCCAAACTGTTATAAGATTATGGACAATGCTTACAGTATTGCATGATGTAAATCTGCCTGCTGTATATTGAGACATGGTTTAGCCCATTAAGACGTGGAACGCATCTGTGTCACTTTTTGATTTGAGCTAAAAAGCATTATTTTACACTTTAGCTATTCAAAAATCATGAAAATGTGTGCAAATCTTTGAATATATATTATTTTAAAGCGAACATTTTTTAACTCAAATCTTTGCTTCTGGGGGGTCCCTGGAACAAAATATTTTGAGATGGGGGTCGGCGGCCAAATAAATGCAATGTTGGGGGTCCTTGACATGAAAAAGTTTGAGCACCACTGATATAGAAACATATGTTTTTTCAGAATACTGTTGGGATTTAGAAGACATTCGTAGAATCGTCCTCAGGTCTTAATGGGTTAGACATGGTCTCTGTATTGAACAACAGATTGACAACAGTGTAGGGGTGGGAAGGACATTTGTGAGTCCCCGGATAAAGATCGAAGACAATACATCAGTCT
Organism: Gymnoscopelus microlampas; assembly: GCF_963454915.1. NCBI lineage: Eukaryota > Metazoa > Chordata > Actinopteri > Myctophiformes > Myctophidae > Gymnoscopelus > Gymnoscopelus microlampas. Next base: position 46,902,673 of record NC_139944.1, on the reverse strand, counting down.
GTCACACAAGCCCTGCAGTGAATGGTAAAAGCTTCTGCAGAATATGCTTTGCAGGAAAATAATCACTCACTGTGTGATTTTGAAGTGCCTTTTTTTTTCTGCACAGGCAAACACCTTCAATGATCCTCTTGCACCACACAGCATAAATAAATCCCTTACTTGACAGCTACTGTATATAACTGCACTATATGAAATATGAAATATGCACTATGAAATATAATATGTAGGCTGATGTCAAAACATTAAAAACTGAGGTACCGTATTCAAGAAAGGAAGCCACAAGAGGCTATTTTCTGTGATAATCTATCCTGGGTTATTGTGTTTTTTAATTGCTTGCTAATAAAAGTATTCTCCGTATCCGATCATACTGTACCTAGATACTCCTGTGTTTGGAGCAGTGAAAGTTAATAGAATGGATCTTAGCCTCTCTTCAAGGCTGGTGCTAAAGTAGCTATAAATACATCTTTAAGCGATTACCGTGGAAACCTCTGAAAGAGAGCACTTCAATTATTCGTGACTGTCCCATCCATATTTAGCTCCTGTGTGTCCTTTGCTGTCACGGTACCTTGGATGGCTGGCAGGAACATGTCACTTTGTACAAAGCGTGGTGTCTCTTATTTGCATACTTATTTCCAGTCAATATTCTGATGTCATAATAGTCTGCTTTGCTACAGTATGACAAAGTAGTCATCATTTACTTGTCATTTTTATTAAGACACCACCCTCCCTGTAGTAGGGAGAATAATGGATGCACCTGTTCAAGGTCCATAATCCCCCCCCCCCCCACTCTCACAGGATAGGCAAGACGGAGAGTGTTGTAGTGATGGAGTGTAACCCTAACCCTACAGTGGTGGCAGACTGGCAGTGTTGCCAGATGGGAAATATTGAATTATCGTACCGGAGGTTTAAAATGATCGTATTTGAAAGAAAACTAAACGCATCATATGCTGCGTGGAAGCAGGCAACTTCCTGGACCTTAACACAAATAAAAGCCTGAAACTGGACTGGAATGACGCGACCGGTGTTCTTAACGCCTCCAAGTACAGATCTAGGGTCAGATTTGCTGATTTCCTGACTTATTTCGAAAAGCCAAACGGGATCCCGAATCAGCAGCCAGGGAATTTAATAAATTCACGAACTTATCGTACGGCCATTTTTGGAATTATTGATCGTACAGAGGGTAAAGTTATCGTACAAATACAATAATTATCGTACATCTGGCAACACTGAGTGGTGGCAAAACGATCCCGCCTCTAAACATGCAGTTTACCCATTTGATTGGTCCTCCGCCATGTGGTCGTTTGTTTTGACGGTTTGGGTCTCTGCCACTAGAAAGCCCATTTTTAAATCGAGTTGTAAACAACTCCACCCAGCCGGTAAGTCAGTGCCAGCCTGGGAGCCCTTCAACGAGTGCATTAAAGTGATAGACCTTTGTGTCACTTCCATCTCTAACGGTGTGCATACGTCTCTGCAGGTGTGTGGCTTTGTAGGCCTCTACTATAATGTGATCATCGGCTGGAGCATCTTCTACTTTTTCCAGTCCTTCCAGGACCCTCTTCCATGGAGCGACTGTCCAATCAGAAGGAATGGGTCACTAGCTAGTAAGTTTACAACACATACAGTATAAAGGCAACCGAACAACAAAAAATTGCCAGTGAGGGATATGGTGTGAAGCCTTTTCCAACATGTGGTGTTGATAGTAAATCAGGTCATTTAAGTGCATTTAAACATTTTATTTTGACAGAACAAACAAAAGCCGGGTGTTTAACAGATGACCAAACAGCTAAATAAACCGAAAACACTTAAAACAAACTGAAAACACAAATGAAAAACTGTATGGCTTCCCGTGGCGTTCTCAATCCCTACAGCTGTGCACCTGTGACACCCCCAAATACACTGTGTTCCGAGTCCCCGCCTATGCCCAAGCAGTAATATCACAGCACCTTCACGTACACATAATACACCACAATCAAATTGGCTACAACATACAGTATACACTAGTCACCAATGCTCTCTTTTCATGGAACCACTAACAATATCCTGTGATTGAAACAACTGCGGTCAATCCTCAAGACAGGTATTCGTGTTCCAACAGTAAAGTGTATTTCACCGTGCTTTAACCTCAGCTGAATCGCACAGCAAAGCAGATTGGCTGATTGTGTTAACTACTTTGCAAGGTTTCTTTAAAACTAGATTGACATAAACCAGATTAAACTCCTCTGAGGCTCCATCAGATTAGAGGTGATAATATTCCCAGCACAGCCAAGAAACACTCAGCGCATTATACTACGTATGACTCAGCAACAATGGATCTGCCAGCAAATGGAAGGGGGGAGCAGTCAGCATCCTCAGACAGAAGGATGGGCATCTGTTGAAACAATTCTCCGGAAGGACAATGAATTGTGTCCCATGATTTACAAAACTGACACATAGGACAGGAGTGGATGGCTGTTTCTTGACACTTGATGTCCCACATTAAAGGGATATTTCACCCCCAAATTTATTTATTTTTTCTATCGATTAGTCACCCAAGGGAGACTTGAATTCATGGATATCTTTTTGTCGCAAGGCACTGAATCTGGTTCTTAAGCTAAACAAACACCTTAACTGACCTAGTACTAGCTGCACCAGCGTGTGCATTAGCTGGAAAATATCACTGAGCACTGTTTGTTGTCACAGCCAGGTATAAGTAGCCAGCCAACTAATTGCAGGATGGAAGACAGCCAGGTGATTGCCAGGACACACCTCCCCACAAGCAGAGTGCAGCTCCAACCTAATGGACAAACAAGCAGAAGTTAAAGAGACAGACAGGAATTCCAAGCTGCCATGACATGACCAGCAGAGGTAGGCAGCGGTTCCGGTACCGGTAGGAGACACAAAGAAGACTCTTTGTGTCTCCTACTGGAACCGCTGCCGGTCATCAAATTATTGGCTTAGGAATGCGACAAAAACAAAATACCCATGAATTCGATCGGAAAAAAAATACATTTTGGGGGTGAACTATCCCTTTAAGATCATGATACAACACCTCAGTTTATGCAGCAGTGAGGTGTACCCTCTCCACTGCCACAGTTATTATTGGATTCTGTCCATTAATATATGTTAATCGACAACAGCGGCTATGAGGCCATTGGCACCGTGAAACTACAACTTCTGAAGCCAATAAGTGTAAAGAGAGAGAGACGGCCTCATATTGACGATGGTCTGTGGGCTAGTAAACAATAAGCCTGAGTCACTGCAAACAGCTTGCATACTGAACACTAAAAGGGTAGACGGTAAATGACTGATGGGATTATGTCAGAATTATGATTGCTTTAGCTACAGTATACTGTGCACTGTCATATATAAATGCCACCCACTTGAGCTTGCCAAGCGCGTGTGCGCGTGTGTGTGCGCGTGCGTGCGTGCGCGCGTGCGTGTGTGTGTCCATAATGATTAAAGAACTAGCCTATAAAACAGATTTCTCCAACCATGTGTCAGCCCCCCCGCACCCTCCCCAAGGTTGAACAACAACAATATGTGTGTGGTGTACACAGAGAAATGTCAGGTCTTGTGAATGACTGTACGTGCTCTGCATACCAAATGCAGAGTTGACCTTGTTTAGCTCAGAGAGCCAAACCAGCAGAAAATAGAGATGTCGACTCCCAGCGTCATCTCTCCCATCGCACTCTCAAATCCAGTCTTTCTCTCTCCCCCCCCCCCCCCCCGCTACATGCTTGCACCCCCACCTCCTCACCCATGTGTGGTCCCACCGTACCCATGTGTTCGTATCACTGTCCCCACGCTGACCTCCTTGTCTTATCATGTGACCAGTGGTGGAGCCAGAGTGCGCCAAAAGCTCAGCCACCACTTACTTCTGGTACCGGCAGACCCTTAACATCACCAGCACCATCGCAGATAGCGGCGGCCTCAACGTGAAGATGACCCTGTCTCTGCTGGTGGCCTGGATTATCGTCTGCCTCGCCGTCATCAGAGGCATCGCCTCTTCCGGGAAGGTTAGAATGTTCGTGTTATCAGAACCTGAATCGGAATCTGTTTATCGGCCCCGACACACAGCCAATTTGACTCGATGCTTTGCTCACAGAAACATACTGTAGGAAACGTTACATATAGCAGATAAGAGAATAAAGTATAAAACATCAGAGTAAGATATGAAACATTAATGAAAGGAATATATACAGTAAGGATGATTGTGTGAGAACTGGTGAGAGCATTATGCATTGTGAACAATATTGGAGGTGTGTATGCTGTGATGAGTCAAAGCATACAGTTTCATCTAATACTGCACAGATAGATATATAGCAATAATATTGCATACAGTAGGTAGACATTGCACTTGGTAGTAGTTGCATGACTGTAAAGAGCATGAGCAAGACTTGCAAGATTTGTGTAGCGCTGGATTCCAGCTCTTATAGTAGGGGGATCAAAGGCAAAGCGGACTGATTGTGATACACGTATATAGATAGACCTTTATTGATCCCGCGGGGGGAAATTCAGTCGCCAGATTGATTTGGATGTGTCATGAAAGTGAAGGCGTGCAAATGTAGTCTGAAATATATATTTCTCCTCCCTTCCCTCACATCACAGGTGATGTACTTCAGCTCTCTGTTCCCCTATGTGGTGCTTTTCTGTTTCCTGGTTCGAGGTTTGATGCTAAAGGGATCGGTGGATGGCATTGCTCATATGTTCACTCCAAAGGTAAGACCGAGGGATCCCCTCTCTCTCCTCCCCTAAGTATTGATTCATCATTGCCTGAAAATGATCGTTTACTATACACAGTACAGTAGTACACATTATGAGTTCAGGTTTCCCCCAATATTTATCCACACAGCTGGAGAAGATGCTGGAGCCCCAGGTATGGAGGGAGGCAGCCACCCAGGTCTTCTTCGCCCTGGGCCTGGGATTCGGAGGAGTCATCGCCTTCTCCAGTTATAACAAGATAGACAACAATTGTCACTTTGACGCTGTGCTCGTATCCTTCATCAACTTTTTCACCTCCATCCTGGCAACACTGGTGGTGTTTGCTGTGCTGGGCTTTAAGGCAAACATCATGAACGAAAAGTGTGTCGTGGAGTAAGTTCAGTCTCCCACCCACTCCTCCACATGCCATTCCTGTTAAAGCAATAAGCAATTATTCTTTGGTGGAACCTTTGATTGTATACCACCTGGTTATTATATAGATTAGATTATATAATCTATATTATTATATAATCTTATAAAAAGTATATATTATAAAGTCCAAACATTGTCAATTATTTGTATCCTTTGCTTCTGTGTTCCGTTCACTATACTATCATTGCAGGGCAAAACATCACATTTAAAAATCAGGTTTTAGCACATAAATGACAGGCAAAGGCATATTCCAATATATTTCAAAAAGCTACCCCATTTTGGTGATAAATGGCTGATTTCATGTTTATTTTACTCTTGATGGCAGTACTGTAGCAGGACAGCAACAACAACGCCACTAGGCAGAATAGCCGGGAAAGAATATGCACCTGGACCTTTTCTTTTCTTTCAGCTTTGTCTTTATGTTCGTGTATGTGCTAAAATGGTGTGATTTTGAGACCTGTTTAACCATACAGTGAGAGTGAATGGAATCACTATAGTTCTGATTTCTCGCACATAGAGCACAGAACCAACAGATAAAGATTTTAAGTCAATATTTTGACTTATATCATGGCCAGGTAGATAACCCACGGTTCTACCAAAGTTCAACGTCGCTTTAAATAATCGTTCTACCGCTAGAACGTGCTATTTCTGCTTTTGGAGTTTAAAAAAAAATGTATATTATGTCCATGAAATATTTTCATTAACGCCCTGGTTATTGTTTCCATTTGTCTGCGCAGCAATTCAGAGAAGATTCTTGGATATCTCAACTCAAATGTTCTGAGTTATGACCTAATCCCACCCCATGTGAACTTCTCCCACATGAGCACATCAGACTATGCTGAGATGTACAGTGTCATCAAGACAGTGAAAGAGGGCAGCTTCTCTGAGATGGGTCTGGATCCCTGTCTTCTGGAGGATGAGCTCAACAAGGTCTGTCTCGTCACTGGTACTCAAACTCATCATTCTGTGAACCTAACCACATTCAACCATATTTTGCCATGGGGAATGTCATTTGGGCATGCCATTATATTAAAGAATTACGAAAATAGCAGATCTACAAGTTCACAATGTGTCGCATCACGACAATTATTGAAAAAATTGTGAGTATTTCATAAATTGTGTGCTGCATGACACACAATTTATTATGAAATAGGGCTTAAGTGGTTAACTGTGTTAGCATAGGTCAGGCCCTGGGTGTCGTCATATTTGAAAATATGAAAATACATTAAGGCCGACTGAGGGCTGACTAAGTTTCAAGTGGTTGATGTAAAAGAAAACTATCCTAACACACAAAGATTTGTGCGCCCCCCCCCAGTAGTAACTCTGACATGACACTGAGTACTAACAAGCAATTCTACGAATATAACACAGATGATTTCTCTCCTGTCGCTGGACTCATGAACTGTATACATTCAATTATTCACCCTCCTCTCTCACTGCAGTCTGTACAAGGCACAGGCTTGGCTTTTATCGCATTCACTGAGGCCATGACCCATTTCCCAGGCTCCCCCTTCTGGTCCGTCATGTTCTTCTTCATGCTGATCAACTTGGGTCTGGGCAGCATGATCGGCACCATGACGGGCATCACCACGCCCATCCTGGACGCCTACAAGATCAAGAAGGAGATCCTCACAGGTGAGCCCTGCTGCTATTTTTGCTATTTACTTGATCAGCACATTTTGAAATGGGCTGCACATTATCAGTTTTTGTGACATTGGTCCATGTGTACTGTACAGAATACAAAATACATACTGGAAAAACGTTTATTTTGTTTTTAAATATAAAGCTTGCAGCATTTGCAAAGTGTTACAAAGTTGCATAGTGTCACTTTTCCTCTTAACACTGGTCATTTCTTCTTCTTCTTCCACTTTAGTGGGCTGCTGCATCATAGCCTTCTTCTGTGGTCTGCTGTTTGTTCAGCGCTCTGGCAACTACTTTGTCACCATGTTTGATGATTACTCGGCCGGTCTGCCCCTCACTGTTGTGGTCATTCTGGAAAACCTGTCTGTCGCCTGGATTTACGGCACCAAGAGGTGAGGCCAGACCTACCTCAGAGAACTCAATCTCTCTCTCTCTCTCTGTGGTGTGTGCGTGCGTGCATGCGTGCGTGCGTACGTATGCGCGCATGAATTTTGTGTCCACTTTCTACATGTCTGTTTCGGTGTGTATTCTTGTTGTAGTGTCAAAGTCCTTAGGCACTACTGGTTGCCGACGGCCAGGAATGAAGTTTAACGTACTCTATCCTGGGGTGGATCTGTTTGTGTCGGTGCTGCACCGCTGAACAAACCACACACGTTGTGTGTGCATGTCCAAACGAGCCCCGCTGGTTTGATTTGCTTCCCAATAAACAAATCAACTACCGTTGAAACGAGGCAGGTTGCCGACTTAAATGTAGTGTCAAAGTCCTATACTTGTTTAGGCACTACTGGTTGCCGACGGCCAGGAATGAAGTTTAGACGTGTGCTCAATAAAACGTGTCCGTTGAGTTGATAACAAATGATATTTATTCTCTGTTCCTATTGTCCGTCACTTCAGCATACACAAAATATGAAAGCAAAATATACAGGCAAAACTTAAACAGAGCACGGCACAGCATACAGACCACCAGCGCTCAAGAACACAGTAGAAAAACTGTTTGCCTAGCCGTTGGATTCAGGGACCTTATTAAATACCCTGGCAACCTTGGCCATGACCATGCCCTGCAGTGACGTCATCAAAGAGTAAAATAACAACAGCAATCATATGGCTCTTACACTAGTGTTTTTGTATGTGTGGCTTTGTGTCTGCATGCTGTTGACGTGATATCACGCCCGTCACCCTAATTCCCAATTTTCCCTACTTACAACTACAAATTTGAGTAGCCAATTATTTTTTACCCCTTTTTCGCCCCAATTTAGTCGTTATGCCAATTAATTCCTCCCCACACACATTTCTGTGTTGTCATTGCTGTCGTATCCTACTGACTCACCTGCCAGTGAGGAGCCCCCACCAGGAGGACGTAGAGCCTTCATTCTACTCCTCCCGCCCAACACTCCCCGCTGACAGGTGCCGCCCCCAGCCCGTAGAAGTATGTGCAATGACCATTATCACCCTCCCCATCCGGCTTCCCTTCCTCGAACACGGGCCAATTGTGTTCGTACTGTAGACGCTCGACAAAGCCGGTTGCACTTGTATCCCTACTTGATTCCTTCTGTTGTTTTGATAGCTGGTTTATCCCTTTTTTTCTCTGCAGATATTGGTTATTTTTTGTTAGTTAAATCACTTTTTTCTTCAAACACGAATGTTAAGAATATATTTTAGGTGGCATGTTGTTTAGACAGATGCAAAGTGATGTTTACCTGTCTGAGGTGATACATTTGTTCTCTTTTCATTCTATTTGTGTGACTATTTACCTTGTTGTTTGTTGACTAGGGTTCATGCTTACTCTGCTTACTCTAATCTCGCACTAGTATGTCGGACGCTCTGGAGCGTCTGAATTGTTAATCGTAAATGTATATGAGACACAGCGACAGAAATCAGAGGATACAGCTGGCTGAGGTGACTGTACAGTGAACGACCTTCATTAAACCCATGCATGCACTTGTCTTTGGGTGTCAGGTTCATGCAGGACCTGGAGGACATGCTGGGTTTCCGGCCCTATTCCTTCTATTTCTACATGTGGAAGTACGTCTCTCCTCTGTGTCTCATCGTCCTCATCTCTGCCACGGTCATAGAGATGGCCATCAGCCCACCAGGGTACAACGCCTGGGTTGAAGAACTGGTCAGTGTGTGTGTGTGTGTGTGTGTGTGTGTGTGTGTGTGTGTGTGTGTAAGTTGTTCTATACAGTGTTTAAAGGTAATTGCTTTGTTCTCTTGCTTTGTTCTCTCTCTCTCTCTCTCTCTAGGCTCAGGAGCGCTTCCAGAGCTACCCTACCTGGGCACTGATCATGTGCTACGCCCTCATCTTGGCGGCCATGCTGCCTCTCCCCGTCGTCTTCATCGTGCGGCACTTCAACCTCGTGTCGGACGGCTCCAACAAGCTGTCCGTGGCCTACCGCAAGACCATGATGAAGGACATGTCCAACCTGGAGGAGCAGGACGAGACGCGGTTCATCCTCGGCGCCAAGCCCGGCGGGGTGCCCGTCGCGTCCGCGCCCGTGAGCAGACCCTACCTGGGTCCCAAGCCGATCGATCCCAACTCCCTCTCCCCAAGCAGCTGCTACGGAACAGGCTACCAGAACGAAGCCATCAGCCCCGTCACCCCGACCACGCCCATCGCCCCGGAGTTAGGCCCCTGACCTCGCAAGTTCTCTCACTCTGTTCCTTTTGCCTAATTTGCCTTTTCAACAAATAGTCTTCACCAGGGGGCGCTGCAGCGCTGCCTAAAATCCCCCCACCACTCAGAGTAAGCTCAATGCAATAATATAATATTCCCCACTTACTGTAGCAAACATTGCTGGAAGTAACCACAACCTGTGAAAACGCCTGAAATAAGGAGTATGCCACGTACTGGCAGAACAAATGGATCTATGAGAAAAGTCAGCATTTCTGTCCGATTGTGTCCCACAGTCGATTAATTACAAGACGGTGTGAGATGACAGTGAGATACGGCTGTATCCAGTGCTGCTCTGTACAGTATGTGACATACTTTAATATCACTATTTCAATGTGATCGGGGTCTGCTTTTCTTTGCCTTAGCAGTGTAAGGAAGCCCTGCAGTGCAGGGGGCACACAGTATCACTGGCACAGATCCAGCTGTATAGGCTCTATGCACAGCAGCCATATTGGAAAGGAATTGGGCCTCTTCTTACTTCCTTCACAGGTGTTACCAATGATACTAATGAAGGCTCTGTTCCATTCTGGCCAGGGTGCTGATATCGTGCATGTTGGCTCACTAGAAACACTCCATTTTGGTTCCCAAATGGCCCCTTATGGTGGGTGCGTAACTCTCAGAGTGATGGGGGTCCTTGAAAATAAGACAACCACTATGCCACACTAAATGGAACAGAGCCTTCATTAGTATCATTGGTAACACCTGTGAAGGAAGTAAGAAGACGAGGCCCAATTCATTCCCAATATGGCTGCTGTGCATAGTGCCTATTCACCCTGTTCTGTATGTTAGTCCTAGAGGAAGAATGTAGAGGAACCACTGTGTTCTACTTTGTTTTGGTACTGTGGTACTTGAAGTCAATCTGAATGTGAGTTTAGTTTTGAGTTTTTTAAAGGTTTGAAGCCTAGTGTTGTTCGCTTTGCTGCACTCCAGCAGCCCTGTGTCAAAGCCATACAGTCTGTTTAAAACAAAAATGAGTCTCATATTTTGTATAATTCCTGTACAGTGATTCCAGTGTGTGAACGTGTGTGAAATAGCTATAGATGCGGTTTTATTCTATTTTAAAGTGTTTGTTTAGCTTTGTTTTCAGAGCTCATGGGGCTCTGTATGAAAAACTATGCTTACGGCTGCTGCAAAGACACCCATTCATGTGATAGCACACATCCTGTACAATGCACAGTCAAATCCGCACTGTTTATTTATCAATTTGTAACTCTGAGAGTGTACAAATATAGCCAGATGGACATGTACATGACACTCCAATTACATTTGTATATCTGTATATATATATCTCAGAGTGTGGGTGAACATCCTCATCCAAGTGTCAGTCTCCTACTGTATATTGTGTGTAGTTGATATTGTATTTATTTGTTGTGTAGAAGTGATGTGATGTTATTATTTTTGGTGCAAGTTAGTGGAGATTTAAAAGTCAACATTCTCTCCATGTCACACACTTGTAGTTGCGGAGACTGAATCATTTCATTACTTCCACCAAATAATAATGTACAGTAGAAAATAATACTTGAAAACAGCACATTTGTATTACTGAATAACAGGACACTTCCCATTTCTTAGATATAATGAATGGCATTTCATATGCAGTAAGGTTCATCCGTGGGTGACTTCTTTGCTTCTTTGAATCTTTTAACTCTATGGAATAGAAAGACATCTAGATTCCCTCACTGACTAAATCATTGCTTGTTTGTGAGGATCTTAATTGTTGAAAAGGTTCTTGGAAGTGTTTTGTCAGCTGGCTTTGATACAATCAAGACTTTCATTTCGCAAAATTTTACAATGCTACAAAAGCACAAATAAGATTTGATTGCCACAAGATTGTTATTATTCTTAACTAAAGACAGTTGAATCTGAGAATCTGACACTTTATTTTTACTTTGTATGCCCAAATGAAATGCACAAACCATGTTCAGTGTAAGCCAATACACAGTGAACATAGCCTAATACAGATAGTTTAAGCACAGAGGAATCAGTTATGGACCAAGTAATTTCACAATTAAATGTCCACAATCTGGTTGCTTTAAAAGCAATTCATAAGAATATTATTTTCATCAGCACACATGTATGAACATTTCATACTTGACGATAGATCAGGAAATTATGCACATATAACTAATGTAATCTGAAGCTAGTCTTTTGTTGTTTTTGCACATGCATGCACAAAAAAAAACACAGTATTACTGTCTGCTTGCACTGATTCCTTGTCCTTTCTCTTCTTCACTATAAGTAAAGTCTTTTGCGATGCAGTCAAAGCTGGCAACTATGTTAGTTCAACAGAACAGACAGGTCTGTTTTGTTACTAAATTGAACTGAGGTTTGAACAGCACATGATTCAATTGGACAAAGCACAGAAGAAGAATTCTCACAAAAACATCTTCCACTTTTGTACACATTTGTCTTGCTCTCATTAGTCATACAACTCAATTCAATTAATTACATGATAGATTCCGTTAACGGGATCTTTTCTTTTGTTTTCAATCAAAATATTCAAAGCCATAGCGTTATCGATTAAAGGGACTATATTTATATTACTGTATATTAGCTGTTGGTGTATATTCTACAGATGAATAGTGGAGATTTATCTTCAGAGTTGAGTATATATATTTTCATCTTGTGTGATGCATATTTGGATTGTATATTTAAAGACTTATATCTATTTTGTAGTTTGTGAGCCTACATGACATGTGAAAATGACCGTGGGGAGATGGAAGGTAGTGTTTCTCATGTTCAGATCCCATGCCCATCCTCAGAGTAGCCTTGTGTTTTAATAGCATGAAGGTAAAACTGATTTACTGGACCTGGTGTTCTTTCTTTCACTACTTTCAAAGGAGCTCTGTATCGTCAGAGGTACTGTGTGAAGTGCACTATCTCACCTGTCTGTTTTAGACTCCCTTGTCCAGTTTGGTTATGTTTTCAGTCTTATGTTATAGTGGGTGGGAACCAGACTTTTCCTCTTGTGATTGTACCATGTGTAGAGAGAGCTCTTTGTCTTTAAAGTCTGTAAAGTAAATAGTATTGTCTCCATTGATTGCACAGCAAATAATCAAACTTATAAAAAGATGTGGACACAAAGCATATAAATGTCTTAAAAAGTTCCAAACTTTGACATACAATATACAGTATATGACCAAAAGTCAGTGGACTCTTTCGAAATAGTGTTTTTACTTAGTGCACTTCGCTCCAGCGAGGCTACACCTACTGTATAATGTATAATACATTCTAAACAATATTGTGTTCTCCCAATTTTGTGGTAAAAGTTTGTGGAAGGCCGTTGTGTGTTTCAGAATGACAGTCTCCCATGCTCCCCCAAACAGAAAGGGTTTGTGGACATGAGGAGGAAGAACTTTAAATTGCCTACACAGAGACCTGACCCTTAACACTATATCAAACACCTTTGGAATTCGTCTAATCGCCCAACATTAGTGTCTGACCTCATTCATGGTTTTGTGGATAAATGGAAGCAAATCACAGGCATTGATATGGAGCTGCCCCCCCCCCCCCCCCCCCCCCTTTGCTTCTATAACATCCTCTATTAGTCTGGGATGGCTCTTCACAGGTTGGAACAATGCAGCAGCAATTTGCTTTCATTTAGCCATTACTAGGGTTGGACACTTCTTGTTGAGGACCTGGCTCTCATATGGTATTCCCATTCATTCCAAAGGAATTTGATAGGGTTAAGAGGTCAGGGCTCTTTGTAGGCAATTAAAGTTCTTTCTCACTCAGCTCAACAAAGCATTTCTGTATGGGGGAGTATGGGCAGCACAAGGGGATTGTCAATCTTTAACAGGCACCACCAGCCTTACACACACCGTTGCCACAAAATTGAAATAACACAATTTTGAATGTCAGTGTAGTTAACAGTTCTCCAGTCACAGGAACAAAGGGCACTAATTAGAAACACTAATTAGAAAGAGGTCCACAGACTATCGGTCATAATAGTGTATAATATGACAAGTAATACTGAATGTGAATATCAATGCACTTTTTCGCTTTGCCTCCAAAAAAAAACAAATGTATTTTTTTCTTTCCTCCTTCCTTTCTTTCTTAGTCCTCTTAATGCTACGCTCAATGTTTGCTCTTGACTGGATACAGTCTGGGAAAATGTTATATTAACTACAAGTGTAACTATAGCTGAAAGATAAAACTTTACAGCCCTAGAGAAAAAATATGAATAACAATGGGTCCAAACGTTGGAGTGTATGTGTATACATAATGTGTATGTATGCGACTATGCGTATAGTATGTATTAGATTGTAGATTCCTTCTGATTTACTGTGGATGCAGGGCCTTACTGAGCACATGTTTCACAATAATGACAGTCTTTCTCTTCAATCCTCATGATTGTATGACACTGAGACATTGTAAAAGAAATGTATGTATATTAATTATAGATATCACTCTGAAAAATATCAATAAATTGTAAACAACCTGTCCTGGTATTACTTACTGTCGATGAAAACACTGATAAATCAGTACTTCAATTCATTACTCTCAGTCTCTCACTGTTAAGAGTCAACCTGTTGGCCAATGACCAGTTCTATTGTACTACCCAATGTAAAGTGTGCAGTGTTTTACATTAACCACTTGAACCCTAGAATCCTTATTCTGTGGGGAACATTACAATGAATCTGACAAGTTGGGCTTGTTGCGAGGAACTGTGGGCTTGTAGATCTGCTATTTTCGGCAACGAGGTTTGGTGTACAAGTTTTCTAAGTATTGAGGGTTTAAGTGGTGGTATTAACATTAAGATGAATCCAACACAGCCAATTGTGTTCCCTGTACTGGAGTGCCTGGTCAGAGGCAGAAGGACATGATTCAATCTCGGGTATTAGTCTAAAATATAGCACAAATTCACAATAGACCTTCAAGAATCAAATGAGATGTATTTGCCATTTACTCATACAGGTATAAAGCAGCAAAATGCAGGTGGGACAGCATAGACTACACTAACGCTACAATACAAAATAATAAAATAAAAAGTAATAATATTTGACATAATTAAGTAAAAAACAAAATAATTAAAAACATATGTACTGTATATGCAAAAGATTAAAAAAAATAAAGTACAGGTGGAATGTCAGTTATGAATAAACTCTCAAGGCATTAATATATATTTAGCAGCAGTGTCAAATGTGCAAGAAGCAGAAGGCATACTATAAATATATACATCAAATTCACTTGTCTATGTACATTGTGTTTTGAGCAGCTGCCTCAGGATTCTTACAGTGGTTTTATTTATTTTCATAATGTATTGTTCTTTAGTTTTTTTTACCTTGGTCAGGATGGCACATCAAAACAACTTGTGTACCAGTCTCTGCCAGGTCACCCAGTTGGCACGTTCTCCTGCCTTAAATCACAAAGCCGGATACAGCACTTGTCTCCGAGCCAGAACCCTGGATAGAGCGGTTCTGTGAACTTGGCTTCAACCCTGTAGAGAAATGTCATGTTTTCTGAGACTTCATAGAAAGTCAGTGTTCCCTCTTTAAAATTCAGATAAACTCCTACTCTGCGATGACTGGGGGATGTCAACAGTTGGATGCCATCCCCATTGTGGCTTACAGAATAGACATTGGAGCGGTCCAGACTCCAAGACTTGCTAGTGCCCCCGAAGGCTGATGATTTTGTGCGTGACTTTCTGTCCAGTCCTCTGTAGGCCAGTGCAATCTCAGCCTTGTCTCCGCACACCTCCACCTCGTAGTAGCAGCGCTCCGCCGCAGCGTGAAGGCCCTGCGTGCAGAGCAACTGGCGCCGGTGGGTGAATCTCTCGGGATGGGGTTCAGATTGTTCCCAGCACTTATCTTGGCTCTGGCTCACATTTACCTCTTTATCATTCTTTGAAAGAATGAGGTCCTTGTGGGCTGTGTTGGGGTCAAAGGTGAGTTCACATGCAACTGGAAAAAGATGTTGAGAGAAGAGGGACGATAACGTTCAGAATGTAAAATGTGGCCGCTTGATTCTGATTGTGAAGATTTAGTTAGCGTTACAATTATAATTTAGGCGTTTAGCAGACGATCTTATCCAGAGCAAGATCAGAGTAAGCATTACACAGGTTTAGGCAGAGCTCAGATGAGAGTTGTAAAGTCAACTATTAAAATTCTGTGGAGGTAATAAGTGAAACTCACATGCCAGGAACTCTGCTCTCGTTTTTGGATCGAAGGTTGGCTGGCCTATATGAGACAATAAGAACTGACATCATTGCTTATCACCACTGAAAACTTGCATGAATCCCTTTTAAACAGAATTAAGTCAAACTCATGCTCACACTCAGTTCAGAATCAATCTATAGCATTACTGTGTAGGTTACAGTAGTCTCACGGCTACAATCATTCATTCAGTGTTGAAACAGACAGCAAAAAATGTTGGTAGCCTACACTGTGCATCCGTTTTTGAAATACCCTCTCTGACATTTTGGGAGATCGCAAGGATTTCTTTATCACAAAACACCTCCAGTCGACTGCCAAACTCTTCGACTGCTCTCTTTACACCCTCAAAAGGTAGGAGCAGGTCTTCCAATTCCTGGGTCAGGGGGAAAAGGTATTAAAAGAGAGAAAATGGCCAACATTTTGGGCAAAGTTTCAAAACTTTTTTTTTTTTAATCTATGTGCAAGCTCGTAGATCAGCTACTGTATTTTGTATTTGTCATACGATTAAGTATACAGTATAGGGCTTAAAGGGAGTAGTTCACCCAGTAGGAGACTCAATTGAGTCTCCTACTGGACTCTGCCGGTCATCAAATTATTGGCTTAGGAATGTGACAAAAACTAAAACATCTACATGAATTCAAGGCTTCATTGGGTGTGTAATTGATAGAAAATAAGTAATCTTTTGTGTGAACTAATCCTTTAAGCGGTTAAACAGATCAAGCTTCTGCATGGTGTTATGTACTGTAGGAACGGTACCTGCAGGAAGCTGACATCATTGTCAGTTTGCACCTGCTGATCAAGTGCAACTTCTTTCCTCTTTACTTCCTCAATCTTTCCCTCCAGCTTCTGCAGGGAGCTCTGAACCTTATCCACTGCTGCCCCCTCTTGAGCCTCGATGAGCTCCTGCACGGTGCCATAGTGTCCCTGGAGGCAGGAAATGAGCTGGGTAATGATGCTCTCACAGTACTCCTCGGCCTCTCTGGCACCCTCCTGTTTCATACCAAAAAAACACGTTGGTTGAGCGGCGTCAGAAGAGATCACAATAACTAGGTCTAGGGGTGTCAAACAAAGGAGCAGATACAGACCAATGGTTAATAGAATATCATTTAAAAAAGAAAATAAGAGTAGTAGAGGTAAGATTTTGTGTAGACAAGTACCGAAGCTGACAAAATCCCCCATTGCCCATTGCCTCCCCTCATACTAAACAGAAGTGTGCCAGTTTCGTTTCTCACCAAAAGCCGTTGAGTGGGATGGAAGACAGGAAGTAATAGTAGATTAACAATGATCACTGTGTTTATGGTAAGCTCACGTTTCATTCACCATTTGCAATGCTGTAACATTCACTAGCTAAGAAACACCCAAGCAATACAAATATATGTATACATATTAAAACATCTTGATGAATGATACATGTCACATTATCATATTTTGTGACAATGTGTATTTTGTGTGTAATGTCCGATTCATACTTTATCTATGACTGATTTTCAACAGTGTAATATCTTAGCTTAAAAGCATAAAAGCGTAACTCTTATTTCAGACACCACAAACATTTACCACTGAACATCCGCAGATGAAAGTCCAGTTGTTTACAACTGACTCAGTTACAGCCTCCTCCTTGCCCTCACCTGAATCTGCACGAGATTCTTGTTCAGTTTCTTCCTTTCCTTTTCATGCAGCTGAAGTCTCTCCTCGGACGTCATCTTAATGTTACCCAGGTCCTCCTTTGTATTAGTGTAACATGAAAATATTGTTCAAAACATTAATTTCATGCTCGTTTTACTAGAGAGATTTTAGACTGACCGTCGTTCTACTCACCCGTTTCCTCCTACATGCTGATGGTTCTGCACCTACAGAGGCACAGGGTCTCTTTAAGGCAAGCGGTATTGTTGTCGCCCGAGGACCTGCCATGATCAGTGTTGAGAATGGCAGGCTGATAAACAGTTCCTCCGCATTCCAGAGGAAAGGGTGTGTCAGAGTGTCAGAGAACACCCCCCTCTGAACTGTTTTCAAATGGGGTGGGAGGGACTAAGCAGCTGCCACCAGTGGTGGAAAGTAACTAAGTACATTTACAGTACTCAAGTACTGTACTTAGGTACGATTTTGAGGTATTTTTTACTTTACAGGAGTAACAGTTTTCTGTACTTTTACTTCTACTCCGTCTCCAATACATCTCAGAGGCAAATATTATTCTTTTACTGCACTACAATTATTTGGAAACTTGAGTTACTAGTTACTTTTTTAGATTTTGATTATTATTATAAAACACATACATTACCCACTTAAGCTCTATATACATTTCGGCTATTTGAAAATAGCCGCTCTACAACAGTAAAAAGAAAGAAAGGAATGCCTCCAGGAGAACCATTACTGCCAGTGTAAATCAAATACTCTTAAGCTCACAGAAAGGTTTATTTGTTAATTATGCAGATGGTAAAACATACCGTCATGGTGAAAGTGACAAATAAAAAGAACAAGAATAACAGGAAGTGTCCTTTTATTACAGTATTTAAGTTGTACAATGAAAAACAAAGCCATGATAAATAACAGTTCAACTTCTCACATTTGTTTATTTTATTTTGCCACTTCCAAGGCATTTTCTGAGCTTTTATAATAAGACAAAACAACTTATGTTGCAAAATAGTAAAAACACAAGACAACTGTAGAACTATTCTTTAACTGAGGATTTGTTTTGTTTGTTTTGTTTCAGCTGGGCAAAATTGATCCCTTGAGTACAAAATCTTGTTTGGCTAGTTAAGTTTGGGAACCACAGGATTAACAACGTTAACGCCCAATGTTTCAAAAAAATAAACATTGAGTATCAATGCTCCTCTTTCGTTCAACACAAACAATTAAGTTATGTACACAAACAAAAGTATACTTACAAAGAGCAAATTAAGATCTGCCGTTCCATGAGAGTTTCTCTGTCTAGTTAGACATATGAAACTATATTTTCCATTTAAGTTGGGCCCAATATTTATTAGTGTAACTCTCACACTCCATGGTCCCATCATGGTACAGGCATGTGACGAATAAGAAATCCTCCAAAACGGCACTGACAATGCAAATTATTCAATGGAAATCCACAAACGATGACCTCCAACAGCATCCAACAGCATGAGCCTGATCCACAGTAGAAACAGGACGTGGCTCTCACATCCTTGTCTAGTCTTTACCCTTTATACTTAAAAATGCATTAGAATTTCCTTAAAATCAAGAGTATATATATATTATACTGTAACGTCCGGCTTGAGGAGCAATGTTACTGCCCTAGCATGTGAGTTGGCAAAAAAAAAAGTACAATAGAGGCTGGACTGAAGTTTGCTAACGAACCAAGACTAATCACTAAAGTCATTTTAAATCAAAATACATTATTACATCTCTGAGTGATGTCACTAATGCTGGAATAGTCTCAGGAAACTTAGAAAGTTACTTTCTATAATGAATGGGATTATTAATTATTAAATAGGCTAGAAATAATGCTGATTTCATAAAGGCAACGTAAAGCATTTGGTTTTAGGTATGCACCGATATATCGGCCACAAATCGGTGTCGTCCCGATATTTGCCGGTATCTGTAAATATCGGTAAGGGCAAATAAAGTTGACGTTCACCGATGGAAGTAGCCGATATTCATCCGTTGTTGTTGGGAAGCATAAATGTTGCGCTGGCTATGTTTGTATGTTGTTGGATATCTGCAGCCTACCAAGCTGAAGATTTTGAAGTTATTTTTTTAATAATGAAGATTTAATTGTTTCCCTGGCACAAAATGGAGACATAATAACAACAAAAATTAAATTAACAAATATCGGTATCGGCTAAAATGTTATTTTAAACTGGTATCGGACAAAAATGTCCATATCGGTGCATTCCCTATTTGGTTTATGCCATGATCAAACTGCAAAAAAAGATTGATCCAAGTAAGACGATAGGACTGCAGGTCCAGCCCAAACCTGTTTTTTTTTAAGGCATGAAAGCCCTCAGTCACATCAACTTTCTTGAGTATAGATCAGTGGTTCTTTATAAAGTGGGGTCCCAGGACCCTCAGGGTTCCTTGGGGGGAGGGGAGGGGGGTTCCAAATTGACCCTTACAGGGTCTATAACGAGGAGTGTACAAATGGAACCAAATGGACCCGTAAGGGCAGCGGTGGCCTAAAGGTTAGCGGAGCACCCATGTTGCCGGTTCGATTCCCCGGACCGGCAGGAAAATCTGGGTGGGCAAGTGAATGGTCACCACTCCTCCAACACGGCTGAAGTGCCCTTGAGCAAGGCACGGAACCCCAAACTGCTCCAGTGAAGCTGCTTAGTGGGCAACAGTATAAGACTGTGGTTGTACTGGTCAGCTCCCAGGTTTTAATGTGTGTGTGTCTGTCTCTATGTGCAGGGCGTTGAGGAAAATGAGCACTTGTGCTCAGCTACTACCCTGAGTAAATAAAGAACAGGGAAAAAAGGGGGGGAAAGGGTCCATTTGTACACTCTCAAGAGTTATGGTGTTCCTTGAAATTAAAAAAGGTTTTAGAACCACTGGTATACTGCAGATGTTGTAACAATGCTTTGAACCGTTTCCCACCCACTTGGTAAATAGCACACTGGCCACGGTTCATCTTAAGTCTTACTTGCATTGGTGGATTGATTAGGGAAGTTGCTGCTGTTGCCGCTCACTGCAGCAGTTCCTCCCAGGAAATGGGCTTGGAGAAAACCTCACGCTCCAGCCAAAGGTCATAGTTCATTTGGAAGTCCTCCGGCAGGTCGACCCGTTGGCCCAGGACGCTCTGCAGACAGTTGTCCACGGGCAGGAAGTCGGGATTTGTCTGGTTCTGGTCGTAGCGGCGACTGTTGAAGCGTTCAATGTTGGCGCGCAGGGCACACTCCTCTGCCTGGAAGTCCCATGGCCGTGCGTCCAGATCTGAAACCAGAGACCCAGCAGAGATACTGACTCCAATGCCAATTTTCAAATCAAACCCTCTTTTTCTTTGAAAGTATAAAATAAGGCTTAAGTGATTAAAACCAGGAAGGGACAATACTCATGACATATCACGATATCCTAACTCCCAGAAGACATCTAGTCTCAATTCACAACATCGATAAAATATCAATATATTACCCAGTAAATGTTTTATCCCACGATATTTGTAACAATTTTTTTCACCCAGTGCCAATTGCCTAAGCTTGTAATCCTGGACGCTACTCTCCCTCTGCCAGCCTGAGCTGAACTGAGCTCATGATTCCTTCAACGCATGAGGAGTGAGCAGGCTGCTTCTTATCACCTGACAGGGGGGAGTTTCCCCAGTAGGACGTAGAGCGTGGAAGGAACACGTTATTCCAACCAGTTCCTTTCCCCTCCGTCAGGCGCCCCGGCTGACCAGGGAGAGGCAGTATAGAGACCAGGATTACTGCATGTTTTTTGTGAGGGAGGGTTCCACACAGAGGGTTCCACACAGAAAGGCCCTTTGGCCAACCCCACCTAGGGTATGGGCACTTGTGACACGGAGGAGAGAACACGCCCACAGCGTCCCCGGCGGGAATCGAACCCAGGACCTTCTAGCTGAGAGGCGACAGCGCTACCGATTGCGCCACTGTGCCCCCCATATTACCCAGTATTAACTTACCGTTCCCATAGGCCCAGTCATCATTGAGGCGATGGCGGACCTTCTGGTAGATGGCAGACATAGTCTTCATGTTGCTCTTCCTCCATTGACGCCCCAGGTATTTGGTTTGGACTTTGAGCAGCTTCAGGACATAGAGCTGCATCATGGCCTGCTTGACCTTCAGCGCCCTCTTCAGGATGGGAGCAGACTTGAACACAACCAGCATCTGCGGTAGAGAAGAAAAAGTGGCAATGGAGATGCAGGACAAGATGCAAGGCTATGCTTTATAGAGAAAGGTCCTTTTGCACACCAGCTGGGACAGGTGCGTAGGAGGAGGCAACCAGAGCAACATTGAAAAAAATGGAAGTCCCGCACACTGTCTTGACTTACAGCAGTAGTTTATTACAACATTTCGTTCTAAAAGACCCTCATCAGCTATCTCGGATACCTGATGATACTTGTAGATCGGCTATTTCCGGCGACTGCTCTCTCCAGAATAGGGATGCTAGGGTTCAAGTGGTTAAATAATGATTTTCTCCACTGAGGATGCTGTTAAATGTTACATTATGTAAGATCCTCCTCTCACCATAGTTCTGGAGTGTTTCCACTTGGTGAGCTTGTTCAGGATCCTCAGCAGGTTAATACACGAGAACAGATTCCTCCAGCAGAACTGGTTGTTATCGCCCGCTTCCTGTACAAAACAAACGATCATCTTTATGGGGTGCAACAGTTAATCAAAGTAAGCGATTTCATTGATTATTTAAGTAAATTAAATGAAAAGAAAAGGACAATAGCCGATATACAAGCTCACAACTCATCGCAATGCGACATGTAGAGCTTGTAGATCTGCTATTTTCAAAATGTTTGCACAACATAGTTTTGCGATGAAGTAAATAATAGTACATACATACGTTAATGATTAATCAATTCGTCTATATATATATATATATATATATATATATATATATATATATATGAAAAAAAATGATACAAAAAAGCACACTTTTCTATAGAAAGATTGCTAATAAAATAATCGATAGTTACAGCCCTAATCATCTCTGACACCGGATTTTTGTGAACTTCAATTATCACATAAGGAAATCAATGTTTTCAGAGCTGCGTGTTCAAAAGGGAAACTCACCAGACTCTCTGCAGTGAGCTCAGGGAGCTCGTGCACCACGCAGTAAGGGAAGTCAAGCACTGAAATGCTAAAAGTGAGACAAGATGCAACGTGTGAAAAGAAGGCTTCATAAGAACAGTAAATGAGCGACAAGAGCATTCTCAAATCAGAAAACTTTAATAAAGTACATTACCTATTCTTGGCTGTGATGTAAGACATGATATTCTGATTGAAGAACTTCAGAATGAGGGGAATGCAGTTTGCAAATACCAGGTGTTGGGCCATGTACTCAAACTATGAAAAACATACAGAGAGGACAGATTAATTACAAGAGAAACAAATATTTGTAAAGCACTTTGTCAAAGGTATAAAGCATTCCACTCAAAGTTACTCATATAAAATAAAAGGAACAAAACCAAACAAAAATGACCTAAACCATGCAACGATCCACATTTGCATCAGTTGTGACAGTCACTATGTTGATCGACTGTCACTGTATAGCATTTTGATTACATGTCTGAGAAAACAATTTGTATGTCCTGGACCTATTCATTGCCACTAGTGACCCCTAGTGGTAGAGGGGGTACTGGCTGTAGGTTTTGATGCCAGTGCTGCGTGCATTACCACATGACAACAACCTGTGGTGATTTTGATTGGCATTAATACAGAGAGCATTGATGGACAAAGATATGGAGTATTTCTTTGAGGTTTGTGGTTCAGTATCCACGATCAAGTGTGTGCTGTGTGTGTGTACCTGGTAGATGTGGTTGAGTTTGAAGTGCTTGAGAAGCAGCAGTAGGATGGCAGAGATGGCCTTTACGATGATCTCTTTGTGGCGATTGACATCAACACCAAGTTTCATGCTCTGCAACACTGTGGTTCTGCAGTCACAAATAAATGTCCATTCAGTTCCACAGTTTCACTGGGATTGTCAGAGCATCCCATTATCAACAGACACATTATCAACCATTTCAAGACATAAAAGTACTTGTTTAAGCACTAACTCTAACACTAACAGACTAAGGCACTAACACTATTGTGGAATAGTTTCTATATGTTCTAACAAGCAGAGTCAAGAACTCGAGGCAGATACGCTGCTTGGGAATCGGTCAGTTCCTGGTTCGATCCTTGACTCCCCCTGTGTTAAGTGTCAATGTGCGCTTGAGCAAGACACTTGACCCTACATGTAAGTAGTATAGGGGTTAAGTGTAGGTTGGTTGGTGCCTTGCATGGTTTCCTGTGCCGTCTGTGTGTGAATGGGTGAATATCATGCACAATGTAAAACATTTCGGATAAAGGCGCTTTATAATAAATGCACCATTTACCTTTTTATTTTAACAGTTTGTAACTAATATGTACTGTATAAGGTTGGTCCCGTCTCCATTGGCCTATATAGTGACCAGTGTGTTTACTTCTCCTGAGAGCTCATGTAATAAACTCAAATGCCTCCGACTCTGTTTACCACAACATCCTGATCGCTCCAGAATTCCTGAACTGTTATAGAAAGTTATACTACTCACGGCATCTCCTCAGGAAGCACATCTGCCAGGATGTTGATGGAGTCAGTCTTGGCCTTGGAGGTTGGAGCTGCTGCAAGGAGGATTTTCAACAAGGCAATCTGACAGACAGAAAGGCAAAACAATAAGATCAGTTTACAGATGTCTAGATTCTCTACAGGTGGTGGAGCTAGACAAAGTCATACTCATGTTACTGGCTGTGGATGCCAACCACAGCCAGTAAGTACCATGAGTATGATCATCCTGTTTTTAACACTTTGATTTACACGATAATAGAATTAGTCTTCACAAGAAATTAAAACAAATGTTTTGTTCCAGTTGCTGTTATTGTTCCAGAATGACGATCCATTAGACATAATGATACATTTTTACCTTATACCTAATAGTCAAACTAGATTCATGTTGTAATGCACAATCTGTACATTTCATGTTGGTAAGGACAATAAATGGAAAGTAATCAGGACACTAACCATACTGTATACTGAGCCATGATATATTGAATGCAATCAGGATACTAACCATATACTGAGGCAAACTGGGAAGAATACCCTGATAAAGGAGCTCAATGGCACACATCTCCACATCCTCTTCACCCTGTCATACAAAACAAACCAGTTTAAAACCACATTAAAAAGTCCAGCCAAGTTTGTTTTATTCAGATCTTTGTTGAGCTATGGAGGATTTAAGTTATAACAAATTGTTGAATTACTACTACGAAGTACTTTGCTTCACGCCGTGTCAACATCAACATCACACAAAACCATGTCTTGAATGCCATGGCCTCTTGTGTATTGTTGCTTGGACGGATGGATATCACATTGCAGCAATTCTTTACCACTTACCCCAGACAGTGGAGTTTTTTGGTACTCTTCTTCCTTTGAAATCTGAATCTCTGCTATAGACACATATTTGTGCTGAAACAAAACCAAACAAACATCAATACATCACAACCAAATAGCAAAAAAAAATAGCTTATTATGCTTCCCAAAATGTCCTGTTAAGTATGAGACAGCATTCATGCAACAATACCTGCTTCAACGTCTTGATGCTCTCGTGAATTGGTCGAGGCAGGCCAACTACAGTATCTGTATCACTGGAAGAGACACACACAAATAACTATGTTTTAAAATCTTATTACGGCTGAATAACACACATAAAAACACCAGTTAAATTGTTAAATCAACTTGAGGGAATTACTTACTTTCCAAGAGTGTATCCAATGAATTTACTTCTACTTGATTCCAAGAAATTTTCAATGTCCTTTTCCCTGTTAAGAGCAGAGATGTTGTTAAAAGAATGAAGACCTACAATGACAGATATCACATTCCATACATAATATGGTCTTGGATACAACATTATTGTAGATTTCTAAACACAAGCATGTAGAGATGTACAGTACTTTTCATAAAGATGGAGATCAGACAGTTCACACTTACAACGATTCATTTTCCAATTATAGACAGACAGTCTATGGTTCAGAGAACTGTTATGTTAATGTTAACGATTGGTAATTTTTTTTACATTGGGGGTTTTGCTGACATTACATCATTATCTTAAATTAGAAGGAAAGAATTTAGGATTACATTTGCAGTGGATTTCTCTATTGAGTGTTATTGGTCCAACTCTATCAGACCCTCAGTCTGTGTATTTCTCTTTGCTTCCAGGACCTTCTCACCTGACTTTAGGAGCCCAGGGCAGCCCCTTGGGGAAGGACACCCTCTCTGACGGAGGGTGTGGGATGGGTGGAGGCATGACCTCATCCCTCTCCAGGGGGAACGGTTCTGTCTCTATGGAGTTGTCGTTGTCGTCGTTGTCGTCCTCGTCCTCACGGGGGTCATCGGCCTTATAAGGGTCTTTCTCGTTGAACGCGTCCAGGTTGTCTTGTTTTATCAGGGACTGTAATTCCAGAGGACAAACAAGGTGGTGATGACCACTGACAACAATACCGATGACACATAATCAAAACGGTAGTTGCCGTTCTCTTACGGTTCTGTTGTTTTGAGACCAGGGGGGGGGGGTGCAGGAGTGATGCTTACCTTATGCTCACGCCGTGCCCGTTTCTGCTGCTGTTCTATGAGGTCTGAAGCAGACGCGGGGGGAGACGCGGCTCTCATGCTCCTCACCACCCGGATGCTGTCCTCTGGCAGCGGAGGCAAACCCAGCTCCTGGCGCTTACGCACCTTTATGCCCTGGAGCTGCTCGAATCCTCCGAGCGTGAACTGGAAGAGCAATGAGAGGTTTAGAGTTTTGGCTATGTCAGCCAGGGTCTCTCTCTCTCTCTCTCTCTCTCTACACCAGTGGTTCTCAAACTTTTTCAAGTCAAGGACCCCCAAATTGACACTTATTAGCCTGCGGACCCCCATTTGAAAAGATATGCCAAGGCCCCCCATAAGAGAAGAGTTTTATCGCTCTAGCAGTGATTTTAAAGCATTTTAATTTCAAGGACCTCCAGTTTGACATGCATTAGGCTACAGGACCTCCATTTAATGGCATTTCTATCTCTGTGACCCCAATTTATATTGTTAATTTAACTCTGAGGGTGTACAAATGGAACCAAATGGACCCGTTAGGGTCCATTTGGTTCCATTTGTACACTCTCAGAGTTACAGACCCATAAGGGTCCATTTGGTTCCTAACTATCCATCATTTAGCTGGGGAAGCCCTGAAACTCCCTCAAGGACCCCTGGGGGTCCTTGGACCCCACTTTGAGAACCACTGCTCTACACCAACCAAATCAAATCATTAATTCAATGTGAGCAAAACAGTAGTAGCCTCATTCTGTCATCTATTGTTTATATTGTCTATTGTCATCTATTGAGTCTAAACTATAGATGACAGAAACAGATGTTTGTCAATGGCATCTCTCACCAGTATACTTTTCCAAAGCAACAATAAGACCTTCTTCATTGGGAAGTGCGGGGCATGACCACTGCAGAACTTGGTGACCATCCCAAAGAGCATGACAGAAATGGGCTCGTTGTTGTACTGCGGAGACCCTGGATGAGAGTGGAAACAGTCAAATAAGAATGGGAGTGGACACAGTCAAACATACAGCACTCCACACATATTGTCACACCATGTGTGCATCCACAGCATTCAGTACTAATACTGCACTGCTCACTATACTGTTATTACTCCAGCCAATTATGTGACACACACCACACACACACACCCCTCTAGTTGCATAGATGCTATTTGTTTTATTTGAATTACTTGTTATATGGTAGTTAATGCTAAGTATACAAATGAAGAGAGGTTGCACAGCTCGTAGCCACAATGCAAAACAAAGTGACAATAGGAAACGTAACGTTTCGACCTTACACAGAGGTCTTCTTCAGGAAAGAATGGTTTCGACATTACACAGGTCTGGGAAGAAGACCTCTGTGTAAGGTCGAAACGTGGCTACAAGCTGTGCGACCTCTCTTCATTTGTTTACCTTTGCACCGTGGTCAGCAACTGAACACTACTGGTGTTCACACAGCCTGTTGTGTTAGCTAATGCAAAGTATACACCACTGATATACTTTATTCTAACTTTCTGAATGATTTTATTGTATTTATTTTATTATCATCATATCAGCATTTTATCCACAATGTTGAGGAAGGTCAAAGTACAAGAATGTCACTACTTCCAATGTTGCAACATCTGCACCGTAAACATGATGTGATGACCTTCTTGAAACTAAATTATTATAACAGAACACACACCGAGCTCAGCTTTGAAGGTGTCTCTGGTGGCCCTCCACTCAGGTCTATCTGCTGGGTCATCCTGCTGAATGGTTTCCACCATCAGGTACATGATGTTGAGCAGCACCCTGAGATCTGTGCTGTCTGCCAGGGAGATGGCTGGCTTCCTGACCGCACTGCTGCAGGCAGCGCTGTTACTGTAAAAACAAAGCGGTGATGCTGCAGACCACTGTCTTTCATGGTTTTTAGAACTACTACAACAATTACTGTATATGGGAATGATTTTCATTTTACGCTTGACCCATTAAAACCGGGAAAATATATACTCATTTTATGCTTTGGCTATTCAAAAATAGCAGATATACAAGCTCATAGCGCGGCACAGATTTTGTAATCGTGAAAATTTGTGCAAATCTTGAATATATACATTTTTAAAGCGAACATTTTTAACTCAAATCTTTGCTTCTGGGGTTCCTTGAACAACATATTTTTATATTGGGGTCCTTGACATAAAAACGTTTGCGATCCACAGATATAGCAACATAGGTTTTTCAGAAAACTGTTAGGATTTAGAAGACATTTGAAGAATCAGCCTCAGGTCTAATAGGTTAAACGCACAAGAACAACTTACTCTATCTCCATGTTGAGCAGCTCTACCAGAGCAGAGAACGTCCCCACGTCCAGCAGCAGGAACACATTGTACCTCATCCAGTGTTGCACCTCAGCCTCAGAGGTGCACTCGGCAAACGTTCCTGGACGGAAACAGTCACAATATGGTAAAGTGAGTGAGAAAATAGCCTAAATCTACAAGCTCACGGCCATTTTCGGCATGCGACGCAGGTGCACAACTTAAAAGGAGTAGTTCACCCAAAAATGACTTATTTTCA
Source organism: Gymnoscopelus microlampas (assembly GCF_963454915.1). Classification (NCBI taxonomy): domain Eukaryota; kingdom Metazoa; phylum Chordata; class Actinopteri; order Myctophiformes; family Myctophidae; genus Gymnoscopelus; species Gymnoscopelus microlampas. The sequence goes on along the minus strand of NC_139944.1, from coordinate 46,874,297 downwards.
ATCAATTACTCACCCCATGCAGCCTTGAATTCATGGAGATTTTTGTCGCATTCCTGAGCCAATAATTCATATCATCGGTCAATAGGAGACTTAGCAGGAGACTCAGAGTCATCAAATTATTGGCTCAGGAATGCGACAAAAACTAAAAACATTTCATTCGCTTCATGGGGTGGGTAATTGATACAAAATACGTAATTCTTGGGGTGATCTACTCCTTTGAACGATAAATCAAGCCTAAGTGAGTGGCGACGGCTTTACCCTGAGCCATGTAGAGGATGCCCCTGGCCGTCTTCAGCCTCCTCTCCCTGGCGATCACCTCCAGACCGTCCAACAGCCGCATGGCATGAGCTCTGTGCTGCGCTGCATCCAGCTCCGTCCATTTCTTCTCAGACACTGTGAGACAGCAAGAGTGAAAATAAACGAGAGCTCCTTGAGTCTAACATCATGTATGTGCATAATGATAATAGAATTAATAGACAGTATAGTTTTAATTAATTACGCGTTTTATGCGGTTTTTAGTTGCATACCATGGGTTCTGAAGTCCTCCTCAAAACACTTCCTGTTCAGAGCAAACTCGGGTCCTTCCGTATAACTGTATAGCTCTAGAAAATATATGTAGAAAAGACATTCGATTGGAATTAACTGACAGCCTTCTTGTTAAAACCGGGAAAGCATCTGTGTCATTTTAGACTTTAGCTATATATATAGTAACATAAGTTTAGGATTTAGAACAGTGGTTTAGAACGATGGTTCTCAAAAATAGCAGATATACAAGCTTGAATTTGTTTTTATAATTTTGAAGATTCTGGGACCCCCAGAATCTTCTTCTTCTGGGGGTCCCTGGCACAAAACATTTTCAGATGGGGTCCTCGGCCATATATATATCAATTTGGGGGCTCTTTGACAATGAAATGGGCTAGTTTCAGAACTACTGGTTTAGAAGGCATTTGTAGAATCAGCCTCTGGTCTTAATGGGTCAAAGAATGAATACAAAAGGAAGGGACTAACATAAAACAGGAGATGATGCACTCACCTGACAGTTCTGCTGTCCACTTGTCTGTATCAGAATATGCAAACTCAAGGTCTGGACATTCAGAAAACCCCTGTGTGAGTAAAAATACATGTTGTTTACATGCCATCATCAGCTGTTACATTAAGTAGGTCTCTCGGGTCCATTAAAAACAACAGGTGAACATTTTGTATGGCTTGTTGGTCAGGCCTGACAACAGCCGCACTCGTTGGCTTAGTTCATGCATAAAGACTTAAAACATATACTTGTTTCAATACAATAGATCAGTGGTTCTCAACCAGTGGTCCTTGAGGGGGTTTCAGGGGGTCCCCAGCCAAATTAATAGTTAGGAACCAAATTGACCCTTATATGTGTCTGTAACTCTGAGTGTACAAATGGAACCAAATGGATTTGGTTCCATGTACACTCTCATAGTTAAATGAACACTAATGATGATGATACAGTGTAGATTAAGACCCCCAAGATATCTAAATGGTTGAGTCCCTGGCATATCTTTTCAAATGGGGGTCCGTGGGCTAATATGTGTCAATTTGGGGGTCCTTGACGCGGAAAAGGTTGAAAACCACTGCAGTAGATGATAAAGTTGAACATAATACTGAGTCTTCAACAGGGAATTCACTGAAAATGTATGTATAAGTGACGTCAGGGCGAGTCTGTCTGTCTATGGCCAGCTAGCTATAACTTGCTAACATTAGCTGCTCCAGGGGCTGTAGCTAAGTTAACAACACTATAACAACCAGGGGTTCATTTTAACGTAGTACTATTATCAATGTTTATTAACAATATTGGTAGCTCATGTTAAGGGCGACCATGAAGAGTTAACGTTAACAAAAGGCACTATTTTACCCCTGAGCCAAGGTTAGTTAGACTTAGCACAGTACTCTTTCTTGGTGTTTTTATACACTTGTATTGCAACACTCTTTCCCAAAAGCCTTTTTGATTGATCTGATTGGTTGGATCTGATAATAAACCATGATCATGTTAAACTCACCTCTGAATCTTTTCTTTGATTGCGCACAAACTCTCCTCTGCTCTTGTTAGGCAGCATACCGGTAGTTCTCTGTTTATTGTTGACAGATAATCCTCCTCCGCCGTTTCCACCGACGTCCATCTTTCTTTCTGCCTTTACGCTTTACTGGCAGTGTTGCCAGGTTTCGCGAGAGAAACAACCAAAACAGGTCTATCTATGGAAACAAGCCCAAAAGAAGCGAGCCCGCCCCCTTATTCGCCCTTTTAAACATACATTGGCTATTTGAAAATAGCGGATCTACAAGCTAACAACGCGTCAACTATTTGTAATTTTAACAGCACAAATCTTGTATATATATATATATATATATATATATATATATATATATATATATATATACACTATATATATATATATATATATATATATATATATATATATATATATATATATATATATATATATATATATATATATATATATATATATATATATATATATATATATATATACTATATATCTATGCATAGCATAACATATTTTCAGATGGGGGCCTGCAGACAAATACAATTTGGCCGGTCCTTGACTTGAAAATATTTGAGAACCATAACCACTGGTTTAAACAACATTTAGGAAACAAGCCAAAATATGCAAATACACTTTAGAAACAAGCCCAAAAAACCGCAACCCGGAACAAGCAACTTTACAGAAAAACAAGCCCAAAGTCGCTTATAATAAGCAAACATGGCAACTCTGTTTAGTGCAGTAGCCTCTCGCGAGAAGTGGCGAAGTTTGTATTGGATTACTTCAGAGAAGGATTACTTATCGAAATATTTCAATGGGTGCTTCTCTCTGGTAGCCTGTAACCATACTCTGTCAAAAGTTAAAGAAAAATAGCCATTTCGAGAAGTAGTTTCTAGGATTTCACCAACCCTGTCTACAATTCCGTATCAACCAATGGCTGATGACTACAGTGCAGCTCCCCAGCCAATCAGTGTCCTATAAAATGAGGGCCAAATAGTTTGAAAACAAGGAGTGTCTATCTGTGGAAACTGGTAAGGCAGGAAGAACAAAGTTACACCTGAACTTGTAAGTGAGAAACAACGCTGTGGTTTGCAGTTAATACTCGACGGAAAACCGACAAAAATGGTGAGTAAGTCGCTGCTGACTCCGACTGTCTTTACTGATGTGATGTCCAAAACTGATGATGCATATGCATCTATAGCTTATAGATCAAACAAGACTATTGTGTATCTTTCTTCTGTTGTAGGGGGGGTTTGCATGACCATATTTTCATACCCCCAAACCAAGATCCTTAAAATTAATGGCACGTACACACGCGCTATAGATGTAATCATAATGGGGGACAACATTGTAGCCATATCATAGCTAAATATTTGTTGTGTGTGTGTGTGTGTGGTGTGTGGTGTGTGGTGTGTGTTGTGTGTTGTGTGTGTGTGTGTACTTACTTGACATGTGGTTTGTTGTAAGCTCACAACACATCGTATTTTTACCTACAAACTATTGCCAACACCATGCATGGGCTCACTGAAGGCTCTGCTACACTAAATGAAACGCCACCTTAATCTGTAGCATTGCTAACACATGTGAAGGTGTTGGTTAGCCCCAAATGAGCACGCCATGGATTAATGTTTAATTCATATTAGTTAAAAAAAATCCCATGTGCAATGCAATGCAGTGACTTTTGTTTATCACACCTTAAGTATGTCCATATCATGTACCCTATAGATCTACTGCTATGCTCCCATACCCATACTTACCTCAGGTACTTACATACCTATGTCTCACCTGATTGATCTCTCCCCCCCCCTGCTCCCCTCTCTTTTCTTCCCCTTTTGAGGGATAGTGGAGAAGAGCACCAGTAGAACTAAAAGACAAGTCATATTATGTTTGCTGCGCTCTGAAAATATCAGATCTACAAGCTTGCAACGCGTTATGAGCTTGTAGATCGGCCATTTTCAGCATGCAACCAAGTGTAAAATCAGCCATCAAGGCACCGCCAAAATGCATTTTAGACGACTAAATCAACTGTAGATTTAGTTGACTATAATCTTATGATATTTAGTCAACTAAAATATTTCATATGACTAAACTAAATGGAATTTTATTCGAAAGACTATGACTAAAACAAAATAAACATTTGCTGTCAAAATCAACACTGCTCTTAGTGTCTCTCTCTCTCTCTCCCATGCAGCGCGAGTGTCTTTCCATTCATGTTGGCCAAGCCGGAGTCCAGATCGGTAATACTTGCTGGGAGCTGTACTGTCTGGAGCATGGCATCCAGCCTGATGGACAGATGCCCAGCGATAAGACCGTAGGAGGTGGTGACTCCTTCAGCACCTTCTTCAGTGAGACTGGAGCAGGAAAGCATGTCCCCAGAGCTGTCTTTGTTGACCTGGAACCCACTGTCATTGGTCAGTTAAACCATTTACCACTCCCTTGCAACTTTAAAAGAATACTTCAACCCAACAAAAATTACTTTTCCTATAAATTACTCACCCCATGAAGCCTTAAATTCATTAGTTTGTCGCATTCTTGAGCCGATAATCCAATATTTGACTTGATGGGAGACCAGTCTTAACAAGAGCAAAACCATATTTAAAACATTCTTTGAACCTGGCTCATAGGCCTCCCAGTGATTACACTTGAGAGTTGTGGAGTTTATATCCTTTTTTAATAGTTTTGCATTGGTCTCCTACTGCAGCGGACACTGCAAATATTGAAGCTCATTAATGCGACAAAAGAATCTTCAATTCAAGGGCTCATGGGATGAGTATTCCTTTAATAAAAACTTTGAAGAAAAACAAAGTACTAATGATTGTCAACCATTTCCTTTGAACCTTCCATTCACAGATGAGATCCGTACAGGAGTGTACCGCCAGCTATTCCATCCTGAACAGATGATCACAGGAAAGGAGGATGCAGCCAACAACTATGCCCGCGGACACTACACCATCGGCAAGGAGGTCATTGACCTGGTCATGGAGAGAATTCGCAAGCTGGTGAGGGCCTTAATGAGTTTACTTTTATTAGCAAACTGCTTAAATTCAGCTTTAACTGATTAAAGGCAACTTTTTTTTTCAGGCTGACCAGTGCACTGGCCTCCAAGGGTTTCTCATCTTCCACAGCTTTGGCGGTGGCACCGGCTCTGGTTTTGCTTCCCTGCTGATGGAGAGGCTCTCTGTTGATTATGGGAAAAAGTCCAAACTTGAGTTTGCCGTCTACCCGGCTCCCCAGGTGTCCACAGCCGTAGTGGAGCCCTACAACTCCATCCTGACCACCCACACCACCCTGGAACACTCAGACTGTGCCTTCATGGTGGACAACGAGGCCATCTTTGACATCTGCCGCAGGAACCTGGACGTCGAGAGGCCATCCTACATCAACCTCAACAGGCTCATCAGTCAAATTGTGTCTTCGATCACCGCCTCCCTTCGCTTTGACGGAGCCCTGAACGTTGACCTGACAGAGTTCCAGACCAACTTGGTGCCTTACCCTCGTATCCACTTCCCTCTGACCACCTATGCCCCAGTCATCTCTGCCGAGAAGGCGTATCACGAGCAGCTGTCTGTCTCCCAGATCACCAATGCCTGCTTTGAGCCGGCCAATCAGATGGTGAAGTGTGATCCCCGTCATGGTAAATACATGGCCTGCTGTCTGCTGTACCGTGGAGATGTGGTGCCCAAAGATGTCAACTCTGCCATTGCCGCGATCAAGACCAGACGCAGCATCCAGTTTGTGGACTGGTGCCCCACAGGCTTCAAGGTGGGCATCAACTACCAGGCTCCCACGGTGGTTCCTGGAGGAGACTTGGCCAAGGTCCAGAGGGCTGTATGCATGCTCAGCAACACCACGGCCATCGCTGAGGCCTGGGCACGCCTGAACCACAAGTTCGACCTGATGTATGCCAAAAGGGCCTTCGTCCACTGGTATGTCGGCGAGGGGATGGAGGAGGGAGAGTTCTCTGAGGCTAGGGAGGACATGGCTGCCCTAGAGAAGGATTATGAAGAGGTGGGCGCTGACAGTGCTGGGGCTGAGGATGAGGACGAGGAGGAATACTAGGCCGCTCTTGTCTTCCGGTTTGCTGTTGGCTGGAAGTAATGGGATGGAGGGGAAATGGGCCATGTGAGGTCCTCTCCTGTTTTTCTTTCATTCCTATGACTTGTGACTTATTAAATTCAATGAGCAGTTAATTTGTCTTGTTTATGCTTCATTTGACTTATAAAGGTTACTGTCTTGTGTCTTCCCTTTTTGAGACTCAGCTGAGCTCAACAACTTTCAGTTCAGCTTCATCAAAACCTTCAGTTCAGTCTTACTCACTGGTACTCCTCTCTTAAAATATTGTATCAATGAAACCTGGTTAAAGTCTTTTGCTCTGCTTTAAAAAAAATGTGTCCATCTGTCATTAGCTTGATATCAGACCCAACTCATTTTGAGTAGCCATATTGAAATGACTTATTTAAACCAACAGCCTTTAAAAGCTTTGAAGTACATTACATGTTGATCAATTATTTTGGTCAGGAAACATGGACTGGAGTATGTCAGAGGGAGGGGGATGTGAGGTGTCCAGCAGATTCTCTACAAAGATGCAGTGCAGAGGTTTACAGCACTTTCATAAAAGCTGCTGGGGTCATTTACTCAGACTTGTGTGTGTGTGCACCCCAGCTTTAAGTAGCTCTATTAATTCTATTCGGTTCCTCAAGCTATATATTAAAGGTGTAGTGAAATGAAAAATATGTTTTTCACACTTTTAGAGCATATCCGTGGTCATCATATGGGCATACCTAACAATAGATGCCAAAAAAAATGAAAAAAAAACATTTTTGTGTATTTTTACATCTAAAGTCCCTAAAAAGCCAATCTTAATTACTTCCTGTAAACGAAAACGTGCTGCGTGATGACATAACTCGACCTTCGTGAATATAAATGAATCTTGATTACATGCACCTGTTTGATTCCCATAGCTGCACGTTCTTCAAACACAGCTGATTTTAATTACAGAGATACTCCGTTATGAATCTCATTGAAGATGAGTGTATTACTCAAAATAAAATGCCCGAAAATGTCACTTCAGTGCGTCTTTAAAGACGCACTGAAGTGACATTTTCGGGCATTTTATTTTGAAGGTTCAGCCTGAAACGTCGGTTCAACGACTCTAAACCAATCAGAAGGTCCCATCCCTTCAGGCTATGGGACGTTGGATCTCAATCACTTCAGCCGTGGGCAACACGGCTAGTGTTTGTTTACAAGTGAGAGAGAGACGGCCAGTGAAGCGCGTTTGCTACTACCTGGCTAATTTCTAACCTATAATGTTTTCAGATACATATTTTAGTGTGCAGATGAAGTTTAAAATGAGTAATACACTCATCTTCAATGAGATTCAAAACGGAGTATCTCTGTAATTAAAATCAGCTGTGTTTGAAGAACGTGCAGCTATGGGAATCAAACAGGTGCATGTAATCAAGATTCATTTATATTCACGAAGGTCGAGTTATGTCATCACGCAGCACGTTTTCGTTTACAGGAAGTAATTAAGATTGGCTTTTTAGGGACTTTAGATGTAAAAATACACAAAAATGTTTTTTTTTCATTTTTTTTGGCATCTATTGTTAGGTATGCCCATATGATGACCACGGATATGCTCTAAAAGTGTGAAAAACGTATTTTTCATTTCACTACACCTTTAAGCTTGAAACTCAGGACTTCAACGCACACCCTGCTTCTGGTGACTGATATTGTCCTAACGCATGAGGACTTTAGGGAGACAATTTTCAATTACGTTAACATGTGTTAATGTTGCATCAGGGAGTCCTGAAGTCAATGCAAGAATAACTCATTGAAAAATTGTCTCACATTAGGACAATCTGTCACCAGAACCAGGGACGTGTTTTCAATGAGTTTAACATGGACACTCTTGCTGCTGTAAACAAGGTAAAATAAATAAGCAAAGTATAAATGTAACGACAATATTTATCTTCTTGGGAGGGGGGGTCTTGTTTTCTTGTTTGGGATTGAGCACACATTTGGAAAGGCAGCTTTGGTTGTGAACAGTTATAAAAATTCAATTCCATATGTACATTTTGACTTTTGTTTTCATTGTACCTGTTTTGTGTATGTCTTTTTTTAGATAAGGAAGCACCCCAAAGTGTTTGAACTGAAATAGATTTCGTCCTGTGCTTCACAATACACATATTTTAAACTTATCTGTGGAACCGAGTCAAACAAAATGTAACGCCTCAACTCCTACATTCCAAGCGCCTGTCAGGGTGGGGGGTCCCCAGGTCCAATATGATTATTTTGGGGGTCGCGGCCGGAAAAGGTTGAGTACAATCTACTCAGAGGTAGATGAACACCAATAAATGTGACATGAGCCAGTTTCAAATTAAAACATTTTTCGTTTATTAAAAGGATCTGTGCACATAAATAGACAAAGCTTACCTGTATATAAAAAAAACAGACACCCATAAAAATGGATTCTTCATTTGTTAGTTGTGTTCAATAAAATAAAATTGACATTGATTGTGTCCACACTGTTATATTATTGTACATAAACATATTTTCTGTTGTAATTTCATAATGCAAACTAAAGTAATCAAATTTAAAAACTGGGTGCACCTGTCACATCACAGTGGTATGTATACTGTATTTTCACCTCAGATAATAGTCTCCTCCAACACATTCAGAAGTCATTAAAATAAACAGTTAGATCTAGAATAAACTATTTGTTATTCTTACAAAAAAAAGTAATGAAATTCGAAATCAATGGCATTTTGCCAGTCCATGTACAGTATTTTTCTGAAAAAATAAAATAACTTGACTACATGTATCAGAAAATACAGGGGTGAACAAGATGCATTACAATTATGTAAAACAACAATAATCCAATGATATTAAAACCAAGGTGTAACAAGTTTCAAAGAAATAATGTCTATAATGGTTTCTTGTGAATTATTTTTACAGTAATGCATACTTAACTTTTGTAAAACATTGACATGTGAACTTTGTGTCATTCTACATCTAAAAAGCCGTAGACAGAAGAGAAATTAAAAGACACTGCTGCATAGCAATTCCAGGATATTGCAAAATAAGTACTGCATTGGGCAATTCTATTCTGAAGGAGTATTCAGTATGAATGAGTTATATATATACTATATATGCACACACACACACACACACACACACACATATGGTATATACATCTCGTGAGTATATATACACAGCATGTATACATTATACATGTACTGTATATAATATGTATACACACACACACACACACACACACACATATGTGACTCACAAGGCACTGTCACTTCTAAAGCCGTTAGTGCAAAGATAAAAGCGCTTCACGTCACAGTAACCTACTGTAAGATAGTATTCAACAAACAGCAAAGGTATATACGATAGATAAAAAGGTAAAGGGATTTAAGGAATTGTCTATAATCTTTGTAGTTCACTGCAGTATTGGGTTCTGACTTTTGCTTGATCAGAAAATAGCTTAACTTGCTCAAATGTTAAGTGACAGCTGCAGAGGTTTCTGGTAATTACTTAGCAGAATTTAAACGTTTTTCACGGTTTACCCCTACCCCACTTGGACGCCCCTCCAATTCTCCGATTTCTAAACTGGTAAATAAATAGAGTAGGTACAAACAAAAACATAGTATAGTCAATATGTGCCAAGATGCATGCAATTTCTGAGAAAATGCATGCTCAATCCCTATAAAATGTGCCAAAATAAAAGTCAACCAATGTGGACACTACTGTACCTTAGTAAAAAGAAAAACAGTTTGTGTGTCTAAAAGTCTTTCCTAATAGTGCTTCCCATGAATGTTTTTTTATAATGGAGGTGAGAATGGATGGTTATGAATACACAAAATAGAAAAATGTGACCTAAAATAGCACTGACTCAATAGCGAACTATCTAGCCTAGCACAATGGCATTATCAAATGTTTTGGTAGAAAATAACATACATTTCTGACCTTGGATATTTCGGGTGTTGAGTCCATTTCTATTTGGTTTAAAACTATTAATAAATAAGAGGGAAGTATGTCATTTTGACAAGATTTGATTTGTATGTTTAATCTGATGTTGAAGATAATCTCAGTGTTCAGCATCTATCAGAACAGTATGGAACTGGTTGATCTGTAATTGCCTAGACATACTGTAATAGCTTACCATTCAACTCCAATTACTGACCCCAGACATTGCCTGTCATTCAAGTACACTTTACAGACAACATAGCAGCCACGAACAACTTGCTCTGGGCAGAAAATCATATTATAGACTAGTATAAATTATTACTAATAATGTTGACCCCATGGTGTGAAAGGAAGCTGGGATATTAATATATAAGACCTGGATATTAGTACAGCAAATTAGATTCAGGGCAAAATAATATTCTTCTAGAGTTCAAAATATTTAAATGACACTCCACAAGCCTAAAAATGGACACATCCAAAACAACAACAACAACAACATCAGGATCTTATTATCTATCATATTGCGAATCAAACTAACATTTAGTCTTACCAGTGTAGCCTCTCTTAGCTGGAATGTAATTAAAATAGTGAGTGCAGTGACAGTGAAGTGGCGATTTCACAAATAACCTTTTCCCCACAATCATTTGGCACAATATATTTGTTGCATAATTCAATATGTATCATATTATCCCTAAAATATACAGTATAAGTATATGAAAACAGACACATAAGAATAAAACCTCAAATAGGCATCCGTGTATAGAATACTGTATATACAGTACAGTATATACGCAAGAGCTGTACTTATGCTGGTCATTCATAACCAGTTGGTTGCCATGCCAAGAAACCAGGAAGTGTGTCAAGGCAAAGTTGCTGTGTCTAATGAAATACAGCTAAATAAACACTTTGTGTCTTGTGAGTCAATAAAATAGTAAATATAGAACTTCCATTTATCTTCTGGTGTGATATTGCCCAAGCTGTGCTTTGCTGAGACGTGGTTCGCCCATGCAAACTAATACCTGATGAATGAATAACAAAGGGAAAAGAGAGTTAGTAGATATACTCTTTTTTTTAAGTATTGTTAAGTCGTTTTTAAATTATCTCTATAAATGCAAGGAATCAGAGTGTGTGTGTGTGTGTGTGTGTGTGTGTGTGTGTGTGTGTGTGTGTGTGTGTGTGTGTGTGTGTGTGTGTGTGTGTGTGTGTGTGTGTGTGTGTGTGTGTGTGTGTGTGTGTGTGTGTGTGTGTGTGTGTGTGTGTGTGTGTGTGTGTGTCTTGTGCATAACTCCAAGGACAGTCCAACCGATTGACTTCATACTTGCCTTGTGTATCCTGGAGGACGAAACCGAAAATCCCCAAATCTATGTATCTACCTGTCTGTCTGTGTCCCGTTTAATGCCCATATATGGAGATCTCCACGGAGATCACTGATGTGATTAATATGACATCATAGCATACCTAGGACCACAATGGAAACAAGTCCCCCAGGACGTTTTTGTGTCCTTTCCTTTTAGCCTTAATGTCTGACTGTACCACGTGGTGGTTACATTTTTTACTAATAAAAAATGCAATCAATCAAAGCACTGATGTCATAGACTGGCCTCCAAGTACTATGATAAGGTGTACTGCACTAAGTATGCTGACAATGGGTACATCGGATATTGCATACCCAGAGGGACATGCGTTCCGACGGGCATCGCTCACAATGGGCATCAGCTTGGTTAATTTAAAGCACAATTAAATCATGCTAGAGGTTTGGCGTGTGTAAGTTACCTTGCCATGGTGTAACTCCAAATACTGGCGAGATTGTACTTGCTAAAAATGTGACTTTGAGACCTGTTTCACCGTGCAATGCAAGTCAAAGGAGAGACCGTTAGTACCATAGACCAGTGGTTCTGAACCAGTGGTCCGGGGACCACCAGTGGTCCTTGAGGGGGTTCCAGGGGGTCCCCAGCCAAATTAATAGTTAGAAACCAAATTGACCCTTATGTGTCTGTAACTCTGAGTGTACAAATGGAACCAAATGGACCCTAACGGGTCCATTTGGTTCCATTTGTACACTCCCAGAGTTACATGAACACAAATGATGATGACACTTCAGTGTAGATTGGGACCCCCAAGAAATTAAAATGGTTGAGTCCCTGGCATATCCTTTCAAATGGGTGTCCCTGGGCTAATATGTGTCAATTTGGTGGTCCTTGACACGAAAAAGGTTGAAAACCACTGCGGTAGGGTCCGAACGTGCCCTTCTGTGACGCACGCGGAAACCTCCCGAGGGAGGGCGGAAGCAATACGAGGTACTGCGATACAGGTCGCTCCAATGAACTGCAGAGGCCAATGAGGTATCTAGGTTTCTATATCTATGGTTAGTACAGTACCTGTAGTAGTTGGGTTTAAAGGGGCCATTCTTGTTCAGACCCAAGTACTTGGCTTGTTCATCAGAGAGCTCTGTGAGGTGGGCGTCAAAGGTGGCCAGATGCAAGCTGGCAACATACTCGTCTGAAACACACAACATGATTATGGAAGGGATAATATTATTATCCATTTAAATAGTGCTTAAACCATACTGCCACTTGGGAGTTATTTGTACACAACCATTGTGCGACATATGTGACAATTAAGTTGATTCTGATTTTTTATTTGGGGCTTTTTATGCCTTTATCATGAATTAGGCTGACAGGAAATGGGGAGTGATGGGGAGTGACGCGCAACAAAGGCCGTCAGGATCGGGACTCGAACCCAGGCTACATTGTAGCCTAGGTGCCCGGACTACACCAGCGATCCGGGCCGCTGACTCTGATTCTTAGAGCCTGGCTTGCAATATCACACATATACACTAGAGGGAATTAGTTGGTTCAAATTTAAAGGCAATTGTAAGATATCAAAGAGAAAAATCCAGCACAGTATTCTGCTATGAGATTGAGGCCAAATATCAGTGATAGCTTGAAGATAACATTTTCAGACCAGGGCTGTTAAGTATTCTTTGATCCTCACCCATTTTCTTAGGCAGCAAGTAAACATCCTGTTTGTAGCGTCCTTCTGGGGCGTTGTACAACTCAATGAGGGCAAGAGCCTGCAAACATACAGTGCAACAGTGTCATCAGTATTCTTTTTCTCTTTATCGCAACATTATACCCTCAAAATCAGTTATTATATTCTATCAAAGCATTCGATGGCACCGTGGGTGGAGTTCAGCTCAGCTCAAGCTACCATGGTGGCGTAATGTAATTAGTTGAATGTAGAGAGATAGGAAACCAAGGGGAGACATGGGAGACATGACAGGAGTCAGACTCGAACTTGAGTCCTCACATCTCACAAGGAGCATATTTCCAGTTCACTAATTGGCTGTGCCACCAGGCACGCCATACATGTATGTTTTTTCCTGGCATCCTATAGTGTGTATAGTTTCAATGTACAGATTATCGATTTTTTGATATTATACAGTTTTTTAGGTTCTTGGTTTACCTAGATAGATCTTAGATTGCTATTTCTACACATTTGATGTATTACCTTGTGTTTTCCTTGCTTACTGTAAATCGTACTTTGCTGTACGACCACATGACGTCACTCACCAAAAATGAGTGATTACTTGGAAATGCAGCCACACGATGAAGTATACATGGTACAGCTTAGTGATGTGTTACCTGAGTGGTGGCTGTGATGGACAAGACAAAGGTGGGGACAGTGGAGCAGCTGAGGTTCAGTAGACGACCCTAAAGACATTGAGCAAAAAATATGTTTAAAACATTGCCATGAGGTCAAATAGGATTGTATTGTTGAGTTGGAGTGAGTTTGAACTCTTTTTTTTAAATAATTATTTTTAAATATATTTGTATCTGTTGCATCTCTAGTTTTGAAACAATGAGGGGGTACAAACAGGAGTTTCACCTCAGCCAGTAGGATGACTCTCTTGCCATCAGGCCAGATAACATGATCCACCTGAGAACGCACTCTCTCCCAGGTCAATTCAGGGGTCCGAAGGCTTGCCTAGAGAAACAATATCAGTCATCAAGAGCCAACTGTAAACTTCAGTATAGTGGTGTTTTTATTTGCTGTTAGACCCTAACCCAGTTCCTGCCTCGGATGAAGCTCCCTGCACACATTCCATTTCTGAATTATGAATCTCTGGATTATGAATGTGAAAAGTACACAAAGCTTCAAAGCTAATTCAAAATACAATCTCAGCTTGAATCAACTATGAAAGATAACTTGAATGAATGCTTTAGATACACATGTCTATAACTTCATAGCTTTTGCATTCTGAATGTCACAGTCCATTTGATAACACAAATGTTGCTCACCACATCAATCTCAGTATTAGAGTGGCCCATGTTGCACACAATGGCACCATTCTTCATCCTATCCAGCTGGTCTCTGGTCACAACATTTTTATTACCTACACCACAACATACCTCAGTCAGATTAATGACTAGAAAATTGATATTTTCTATACTTTATTATTGATTTAGCAAAGCAGACAGGATGAAAGCCGATATGAATGTCATCGCACAAAGTGGTTTGTGCGATGACAAGTGGTTGCATAATGCACAATACAGTAAAGCTTGATTTGTACTTCATTGTGTGAAAATTGGTTAAAATAGCAGATCTGCAAGCTCACATTGCAACACGTGAGCTTGTAGATCTGCTATTTTTGCCGACGGTCACGGTTGTTCAACGGAGTATAAATTAACTGCAAAATGTGCCTTGTATTGACACATAGTTACCAGTGCATGTGATGATCACGTCTACTTGGCGGATGATTTCATTGAGCTTGAGCACCCGGAAACCGTCCATACTGCTCAAACAGAACAAGAGAGAAGCACAAGCATATTTGCTTAGCTGGATGAGTTCCCCTGGCACAGCGTATCTCTTGGAATGCAAGAGATAAGAATAACTGTCCATATCAAGATACAGTACTGTATTACAGTCTTATTCACAAAGGGGGGGGGGTAAACTCACTTCTCACATAGAAAGGTTGTGGCATTCTCTGCCTACAGGTTTCTTTCCCCCTGTTTTCTTTTTTTTACTCTGTACATAAAGTGTTTTATATTTGTTGATGATATTGTATTTTGGTGTTATTGGTTATGCTATATTGATGAATTTAATACATAGGACCACAATGGAAACAAGTCCTCAGGACTTTTTGTGTTATCTAATAAAGTATTCAATCAATCAATTCATCCTGGCCTTTCTCCTACTGAATACATCAGCTCACCAGGCTTGCAGGGCACAGATGGGATCAATCTCTGTTACGTAAACAATGGATCCCAGAGCTTTCAGAGCAGCGGAGCAACCTTTCCCAACCTGCGAAGACAGGACACAATGATCAACAGGGTCAGATTGACCTATTAGTCTCGCAAGCCAGACTGTTGCCTCCCACGATTTTCAAATGCTTCCATCATACAGTCTGGAGCCACGCAAGCTCTGAAAATGATCAAGCGATAAAGCGGATGTGAAGCCTCCTCCCCACATCCGTTTAGTCTTTTACAGTCGCACAAATGTATCCTAATATGAATCAAAAGGCATCATCGAGGCATATATAGCTCAGCTGAAATGGAAATTAAAAGCTAAAATGTAAAGATATTTTTTTATATATTTTCGTGAACGTAAATGACAAACAGATGATAGCTTCCTGCCTTGGATTTCGGGAGGTGTAGTTCCAGACTCTATATATCATTCGGAGATTGTGGAATAGTTGTCTGGCTACGTGAGACTAGATTGCCCTCATCTAGAGCCAACAATGCCTAACAAACATGAGAGAGAATGTGTATACAGTCTTTGCGAATCTTTTTAGGATAAGAGCACTAAATCTGAATGCCATGTTGATGTCATCATCAGTCATCTAGACTCAGCAGTAAATTAACTGATGAAGCCGTACTGTATCATTGTTTTGCCCAATTGGTAACAACATGTAGATGAGTCTACGGTCTACTGTACAAAACCACCAATCTACCATCAATCACTGGGAATAGGGCCAGGTTAGTCAAGTTAAACAAGGGATGTGGATCTTTAGGGCTATAGTTCGTAATGCTACTGTCATCGAGGTATAATGAATGCATTCTCTTTTCTGCTGACAGCACAATGTTTACAGTAGTGCCACAGAATAAGTCATAGATTTTTAGACATCACAGTCTGTCGAGCAGAGTATAAGTCCAACTGTAAGCACTCTTACCTCTCCATATCCACATACAACCACCTGTTTTCCTCCAAACATGACATCGGTGGTTCTTTTCAAACTACAGGAATGAGAGACAGAAAGTCAACAACAACAGTAGAGGCATCCTGCTAATCCTTAGCAACAGGACAGCCTAGTAAGAAAACACTTGTGTTTTGATCCCAGTCAGCCTTAGTGTCCCTATTCTGGCCATATCAAAATATAAAACATTCGGCAAAAACAGGCTAGCATTTGTGGAAAAATAGCAGATCTACAAGATCAGACCACAGTTGCATTACGTTGTGTGTTGTGTGAGCTTGTAGATCGGCTAAACTATATAGGGTTAGGGTCAGTGGTTAAAGAACATAAAGATAATTACTAAGGTTGTAAATCTGCAAAGTAACTGATATAAAACAGGGTACGATTGGCTACTACTGCTTGGGAGATAATAGTTTAGGAGTAATAAAAACGGATGCACTTGTCTCGTTTAAGGGTGTTGAAGTGAGGTTAGGAACTTCAGTGCTTCAGCTATGACAATTGAAAATCTCACAACTGTGTTACGATTGCCACCACAAGTGATTATAATGCATGTTCCATTGGCTACACTCTCCTAAAAGTGTAATGGATATAGCTTGACGCCATGCACTTACCCATCCAGGATTGACTCTCTGCAGCAGTACAGGTTGTCAAACTTTTGCTTTGTCACAGAGTCGTTCACATTCATGGCTGGCACGCACAATTTGCCAGCTTTAGACAGCTGGTACAATCTAGAAAGAAGATACAGTTAGGTGGAAGTCTTTTCACCTCCTGTAGGTTAGTCTTTCTGTGTAAGGGTGTGCAAGTAAACAATAAATCACCTGTGAACCCCAGTGACACTCTCCTCTACAATGCCCCTGATTTTCTTGAATACGTTTGGGTATTTCTTATACACCCAGTGGGTCAAATCCCCTCCATCATCAAGGACCTAACATAGACGGCAGGAGGAAATAACATTGATTTTGTTACATAATCAACAGAGAGAGGTATAGTGGATACTGTTGCACATTGATTGACTAGTTTTAAATCCCATCTTATCATAAGCCACAGCAGCATCTCCCTCTATTCCATTTCCTGATGGATATCATTGAATACAGTTATCCAAACAAACTTGGATGAACTGGATCAAGTTTGCATAGAAGGTACCATGTTAGGCTCCCAGCCATCTGCGCTGACACAGCGATCAATGCACCACCAAAAGTCATCCTCGGATTCACCCTTCCAAGCGAAAACGGCCACACCTAGAAACACATAACAGGCAGAATATCTTAAAAACAAAAAGTCCAGCCCATCCAATTCAAAACACTGGTGACATTCACATGGTAGCCAAAGGGTATGACATCCAGTCCTACTCAATTCAATTCAAAAGGGCTTTATTGGCATGAGAAAACATACGTTTACATTGCCAAAGCAGAAAGCACAATACAACAATAAAGCAATACAATCAAAACAAAAAATATGTACATTTGAAAGTCAGAATCTTCAATAGATCAATTTCTATGTACCAAGATCACTGGCATAGTGCAGGAATATACACAATGATTAGTCTTTAGGGTGGTTGTGTTCCGTTTGATATCCTTCTCCTATCACAGCAACTCACAAATCTTGCTGCTGTGTTTGCACATTGTTGTACTTCGCCCAGCAGATATGGGAGTTTTTTGTCCTTGGTCATGTTTTCAAAATCTCCGTGTGTGGTTGTAATCTGTGGGAAGTATGTGTCTCTGATGTCTTGGTACAATGGGCAGACGGTTAGGAAGTGTAGCTCGATTTCCACTTCGTTTTGTGTGCAGTGGGTGCATAGTCTGTCTTCTCTCGGGATACAGGTCTGCCTGTGACGACCTTTCTCGATCGCAAGACTGTGCTCATCGAGTCTGTACCTAGTTAAATGTTTTCTTTGTTTTGGGTCGGTCACGGTGCTCAGGTATTCTGCCACTGCATATTCTCTGTTTAGGGCCAGATAGCATTCTAGTTTACTCTGCTTTTGTGTTGCTTCTTTCCAATGTGTCAGGTAGTTTTCCTTTTGCTGTTTTATAATTTGGTTTAGTCCAATGGGTTTTCTACCTCGTGGCTCTGTTTGTGTTTGTGCCCGGAGTTCCAGGGCCAGCTGGCTGAGGGGGCATCTCTCTAGAGTTTCGCTGTGTGTGAGTGCCTTGTTATGGAGTGCATCTAGGTCGCTTTCTTTTAGGTGGTTGTAGAACTTAAGTGCTCTCTTTTTTATTTTGATTATGAGTGGGTATCGTCCTAATTCTGCCCTGCATGCATTATTTGATGTTTTTCGCTGGGTACGGAGAATGGATTTGCAGAATTCTGTGTGTAGGGTCTCGGTTTGGTGTTTATCCCATTTTTCAAGGTCATGGTTTGCTAATGGTCCCCAGATCTCACAACCATAGAGGGAAATTGGTTCTATCACAGAGTCCAGTATTTTAAGCCAGGTTTTAATTGGGATGTCTATTTTGATGTTTCTTTTGATAGCATAGAATGCCCTTCTTGCCTTGTCTCTCAGGTCCTTTACAGCTTGGTTATAGTTCCATGTGCTGCTGATGTTTAGGCCAAGTAGTATCCATTGCTATTCACAGCATGAACGTACAGTACATGGATAACCACAGACAAAACAAATTTCAAGGGAAACGTAAGTGAATGAACTAGTGTCCTTGCCCAGCATAAAAACCTTTCCCATGAGTAAGTCAGCCTCATGTTATGAGACTCTGTGTCTGTCAGGCCATGGAAGAATTACTTGGTAATGCATACATGCAACCAGCTCCTAGCAACCACAGATAATAGGCTTTTGGTAGCTTTATTCCTTTAGAAAGGTCAAATGTTTCATGCGGATCACCCCCTCTGCAGGGGTGATCCACTGGGACTTTATTAAAACATTTCCACAATGTCTCCTGGGTTTTAAATTGCCACAGTACAAGACACTCACAAGACAAATCACACCTCTACCCTAAAGGAAACAATACACCAATCATCTGATCTATATAAAGCAAAGAAACAAAAAGCTAAACCCAGTCCATTTCCATAACTCAGAGACACTAACAGTGTACTGTGAGGAATGTAAGGTCATGATCTCATGGCTCCCATAGCAAAAGTCACTATCTGTCACACACAGTGTTGCTTACCAATCTGTTACTGTCACAGACAGGGGTGTAATTTTCTTTTACTGGCGGAACGCTATTTTTATGACATCACGGCCATTTTATTTAACTTTAATGTGTGATTAATTTTACTTAGGTTTATGGGTGTATATAAATAGTAGGAAACGTGTTTGTATAGGAAATGAGAAATGACTAGTTTTAGTCTTAGTTTTAGTCTTTGTAAATCTCCTCAAGGAATGCCTTGAATTATAGGAGCTGAAACTAAAAAGCTTGCTTTGAACATTTGCTCAGCCACCGTCTTCCTGACGCTGTGGTGTCAAGCGACCAGTGCACCCCTGGTCACAGGCATTGTTGCTTACCATTGTCAGAAAGGGCAGCAGCCACCTCATTCTGTGTAGAGTATATGTTGCAGGCAGTCCATCTGCACTGAGCCCCCAGGGCAACCAAAGTCTCAATCAGCACCTGAAGACATATAAAGAGCATTAAGAAAATAACCACAGTAATATAACAGCTTTTCAAGCAAAAAAAAAAACTATTCTTTTCCAGTGAGCGATGCCACTGTTTAACGAAGTCTGGATTGGGTTTTACTGTTCAGCATTATTTTGGGGTCAACCAATTTGTTGTGAAGGATTGATGTCACTCCAGGGGACAACAACCTTTATACACTGTGGATGCTTATACAAGATATCTTAAAAATAAATACAAAAACCTTATCCCAGGACACGGTCTAATTCTATTTCCTTCATCGACGCGCAACCACACATACCATGATCTCTCTCTCCGTTTATTAAACCTATCGAATTTTCTTATCCCCATTTGTCCTTTCTATTATATGTAGAGTATGATATGTAGAGTATGATGTATGTTTGTGTAAACATTTCAGAGTATCTTCATTTTTTCTTTCATCCTTAATATCGTAAAAAGTCAAAGCATATGTTTTTGCATAGTATTGTACATCTGTCTGTCATTAAATGTTTCGATGAATTGAGTACACACTACACAGGTCCCCAAAGGAAACAAGCCATAGCTCTTTCTTTGGTTTAAAATCCTCTTAACAGACCTTGTATTGAACTGTACTTTCCTGTGCTTTTTCACATAGAGGTAACTTACTGCAGTCTGGGCAGTGATGTGAGTGCAGCCTACGATTTTGGCCCCTGCCAGTGGTTTCTCTCCTTGTGCTCTCTTCCTGAGTGAAAGCAGCGCTGACATATCTAAAAATAGGACAACATAAAAGTGGGCGGGTGTCAAAGAGTGTATAGAGGATATGCGCATGCTTAAAGTGAATGGCACATCGAGTGGCAAATCGAGTGGCAAAGAAACATGCAAAATGAGTTTAACATTGTTTAATGTTGTTTAATGCAATCAGATATGACTTTTCTGTTTGGATGCATGGGCTGTCAAGGCCAGAAAGTATTTTTTTGACACTCAGTAGGCATTCCTGCATAACTTCCGGGTTTGATGATGATGTCACACGCATATCCTCTATACAACAATAAATAAATACAATTTATAAGATACAAATACATTACTTCTTTAATAATGTACTGTAGAGGCATCAAGCAAGAATCCTAGTACACTTGCCTTACTAAATGATTGCTAATAGGCTAGTGTATTTTATAGTGTATGTCACATTATCCATTGGCAAACTCTGTTGTTATAAATGGGCCAACTGTTAATGGTCCTTCCATTAATTATTTTTTTCTCTCAATTTAGAAGTTATGCCAGATCATACTGGAGATAAATATTCTGTGGTTCTTGAAAGATTAGTCAGAATGCTTAGAAATGCTGGCAGAAGCTACAGCCTGTTTTAGAAAACCCCTGGCAGTGAATGTGTTAAGACACTATTGTAATTCCCCATTGAATAGTAAATGTAAGAACATTTTTGTCCTCATTGTACCATACCTTGTTCTGCTATTTCAATCTCACGTCTTCCAAATTCAGCCTGCTTGATGTTCTTGATACAGAAGTCAATACAGCCCTTGGAGTTGACCTGAGTTTTGTCTCGTGGTGAGGTCTCATCATCAGAGCTATCTGTGTATGATGCCCCTGTATGGGAGGGGGTTGGTAAAAGGATAGACAGAAATAGGTAAGATTACACAAGGTTAAATAAATAACTTGTGGACGACCTGTGAGGCGACAAAATTAAATCGAGTGACTAATGGACAAGCCTGCTGTGGGCAAAAAGTAACCAACAACAACAACTAGCAAAACGTCTCACTCTCTGACTTTGACTGACCATAAATTCTCTGCTAACATCACATTAATGGTGGGGGGGCTGGGGGCGGGCCCACAATGGAAGTGGATTGGCGAATTAATATTATAATCAATTCTAAACTTTTAAATGTATGCAGCTGAATCACTACCTTAAAAATTAGTAGTTCACCCCAAAAATCACTTATTTTCTATCAATTACACACCCCAGGAAGCCTTGAATTCATGGGAAAAAATATAGCCAATAATTTGATGACCAGCTCAATTGAGTGACCCACTGACCCATGACCCGGTCATCGAATTATTTGTTTAGGAATGCAGTCACGTCAAGTCACTTGTCCCTGATCATCTCATAGTTATGCATTTCACATGTCTACTAATGAAGTAATAATAGAATAGAATAGTCCCCTCTCCTTTGGGGTGTTATTTTTGTCACATTATATGTATATATGTATATATATGCACATACATAGGTGAAATTTGTCCTCTGCTTTTTACCCATCCTATAACAACTAGGAGCAGTGGTCAGCCTTCTCCCTCCATTGGCGCCCAGGGGGCAATTAGGGGAGTCTTGCTCAAGGACACACATCGACACATTGCTGACCTAGCCTGGAATCGTACCTGGGACAACCAGGGGCTCTGGCTCCCCAGGCGGGCTCACTAACCACTCAGCTATGGCCGCCCCCATAGATAAATACATGACCTAAATGTAACTGGAAATTAACAAAGATAAAAAACAGATGCAAAAATGCCTGGTTGCGTTTCTTACCAGAGCCATAGCTGTCTGTGGAAGACTGAGAAATGGAGCGAGACAGGGAGCGACGTCCAGCCTTGGTAGGGAACCTACTGAACTCCTGCTTGTCCTCCACAAACTGGATTTGCTGATGGAAAAGGAAGCAATACCCAGATGTTATTGGATTGAAACGATAGCTTTTAAGGGATGACAGTAAGTATAATTGTAAAGAGTATGAAACAAATGTTATTGCAGTCCACATTTAGTGGCCAGTGGGGAGGTTTCCCACTAAGCTTAGAGTTCAGAATAGAGACCCAATTAAATTGTTGGTCATTTCTCGGAGCTGTATTGTGTTTATACTGGTTTAGTTTATTGCATTGTTTATTACTGCTGCCAAGGAGGTTATGTAAAGACTGCCTGTATGTCTATGACCAACAATTTTCAAAAGTAATGGCTGGCATTCATGTGCTCAAGAAGAGAAGTGAGGCGGAGAACCTGGCTGACACAATCTTTGCCCTCGATGTTGTCGAGACCAAAGAGCTAATCGTGGAATACAGGAAGCAGGGCAGAGTGCACACCCCCCCCCCCCACGTCTACATAGGCGCCTTCAAATTCCTTCTTATGGTTTCAGAACACCCTGTATTTGTATTGAGCACAGAGACATTTTAGTGTTTTGGCAAATGAATAAACTTTCACATAGGCCTAAATTTGAGAGTACATCTTTTAATTGCCTTGCCTAAAAGAGATGGCAAGACGTTACATAATACAGTAGATACTGTGACATTTAAGACATAGCTACTGCATGACGTAAAAGGAAATCAGTGTGCGGTGGCTGGTGGATCAGCCAGTTAGCGCACTGACCGTAGCTCCTTGTGAGTCGTGACTTGTGAGAGCCCCTGTTCAAATCCAACTTCCATCTTGTCTTGCATGTCTCCCCTGTCTCTCTGCCCAAGGACTCTATTTAAATAAAGCGATAAAGCCCCAATCTTCCAAAAATAATGTAATAATGTAATTGAATGTTTTACGATTGCTAATTTATCAATTACAATCGGTAGTAAATACATCATCTAGCCTGCCATTGCCATACTGATAACGTGGATTCACTCACAAGTTCCTCCTCCACGGAATCGGGAGGAACGTGAGAGTGAATCCTCGTTATGAGTCTGGCCAATGTCAGGTTATAAATCATCAGTTCTATCAGTCAAATCTATCAATAAAGAGAAAACATATCTGATTTATTGAAACGAAAAGTTATAAACAATTATGAAATCTGAACTATGCTATGCTGCCACATTATCACAACCAAAATCATTGGTTGCCAACAAATGGACCAATAAGTGGATTAACTCTAGCCTTGTGCCACAGAAACCTGCATAGTCGTGGCAAAAGACATGCTGCACTGACCCACACTGCACATGGTTAGGGAATAATCTTTCCAGCATTCAAAGAATCCAGTAAGTAAACACACATCGCATGTACCTGCAAACACTGGGTTTTCTTAAGTAAACAACAGCATAAAGACTTCTTTATGCTTTAAGCATTAAGCTTTAGTCGTGTAGTGCGTACGGGCCTTTAAGTGACACATTGTGCAGGGTGTTTTTCCATGACAGATTTTGGGTTAATGGTACTTTGTTATGCAGATGGGCATGCGGCTTCAATTCGTAATGGCTTAGGATTCGCCCACCTGAAGGTGAGATCCAAAGATTTTGAAAATCTTGAAAAGGGTAGGGTAAGTGATATTTTTTGTTTAAAACAAAAGGTTTTTGGTAAAAGGTTAAAGCACTATATTGTGATAGTAATCATTGCTATAGTCTATAACAAAACAGAGTGTTTGTTCAGTAGAAGGGGTCTCTGCGTCTCTCCAGATCTTTGATAAACACATACATTTTCAGGTGGGTGGCCAATCTTCAGCCAATCAGGAAAAAGTACCCATTTATCAGCTTCAATTTTATATAGTGTTCCAGTTCCAATTTTGTCTGCCCATTTCTTTGTGTCATCACTTCCAATTTCACTTGTTTAATCTGTATCCTGTGTGAGGTCTCTCTCCTTACTGGATAGAATGCATTTTTCTGTCAAGAGCTGGAGGGACGGGGAGATGGGGAGACCCCTGTTACTGAACAAACAACTCTATAGCAATGAGTAGTATCAGAAAATAAAGCAATTTAACACTTATTTTAACAAAAACATATCACCTACTCTACCTTTAATATTTTTGAAGAAACTATATTTATATATATATATATATATATATATATATATATATATTTAATAAATATTAAAAGGGGTCTGTGGCCCAAAAATGGATCCCGACCCATTGCTTGGGAAACACTGGCACACTGAAAGTGAATTTGTGCAGTGCAGACAAGTTGGATGTTTTGGGTATCTAACTTCATGCACAGTCAGCTTATTATTTACTGCAGTATCAACGTGCAACAAGAAACATCTTTGCTGATGTTCCAAGTCAATGTACAAAAGGTTCAAATCCAAGCAACTTGAGATGTTGAGACTGAACTTCAGAAGTTCAGACTGGAGCGGGGATGTTTTGTCCTCTTTTTCTTTTTCATTCACTCAGTATTTCTGCCATGACACAAATGACCCTTAGGTGGAAAGAATCAGTGCAGAGAGAGATTTCATTACTACTGAATAAATCAGCGTTAAGACGCGCGTGCGTGTGAGAGAGAGAGAGAGAGAGAGAGAGAGAGCGGCCTTTCCCCTCATAAATAACAGTTGAGTTGACCTCATTCCTCTCATGCTCTGAATGGGAATTTGGGTTTCTTCATTCTGCGGCATTAGGGGGATCAAATCCTTGAGTGGATCTAGGTCTAAAATCCAGTCATGTTGAGTATGCAACAGTGTTGATTTTAACAGCACATTTTTATTTCGTTTTAGTCATAGTCTTTTGAATAAAATTCCATTTAGTTTTAGTCATATATTTTTTTTTTTCATCTGAAATGTTTTAGTTTTTGTCTAGTTTTAGTCGACTAAATATCATAAGATTATAGTCGACTAAATCTACAGTTGATTTAGTCGACTAAAATGCATTTTGGCAGGCCTTGATGGCGTCGTCATGACTGATTTTACACTTGGTTGCATGCTGAAAATAGACGATCTACAAGCTCACAACGTGTCGCATTTAGCTTGTGGATCGGCTATTTTCAAAGCACAACGCCCGAGCGCAACCAAAAATAATTAATCGTCAAGGAAAATGTCATGATCGTGACAGTGACAGCCTATAGTGAGAACCTTCCTAAAAAAAAAAGACTGGTTCACTGCAAGTGAATGACAGGACTTAACCTAACAGGCTGTACGCTGTACACTCTAGTCTGCACTGTATTTAGCCCTGGTCAAAGGACTCCAATGGATCATCCAAGGTCAAGGCTGGGTGATCTCCTAACCATTATACCATGTGGCGTAGCTTCCCGACCAAACTGACTTGACAGATTTCAGCTTCTAATCAGTGGTGTAAAGTAACTAAGTACATGTACTCAAGTACTGTTGCCTACTTAAGTACAATTTTGAGGTATTTTTTACTTTACTGGAGTATTTCCAGTTTTCAGTACTTTTTACTTCTACTCCACTACATCTCAAGAAGCAAATATTGTGCTTTTTACTCCACTATACAATTCTTTGAAAACTTTAGTTACTAGTTACTTTGTAGATTTTGATTATTATTACAAAACATACATTAACCACTTCAACCCTATATATATTTCGGCCATTTGAAAATAGCCGATCTACAAGCTCATTGCGATGCATTGTGAGCTTTTAGATCTGCTATTTTCAAAAGATTTTCAAACGTGAAATTTTAAAACTCATTCTGCATAATGAGTACTTTAACAGGGTCCCCACACATTTTTAGCAATGAATTTCCAAAACTTTTCCAAAACTTTTCCAGAAAATTTAGCCCAATTTCCAGGCCTATATAACAATCATTCGGCGCAATAATGTGTCTCTTACTCCTATGTAGAATGCCCAAAGATAGGCAGTGTAGCAAAAATAAAGTTTGAGACATACATTAGGCTGCCGTCACACAGCCCGTTCGGCGAAAAACTACTTATGTTACATATTTCGTGTAATATTATTCATGTTTATGAAAATGTTTTGTTTTAACAAAATCAATAGCCAAAAACAATGCATAGCCAAATATTTTTCCAGGACCCTTGATAAATTCCAGGACCTTTGATGATGTTTGATCAATTTCAAACCTTTTCCAGTACTGGATTTTTTTTTTTTTTTGTTTTTTTCAAAATATTTCCAGGAATTTCATGACCGTGGGGACCCTGCTTGAAGTACATTTTGATACCAATACTTTTGTACTTTTTACTCAAGTACATTCCAGACTTTTACTTGTAGTTGTAACAGAGTATTTCTACATTGCAGTATTGATACTTTAACTTAAGCAAAAAAACATGTGAGGGCACTTTTATTTTACCTATGGGGCAGAATCTGCCAATGCTTTGTCTTGCGCATCTTTCTTGTGAATCCACGCATTTGCATTGACAAAGCATTGGCAGATTCTGCCCCATAGGTAAAATAAAAGTGCGGTGTGACCGTGCCCTGAATACATTTTCCATCACTGCGTAGCTTCTCGACAAAACTGACTTGACAGATTTCAGCTTCTAATCAGCAATGAGATCATCATGCTGCGCTTCCCTGGCGGTTTCCATGACGGCAGGATTCATCTCCCCATCAGTCTTGTGTTGCCGTTTCTGTACTCACTGCAGCTGACAGCTTAACTTGTACACAACATCAAACATTACATAACAACCCTTTGTGGGAGAGGTTTTTTTCCACTGGCTGAGAATGTCCAAAAAAGACAGGCTGCTCGCTTTACAGTCAGTCAGTGTCACACATACTGTAAAGCCCAACGCTTCCTTCTTCCTTGAGAGGAATATTTAACAATGAGTCTTCTTTTTGAAAACCTTTCATTCGGAACAAGCTATTCAGCCGTTTCCTGGTTGGCTAAGAGACACATTTTAACAATTACAATTCAAGCTCATTTTGCTAGGGTTTATGAATGCAAATGTATTATATAAGTAACTTGCTTTAAAAGATGCTTTGGATTTTTGTGAGGAACTTATGCAGGACTATGGCATTTTCTTAGACTGCCATTAACTCCATTTCTGCCGACCTCTGATTTCAATAATACTACATTTCATAATCTAATCAAGTATGAGTTTTTAGTTTGCTTTTGTTTTGTTTTATTTATTATAAAGCATAAGGAAAAACATATATATCCTAATCCACAATCTAAATGCTATAACCTTGTGATCAACTTCATATTTTACAAAGACCTGCCAAAAACTGAATTAGTAACACACATTAGGGCAGAATAGAATAAACATGTTCAGGTCTACTTTTAATGATAAATCCCATTAATCATTAGGAGCAAAAAGTGATTTTTTTTTTGTCACCAAGGTTTTACATACTGAATTATCGGCCAGTGTGTGTGACGTTTGAGCTCGGCCCTGCTGCTTAAGGTAGGGTAAGTGATTTTCTTTGATTAATGTGTTGGTATAAGTGTTAAATAGCTCTATATTCTGATAGTACTTATTGCTATAGAGTGTTCGTTCAGTAACAGGAATCTCTCCATGTCTCTCCAGCTCTCTATTAAACAGAAAATGCATATTTAGGTCGGAATACCAATTTTATCCAATCAGGATAGATAGAGAACCCAGACAGGATACAGATGAAACAAGTGAAATTGGAAGGAATGACACAAAGAAATGAGCAGACAAAACTGGAACACTGTATTATAAATGAAGCTGATAAATGGGTAGCCTACTCTCTGGCTGATATTTTGTCACCTACCTGAAATGTTCCGTTTATTAAAGAGCTGGAGAGACAGGGAGACTCCTGTTACTGAATAAACGCTGTATAGCAATGATTACCATCAGAATATAGTGCTTTAAACAAAGACCTTTTTGTTTTAACCAAAAAATGTCACTTACTCTACCTTTAAATTGGCAAACTTGCAGAGATTGAGAAAGGAGACTTCCCTGTATGGCAATGATTCATTGAAAGGCTGTTTCCTTTTTCATCCGAGGACATTATAAGAAAAAATAATATTTTGCATGTTGTGACACATTTGTCACCTTAAGTCTAGTAGTACAAAATAGCCTAAATATAGTCATATTAAACATTTGTGAGATATCATTGTTTTTTTTTTTTTGGTTCAGCAGGGCTTTAGATTGAGAGGCAGAACTTTTGAAGCATTTCTACCTTTAATCATCTGTAATAAGTCAGTGATAACTTCTCCCTATTACAACCGCCTACACAAGTGACAGGTCGCAATCATAACAAATCAGGTGCTCTCTCCATAATAAAAAGTTGAATCTATCATTAGTCTCCCTTCCCAATGGCCGTTGAGTGTCATCAGGGGTGAAAAAAGTACTGACATGTTTTTTTTACTAAAAGTATCAATAGGCTACTGCAAATACTCTTGTTACAAGTAAAAGTCCAGCATTCTAAATTTACCTGACTAAAAGTACAAAAGTATTGGCATCAAAATGCACTTCAAGTACCAAAAGTAAAATTACTCATTATGCAGAAGGTCCCATATCACATATTTTCACATGTATAAAATGTATAAAAATGCTTTGCTAAGCAACAACGCGTTGCTATAGCGACGCGTTGTGAATTTGTAGATCGGCTATTTTCAAATAGCCAAAGTATATAGGGCTTAAGACAGTGGTTAATGTATGTTTTACAAAGTAACTATAATATTTGCCTCTGAGATGTAGTGCAGTAGAACTGTACAAGTATTGAAAATACTCCTACAGTAAAGTAAAAGTACCCCAAAAGTGTACTTATTGTACAGAACTAAATGCACTGAGTGACTTTAAACCACTGGTCTTCTTCATCATCATCATTCACTACTATAGTCTGTCACTTACCTTTTTACCAGGCTTGTGGGTCGGCACGGTGGCGCTGAAGGCAGACGACACCGTCATAGCAGAGTATTTCTCCGCCACGTTCTCGCTCTCCTTCACCTCCTTGCTGGCCTGTTTGCTGGACTCCAGCCTCGGGTCCGCCGTGACCGTCGGGTCTGACATGATGACTCCTGGTGTTTATATGTCTGTATCCGCAGATCTCAATCTTTGTCAGGTTATTCGTTTGATAAGCACTACGTTAAGAAGCTAACGCTAAGCTTGGCACTGCTATTATTAAAGCTGGTACACGTCGTTCTGTTCGGTAGCAGCGAAAATAATATGTTTCGGTTTTCAGTTTTATGGAACTGAGATAAAGTGGGAAACAATGTAACCCAATGTGTGTGTGTTTTGGTTGGTGTGTGTCGATACAAGGTCGATACAATGTTGCCGTGCTGCGGTTCAGTGTTTACTGCGTTGAAGGCTCAGCTGTCACCTGGCTGAGTGGTGGGCGGTGCGTGACTCCGCCCCCCTGTCTAAATGTATCACGCCCCCCAAAGTGACGCAAGGGAGCACTCGTTTTGGTCCACGACTCACGTCATAACCATAGTCAGTGATGGAAGAAGTACTCACATGTTTTACTTACTGCAATGTATATATATATATATATATATATATATATATACTCTGTTACAAGTAGAAGTACGTAGAAGCCCGTATTCAAAATGTACTTGGGTAAAACTACAAAAGTATCGGCATCAAAATATATTTAAAAGTACTCATCATGTCCCATTTCACAAGTTCACCTCTGAGTAAAAGTACTCATTGTGCAGAATGTCCCATTTCACAAGTTCAAAATGTATGAAAGTCTTTGGAAAATAGGCGATCTACAAGCTCACAATGAATCGCATCGAAACGCATTGTGGGCTTGTAGATCTGCTATTTCCTAATAGCTGAAATATATTTTGTAATAGTCAAAATCTACAAAGTAACTAGTAGCTAAAGTTTTCATAAAATTGTAGTGGAGTAAAAGTGCAATATTCTGTGTAGAAAATAAGACAAGCCATGTGGAAAGCATTTGAGCATTTATTGTCTTGACTGTCATTTACAAAGAAATGAATATAGGCACTACAGGTGTACTACTAAGTGAAATTAGAATATTACATTTTCGTTTTAACCTGCCTCCACCGGTCACCGACACTAGACTTATGTTGATCTGTTGCCTTAAATGCAAAAGGATAAACAACCCAAATACCTGATTTTTAAGTTACACAGCCGCGGTTAGCAGCAGAGACCAAAAGTACTTGAAAGAAATATATTTTTGGGTGGTTATTGTACAACAATAGGCGTTTTCCTACCTACACTAACAGCACACATCGCCTCTCTTGACTAACATTAACTTTCGACCACCCCGAGGGTCAGTCAGCTGTTACTTTGTGTCAGCAAATCCTTTAGAAATGTTTAATTAAATAATTAAATAGTTAAAAATACAAGTATATAATTCTCATACTGAAAGAGTCCCGTTCAATCCAAATAGGGACACTCATGCACACACAGTCACACACCACTGTGCAGCTGATGCAAGGATGCATAACAGCTCAAGTCTCATGAACTCTGTACCTGTGGGGTGGTCAACGTTCAGTGATATACTTTTTTTGTCATAGTTTTAGAATATCACTGTAGTTAATGCATTACGACAGTTCTACAATTGCCTCAAGAGGAGAGGACAATTGGAGATATCTGATCTTCTCTGGAACATATTTTATTCTATATCAACACCTGTGACTTGTAAAAACAGAACTAAAGAGATTCTTATTAATATGTACTGTACATTCTGCGTAAACCTTTTTAATGTCTTTCGTTACTGCTTTGCAATAAGACTTTTGTCCATAGCCTTTCCAGCATTGTTTTCTTTCCTACAGCATTGTTTTCTTTCCTACCATACATAATAGTGTCCGTTTGTACAAAAACAAAAAAAGTTAACAAGTTTAAGAAAGAGGAATTTGTTCAAGCATGCTTATATCATCCAAACCTCACCTAAAAAAAAAGAAGACAAATATTGAAATAACATTTGGATATCACCCACATTCAATACTAGATAGGATTACATTTTGAACAGGGACTGTGTCATCACTGGGTTTTACAAGTCAAAGGATGACAACAGCTTTAAAATACACATGCAATTGTCAAGACAAGCTAAATTCAAAGTATTACAAAAGAGAATACAAAAATATTGATCTTGAATACATTTATGATGAGGTAGCAGAGAGTATGTATAAAACTCCAGGAAAGAGATGGGGTTAAGTTATACATCATTCATGCAGGAGTCCACTGAGACGAGACAAGTTCAAATTCACTCAGTTCTTGCTTTGTTTGGGGCACCATCACCGGCATGCCCACTGGCAAGCCCCCTTCTTCTGGCGTTAAAAAACGTCCACCTTCCCCTCTCTTCCTCTTCATGGCATGGCGGTGCCTGGACTCATGAAGGTATTTCTGAGGGGTGACACATGCACAAGATTATTAATTTCTGGTGTATTTGTTTTTCTTACAATGTAAAGTCATATATTAGACATTCTGGCCTATTACTCCATGCAATTTGTGAATCCAATCATAAGGGCCCACGTAGAGTGATTTAATCTGTAGTGCAATGCGTAGGCGGTGCCTGCACAGTGTACACCTATTAAAAGCAGCGCATCCAGCAGATAGTGTACACCGGACCTGCTCAGTTTAACACAACATGCTCCGATATGCCAGTATAAGCATGAGGGTGAGCGGGTAGTGTCGTGGATTCATGAAGGCCATGGCTGGAGACACTGAAGAGGGCATATATTCGCCCAAATATTCCTAAACCATTCAATAATGCAATTACAGCTGATCAGGTTTTAGCCCTAAATAACAGAGTACAATGTACTGACTATGTCATCACAATCAAATTAACAACAGGTTACAATAAAAGATAGCAGCAGGTGATCACTCACTGGTATCACTGTATCTTCTTGGCATGAATATCTCACTGTCAATAATGAATGTAAATATTTTGTATGCTCTGACGGATATGCCAGCTATTTGTTGAAGTTTCTGCCTTCCTGCCAACAGCAAACATTTCCCTTCATTTAAGAGAAATGCTCCTCCCTAGCTTCTCAATGGGAGGTTCCCCGACTGTAGGACAAGGAGCACACGAGTGCATTGATCTTGCATGCATAGTAGTTGTCTGATTGGTGTAGAACACAAGCTCTATTCATGTTCGAGAATAAAAAATTTAATGTGAAACTCATACTTATTTTCCGAAGCCCGTTGAGCATCTTATCGTTTGTTTTTTAATGAATCTTTCTTGACTAGTTCCAAAGATTAATTGATGGATAAAAAAGATGTATAAACCCTGAACATCCAGAAGCTATCAACAAAGACAGTTGTGTGTAGATCATCGGGTATAAATCCATCCAGGAAGAATAAGACTGGCACATCCACTGGACAGCAGGTGCAGGACCAACAGTGGATTTAAGAAGACTATGTGTCGAAATGTTTATCTATAATAAAGCCTTGATTGGGAGCTTTTGCAAAGTCACAGTGTGCGGACTTCTATTCTTTATCTTGCCATGAATCCATCCAGCCCTGCCCTGCTCTGTATTTATCATTTGTCATCTTGAAACATGTCAACCAAAGAAGAAGGCAGGATGTCCATGCACAAGTGTGCATGGAGGACTCTAGCTGGAGCCCTCATTTACACAATCTATGTAAAGCACAATCTATGTAAAGCTATGTAAAGCGCTTTGGATAAAAGCACTATATAAATGCACCATTTATTAAAAACTGACCTCTCAAATCAAACTAATAAGACTACTACTAGGCATTTACCCCAGGACACAGCTTCACTTTGCTAGTCTGGGTTGGCTCAAGGTAGAAAACAGAGTGCAACATCTCTCAATGGGTCTGGTTAAGATACTCAGTGCCCACAGACACTTCTCTAGAGTGAGTAATGCCCATGGGCATAACACCAGAAGGGGATCGTATGACCTCGTTCCCCCAAAATTCAGCTCAAACATGAATTCTACTGCCACCAAAATGTGGAATGACCTACCAAAATACACTAAGGTTCCCAAACTCCAAACTAACCTAAAATAATTCCTATCCTTAAAATACAAGTGAACATAGTTGAACACCTTGATAGTAGAATCCTCTCCCCCCCCGCCCCCTCCCCTCTTTTCTCTGTAAATGTACCTTATGGAAGTATACCAATGGAAACAAGCCTCAGGGGCTTTCTGTGTTATCCTTTTAGCATAACCTTTGTCTGCACTACCTGTACTGCTAACAACAGTAACAACAGTATTCATTCAATCAATCAATGTGGTACAAATCACACAGTCATCGCACTCGTTTGTTCGTTTGATCACTCACTCTTCTTTCTTTGGGGATTTTCCCCTCTGCCTCTAGCTTGGCCCGGGCCTGTCGTCTCTTGAGGATGCGATTATACTGCTTGGCGTTGACATACAGAGGCTCTTCCTCCATCGTCTCAGATACGGACCCAGGCAGAGGTACTCGCTGCATGGTGTTTCCACCTGGAACCTGCATCTTTATTCAGAGACAAATGCATCACTCTGCATGCATGTAGGGCTGTCACGATTAAGATTTTAAGTTAATTAATTGTCACTCAAATAATTGAGATTATCGATTTAATTGTGTGTTGTGGCATTGAACATTGGAACATATAAATAAAGATGTAATTTCTGTTTGCCTTTTAGGCTTCGTAATCAAAAATTGCACACCTGAGGCAGACAAATAACTGAAATATACAAAGAAATTACTGACATTTTTAATAATTTTCACAATAGTAGAAATAGCAGATCTACAAGCGTGTCACGAAGTGATGCGTTGTAAGCTGGTAGATCTGCTATTTCTACTATTTTTGGAAAATGTATGAACATTTTTCATCATGAATACGATTATGCAAAATAATTGCGATTATCTCAAATAATTGCGATTAGGCGATTATGTACTAATTGTGACAGGCCTACCTGCATGTATATACTGTTAACGTGTGCGTGCATACACAAACAATGTTTGACTGATCTCGCTTACCATAACCATACCACTACCATTAACCATGTCTTGAGGCAGTGTGACAGTCATTGCACCCTGTCCATTGGTCGTGCTCGCGTCAGCGTGAACTATTTGACCCCCTGTCAGACTGGAGGCAGGGAGGGTTATCATGCCTACAACATTAGAAAAATACAATTATTTTAGTCAGCACAAGCCCACTAGAAACTGGGAATTTCAAATGCCAGATGATTAAGATGATCTGAGCAGTTCACCTTGTGGCAGAACAGTGCCAGCGTTGACTTGCTGGTAAACTATGGTTTGTCCGTCTGCAGTCTGAGCAGTGTGCAATTGATTCCCCTGTAGTTGTAGAGTCTGCTGCTGTTGACCCTGAAAGGAAACGGTATCCATAAACAGTCAAACTACAAAGCAGTGTTTACCAACTAATGGCTAACAGGCTGGGATGAGGTGAGAGAATGGGATGCTGACAGTTCTTTTTTTTCCTCATTCCTTTTACATATTCATACCCCAATTACATGCCGTGTATGCCGAGTCAAATAGAGGCTTTTCCACTAATAAGCAGAAGCATTTCTAAATCAGAACTCAGAAGAGACGATCATCATGAGGGAAAGCCAGCAATAGCTTATTCACAAGCTGCCACCAATTAGCTATGCAATACATCTCTATTTTTTGTACACCAAAAAAGTGCCTTTCCATTGTACCTGGTTCGGTCCTGCTGTCACAGCAGTCTGGGGCTGGTGAATGATAAACTGCTGTATCTGGCCCTGCTGACCCTGGATGGATTGAAGTGTTTGCCCTCCTTGTAGCTGTATCTGGCCAGGCTGCACTAGCTGGATCTAAAAACACAGAGGAGGCAGTAGTTAAGTGACGCGCAAAACAATTCTTATGTGAAAGTCCATTTTAGAGTTTAATGGTCTTCCTTTACCCAAGACACGTTTAACTAATAAACATTGTGTTATACAAGCATGTACTCCACAGTCCAGAGTCGACCCTTGGCTTCTTGTTCTCATGTTTAACTATTCCACACTGCATCCCTCTTATTCTTAACCTGTACCATGCACACACCCACATTTAATCTGTACAGTCAAATGTTAGCCACTGCAAGGTTGAGTGGGAAGGTTCTACGGTAAATGTGATTTCTCTTACTTGTTGGAGACCCTGAGCTCCTTGCATGGGTAACTGCATGATGGTCTGCCCTTGGCCCCCCATAGCTTGCACTATTATGGGCTGCCCTGATGAAGTGATGAGTTGCCCCCCGCTCACCTGCACCATCAGAGGCTGACCCTGTATCTTTAAAAAACAGAGGGAATAATAAGTTAAAGTTAAGAGGTAGCCACGTGATGAGATTGTGTTGTTACATCACAGCGCATCAAGCTTGAATTGCTGATGGGAAACATTAGCTTACATGACAATGTGTAACACGTAACTTACAGAACATAGATGAGATGTTAACAAAATATAGAGCTTGTTGTATATTTATTAAACTAGACCAGCACTTTTTGGTCGCCATGCATCATGGTCATCATACTGTACATTTTGTTCTCACACACTTTTCTTTTGATAAAGATGCCTTCCTTCTCCTTTATCCATCCCAAAATTACTGTCATTCTTCCATATTATGGATTTAGCATACTTTCTGTTCTATTGCATACGCTGACACTTAAATTAGCTATACGGCACAAACGTTATGTGAAGCTCAATGTTATGAGTCAATTAGTTAAGCTCTGTAGGGTACAACACCAGTGACAAGTTGACAACACACAGAAATGTATGAGGGGAGGAAAGAATCAATTGGCATAACTAAATTGGGGAGAAAAAGGGGTAGAAAAAAACAAAATACAAAATAAAAAAGAACAGAAGATGGAATAGATAAGATGATAATGTATCACAGATAAAGAATTATGGTAAGAGACTACCACCACCTGTGGTACAGTAGGTGGCCTCTGGTTGAAACTCAATTCATACTAAAGCCTAGACTGATAAAACATTTTTTGTCATTCCACTTATTTCTGTACAATGACAATTTAGGCATTTAGCACAGCAGACACTCTTAATCTAGAGCAACTTAGAGTAAGCAAGGACAACACAAGGTAATACATCAAATGCATAGAAATAGTAATCTAGGATAGATAAACCAAGAACCTATCATCAGTCGAACAGTAGAATATCCACACAAAAAATGAAATCTGTACATTGAAACTATACACACACTATAGGATGCCAGGTCAACAATGACCTGGCATCTGTCTACATAACATGCCATCTAAATGTACAGAATCAGAATCAGCCGAAACATGAAAACAGTCAGTATCCGAATCCGATATGGTAACGTGGACACATTTCAGGAAGAAAGTGTAACTCAAGAGGCTAAAAAATACAACATGAGAGAGAAAAACTTCCTTGATAAACTCTTACCTGTTGGATCTGCCCCTCTGCGTTTGTAACAGTTTGTACAGTACTGTACTGCTCCATGGTTTATGTGGTCTGCAGCCCTGCCAAGTAAATGGTGGCAGTTTAACTTTCCAGGTTTAAGATGCCTTTCAGCAATGCATTGACAAGGGCTACATTTCGCAGCCTTTAACCATTAAAACCTTCCAGATCAGCAATCTGCACCATATCTAACACACACACACACACACACACACACACACACACACACACACACACACACACACTCTCTCTCTCTCTCTAACTGGTCTATGCATTGAATTATATCGAGAAAGCTGAGCATCGATCTAGCCTTGGATCAAGGCGGTCATATTGATACAGTCTTGTATCAAGGCCAAGCATCGATCAGAACTCAGCAGTAGATGCTGCTTTTCTCTTCCAGAATACGAAATTGACGAAAGCCTGGCCTTGTATTGAACTGTACTTTTTGTTTTGCAAACTGGCACTGCTAATAAAGTATTCAATCAAATGACGATAGATTGGCAAAATGTTAAAACATATATATATATATATATATATATATATATATATATATATATATATATATATATATATATATATATATATATATATGATTAAGATGGTATGTAAGTGACGAGCTTCAAAGACATATATGTTACCAAATAAGTCAAATGGTACACAGAAAAGCATTTGGTCTTAAACAAACAGATCCACCTGGAGAGACGCAGTGTATTGTCTTCTTTGTCTCCGGACCATTGTTTACTACCGCGGTTTATTTACGACAAGCGATGAGATTGATCAAACACGCCCTACTCGTTTTCGTGGCGTTAATTACTGCCGTACTAATGTCACAAGTGTTTTGTTTAAAGTAGCAGTGGGCATATCAATGTATTTCTAGCGTAAACTTAAACAATCAAGTGTGATAATAATTGCTAGCTAACATTAGCTGCTAGCATGCCAGTGCTTAGTGCCTGGCGGCCTGGGAGGAGGAAGGAAAACAACAAGCTGCCTGCTTTGCATTGGCTTTGCTTAGGGTTGGATTGAAAATACATTTAGCGGAGACGAATCCTCATTATTGTTCGGCGAGTTTTAAAGCCACCGCGTGCGGCTTTTGTTTTGGCCCTGGCCACTAGTAGTTAATAGTCTGCTCACCGTGTCGTTTGTGTTTGTGCCGCCCCGGTTCTGATTGGCTCCAATAAGCCAAGACAAGTCCAATCACCACGCGCTGGTCTCGGGTCCAACTACCACACAGAGGACTGGGCCAACCGACGGCCAGAGAGAGAAGATCCAATGGCACAGAAGAAGACCGAAGAGACCATTGGAAGACGGTCCAACCCGCGTAGTCTCGCGAGACCCCCCAAAAAACAACCGATCTACAAGCTCCTCCTCAGTTTAGACTGTCATGTTATATGACAGTCATGGATGATCTTCAAAATAGTGTTTGCACTTTCTCCCTTCACGTCTGTACATCTACATAAACGTTCAGATTTCAAATATAAAGTGCTTACCCCATGGCCACGGATGTTACAATTATATACGGGCCCTTAAAAGTACCCGTATATTCCGTATTG
The DNA here is from genome assembly GCF_963454915.1 of Gymnoscopelus microlampas. Classification (NCBI taxonomy): domain Eukaryota; kingdom Metazoa; phylum Chordata; class Actinopteri; order Myctophiformes; family Myctophidae; genus Gymnoscopelus; species Gymnoscopelus microlampas. The sequence continues at coordinate 46,836,166 of NC_139944.1, read as the reverse complement.
TTCAATAAAAAGCATTTTAATTCGATTGGTGGACATTTCTTTGTCTTTTCTCCTTATGCTTTCGACTGTGTGACCCTATCGGTTGGAAGGTGTATTGCACTCTGATACATTATAACTCTATGAGAAAACGGCCACCAATCGGATTAAAAGGCTTTTTATTGAACAATACAGGTACTTCTGAGGAAACGTACATGATTGTAACATCCATGGTCATGGCGTAAGCACTTTATATTTGAAATATGAACGTTTTTGTAGATGTACGGACAAAAAAGGGAGAAAGTGCAAACACCATTTCGAAGATCATCCAAGACGGTCATGACGGTCATGTTGTGAGCTTGTAGGTCGGGTAATTTTCGGCGCGCGCGACTCCGCAGTATTAAGGAGAGTACGTTCGTTTATGTTTATGGGCGGCCCGGTTTCGCATGTCCTTGTCCGTGTCGTTCGTGAAAAAAATCCTTCAAATCCAGAATCCACCCAATGTTCATGCCGGGTTCATCTTAAATAATTAGCGCTACTGCAATTAATTAAGTAATTAAAAACATACAAACATTTCTGCCCCAAAGTTTAATCATGGCCTTATTTTTTTGCTCCGCCCTTCCAGAATCACCAAGCACGTGACCATCCAACCTCTGATTTTAAAACGAACCACCCTACATTGTTAGTGACGCCATTTTTCAGGTCGACGGACGGGAAAAGGGACACATTTTGTCCAGCGTCTACATATTATTCGGTGTGAACTGCATCAAATAGGTAATTTTACGGCGTCTTATGTGATTATACACGTGGATATATATGTTTTATCGTAATGAAAACGTGTTGTTTTGCAATGTTACATTTGTGTGGTTCGTCACGCATGAGGTTTTAAGGAAAATGTATCGTTTTAGGCCACGAGTAGGCGACAGCCATTTTAGCTATGGTAGCGGGTTAGCTCTGGGAAGTAGCTAACCTGCTAAGCTAATGCTCAAAATAAGACGACCAGCTAGTCGTCAATGGCTCAGTTTTGGTTGAATGTATAACATGCAATATTTGCTCTTCCTTTTATTATGCAAATTGGGAGGAGAGAAAATCTGTAATTTGTCCTTTTTGTTTTGTTTTCACCCAAAGATCGATCTCGAAAGCAGGGCGGCGGACCTGCAGCCATTACCGACGTCTGAACAGATAGATTTAATTGACTTGTGATGCCAACCAATACAGGTACAAACAGATCGATTTCTAACCCTGGTTTACAATGTCATATAGGCCTTCAATACTTCTTATTTTGTTTTATTGGAGCTTCGAAATGGATTGTGACTGAACAACCCGCCCCACAACAACAGCTCGATTCCTTATGTTAAGATCTGGATGTGAAATAACAGGCTTCAAATGTTTATTATGGTCGTGTTTTCTTAGAGTCCTGGTTCCTTTTTATTAAGTGTACGTTTGTTTTGTTATCTCTAGACTCCGCCATGCACCGAGACTGCCCTCTGGACTGCAAAGTCTATGTCGGGAATCTGGGGAACAATGGCAACAAGACAGACTTGGAGAGAGCCTTCGGCTACTATGGACCACTCCGGAGCGTTTGGGTTGCCCGGAATCCACCAGGTTTTGCCTTTGTAGAATTCGAAGACCCCAGAGATGCCACAGATGCTGTGAGAGAGCTCGATGGAAGGTAAGGCAGCTACAGTATAGTTCATACCAGGTCAGCTTATAGGAATTAAAAAACCTAAGAAAGCTATTGTTTTTTTTCCATTGGGGTCCTTTGTACTCAATTCATAGTGACGTTAAATCACAGACAGATATACACTACCATGCAGAACATCATAAAAACAGCTTAAAACTAAAAGAAAACACAAAATAGGGGAGGGGGGTTAGGTTTTGACTTTTACAGGGGCCAGTTTAGAATTGCAGCCACCGGCCACCGGCAGAGGTACTCTTTTTGGGTCCGTTTTGATGGAGAATAGGGTTTTAATTCAGTTTTTGGTAGGGCATTCCACATTTTTTGGTAGGGCATTCCACATTTTTGTGGCATGGCAATATTCCAATATCCGGATGTTCCTGTAAAACTGGAAATGTTCCTTCTAGCTGACCGCATCCTTTGTTGATAATTTTGTCTTCAATTGTGATTTCTTTTTCAGGACGCTGTGTGGATGTCGTGTTCGAGTGGAGCTGTCCAATGGTGAAAAGCGCAGTCGCAACCGTGGTCCTCCACCATCATGGGGCAGACGTCCTCGAGGGGATGATTACAGCAGCAGGCGTCGTAGTCCGCCACCAAGACGCAGGTAACAATCGGTTTTGTATGACAAAGTTGCCCAATAGAATTTACTAATCTTTCTGCTCCATTTTCTAGTTGCCCTACCTTAGTTCCACATTCCTCGTTATGCCCTGCAGTGTATCTTGTGGTAATTGCACATGTTTGCAGTCAAGACCTGCCAAGTGCTTTCTTTTTTTTTACTATGGTAATATACATTTGTGAGTTGTGATGCCTACGGCATGCAGTTTTCATCTTCATTACCATTTCTGGTCATTGTAAATACCAGGCAATAAAACACTCATTATTAGTGATTACAGTGACATTTGCTAAAATAATGGGCGTTGTATTTAATATTTTAAGTATTTATATCCTTAAATCGGATTTAAATCTGTCTCGCAAGACTTTTACTGTTTCTTCAAGCGCCAGTGTATTTTTGAAGTGTACTCTTTTCCTGTGCACTCTTAGTTTTGAGGCTTTAGAAACTCCGAAAACAACTTGACATGTAAAAACAGGACTGAGATGTTCCTGTGTCAAATCGGTACCCTTTTGCACAAATGTGGGGGAAAATCAGTACCCTTTTGCATAAATGTGGGGTAAATGAAAGTGCCAGTTGTGATTTATTTCTTTTTTTTTTCCTTTTTTAATTTGAGGTTGCATTTTATTTACCATCTATATTAATAAGAATGAAACCCGTTGCAGAGTCACCACCATGCCTCTTCTCACCACCCTCTGAGTCAATCAACTAGTCCTCTTTCAGCATCATGTGACCGCTGACCAGCGTGCCCCAATCAGCTTGGCTGATGTCGTGTCACATGACCCAGGCATGGCCGGTCGTCGGGTTGCACCGGCCCTATGGTTCCTGAGCATGCCGTTCTCGACCTCCTCCTCCTCCTCCTCCTTCAACCTTAACCCAAACGGCAGCGGCCCACCTCACATACCCGACCAATCAGCGTTTTACGTTCCAAAATGTCTACACTACAACCTCACCAGCAGCAGCCTTCAGCTAACCAATAAAAGCAGGAAAAAAGCCTCAGCCTCAGCCCCCATCCGCCAGCCAACTAATCACCTTGCAGCATCTGGCCAGTCCTATTCAGCCAATTCTGCCTACCCGGCCGACAGTCTGCCTCCCTTTCGTCATATCTAGCTTGTTGAAAACCAAAATACTAGTAAGTTTTTCCTGCTTCATACAGTACACTGCTGATTACAGTTTTGAAAGTGAAGAGACACCTGGTTTAAAAAAACATACATATTTTAGTTGGGCAGAGTTTCTCCTCACTCATAACTGTAATTGATTGTTTCAAAGGGGAATGGCTCGAAATTCAATATCTCTAGAACCATCACATTTCCAGAGATGTGGATGATAGATAATCTTGTTGGTGTGTATTGGGGCTCAGAGCAGACTTATGAAGTCACTGAGTCCAAAACTCCTCCTCAACCTCCACATGAAAATCAAAAGCCCCATACTTGTGCGCTCTGCGGTTGATAGCCTGTTTTCTGAAGTTTTATGTAGTGTCAAATCCCGATATATTTTCATTGGTTTTGTTGCAATCCTCCATTTACACTTGTCATTCAAGTATAATGGACCAGGTACATAAAGATGGTGTTTGTGGTTTTTATTTTATTTTTTCCCTCATGCCATCGCACAGTGCGACTTGATGACCCTCTCAACTTTAGTGAGATCACTAATTCAGAGGCGGAGGTCTCATCTCCTCACTTCATACTTTATAGGCGTTTTCTCTTCTATTTTACAGCAGCCCAGTCTGCAGATGCCCCATAATTATTCACAACTTATAGGCGTTATCGCAAAATTGTGGGCAGTTTGATCTCCAGTACCCAGTTATGTCCTCTTATTTCATGTTAGTCAATTTGGACAGTGAGGTCAAAGTGGAACAAATGTTGGGTGCACGTAGTGCAATGAGATAGGCCAGGAGGCCCAAATGATGCCCGTCTAAGCAGCCACTATCTTTATGCACCTGATCTGTTTCTTATGAATTGTCTGTATTACCAAATGATATAGTTGACTGTGTTCTCTTGAGAAATATCCTCAAGACTTCTATTCCTACTTCTTGAGTTGCAGAGCTAGAAAGCTGTGTGAATGGTGTTAGTGGGGGGGAGGGGGCAGAGACAAGTGTGGAGTGCTACTGTGAGGGTCAAACGTTAAACATTGCAACCTTCTTTGTGTTTAACATTCTTTTCTTCCCCCTCTCAGATCCCCACGCAGGAGGAGCTTCAGCCGCAGTCGAAGCAGGTATGTTAGAGGTCCAAATAACTCACAGACAGGGTGCTAAGAGCACTAAATGTATTTTATAACCAGCATTATCTTTGTGATTGAAAACGGATTGAAAAGCTCCATCTTGCATAAGGGGATTACGTAGCTACATTACAATTGCGTGTTTTGTCTGTGCTAGCATGCATAATGATTTCTCAACAAAATTGCATCATTTGAATGGAACACGGTATCAAAGGGTCTGCATAAAATGGGCGCTTCAGAATAATCCTTTGTAACGTTGATTGGTACATCTGGTCTGCAATAAATCACAATATAGGCTGTTCAAAGGTACTGTGTGGTCCGTATATAGAGATTTTCAATTCAAGTGGTAGTGTTTTACAGATTGGGGCCGTGCATTCCACGTCTTTATGATTTATATTTGTGGTTTCACCTGCACACCATGCAACGCTAGTGCTGTTTGATGTGGCGTGTGCATGCCAGAGATGTTTTCTCTTTGTATATTTTCTGGTCTTAGTCATTTGAAAACAACCGCAATTACCGGTCTAACACGTCCCCCTGTTGGTTGTCTTGCAGGTCGCTCTCCAGAGACAGGAGGAGGGAGAGATCCCTCTCCCGGGACAGGAATCACAAACCTTCAAGATCTTTCTCTCGATCAAGGAGGTATTGACAACTTTTTTCTCTTCAATTAAAGATGTGTTTGTTTTTCAATAATGTTTTGTGGCATGTAAACACAAAATGTAAAAAATGATGCATGCTATAAGGTGTAGACATTCAATGTAATACAAATGTATCTTTTTTTCCCCTCAGATTTAAATTTTATCTGGCTTGCCTCTCCTAGTAAATTATTTATTGCACAAAGCACATGTAGTTGGAGTTTATATAATGAGTTGCTCTAGGTCAGTGTTTCTTGAGTGGGGCTACATGTGGAAAATGCAGCTCAGCAGATTCACAGTTTGTCAATGTTTTAACACACTTTTTATTTTGTACATAACATTGAATGTCTGACATGTCATGGCCATAGTTAAACATCTAAAAGTGGTTTATCATTCATTCATAGCATCATGCTATCTTGTAAAGGGGGTACTTGAATTCAGGTGAAGCTGACACTGAAGCTATGAAAATAAAAGTGAGAACCTGAATCGCCATAGACGTGTTTAATATCGTGTCAAATAAGAACTGTTCCAAAAATAAACAAATAATCCCGGCGGTTTGACTCTTATGTATATGAAACATCAACTGACGGTGAGAAAACGCAAATGTTACTTCCACCGAATTAGTTACATTTTCGCCAGAAACAAGACCGTATCAAATATGAGTGACTATCATAAACGATACAGAGCCACCTCCCTGACAATATCGCAGAGACAGTTTGTTTTATTTTTGGACCACAATTCTTATGAGACGATTCTAAGATGACCCAATGTTCTCCATAGAGAAATTGCTTCCACGACCCAGGGGATGAACGAGTGACGCCAGGACTCTATGAGCACTAAGGTGCCTTGTGTCGGAAATAGCAATAAATCATGTTTTTACATCTGGATTGACCCTTCTCCCCCCCCCCCCCCCCCTTCTTTTCTTCTCCACAGCCGCTCCAGGTCTAATGAGAGAAAGTAAGAGGATCCATGGCTGTCAAGTATGAAGGGTGAAGCCAAAAGATGAATGAACGGTTGTAATGCATCGTGCCGTTTCATGTTAGGGAAACGTGGCCTTATGGTCGCGTTTTTGAACGAGGCCGTTTGGTCGCGTTTTTGTTAGTTTTTTTTTTTTTTTTTAAACAATCAGTTATTTTAGCTGCGTTTAGGTATTTTGTTTTGCTTATGTAATGCTATGTACCTTTATTCCTCTTAATTTGTAAATACAGTAAGTGGGTGTATGCCGGCGTCATGGTTGACCCAAATCTGTACAATTTTTGTGCTGAAAAATAGTTGTCCCATGCAGCATTCCATTTCACATGTTTTTTTTTCTTTTCCAGTGAATGTACCGTGTACTTTGGCATAGTGTAATAGTTCTCCATTGTCAATAATAAATACCAGCTGGATATTCATGTCAGGAAGGATAGAAATTGTGAGGAGAGTCCTCCATTCTGTTTGATGACTGTCTTTTTTTCATACTCCTTGGTAAAGGTTATTCAATTGGAATAAAGGCATCCAGATTGAAGTTATTCTAACTTTGTATTAATCAAATCTATGTAATGACAACAAGTGTCTCCATTTTTGGGATTCCACTGGTTTTCTTTGGTATTTGTATTTGGTCTTTCAATTAAAATATTGGTTATAGAATTTCCAGCACTTGTTAATTTTTTTTTTCCCCACCCAAAAAATCATGCAGCCCAGGATTTGGTTTCTCCACAAGATGGCACTGTTACGGCATCTTTGGGATACTGGACTGCATCAAGAGTCAAAAAGGGGGGGTTGCTCGTATTTTTGCAAGCAGTGAAATGTGGCATGTTCCACAAGACTGCTAACAGCAATACAATAAGTGTTAAGTAGGCTACAGGATGTCTACAAAAAATAATGCTCAACTTATGTGGTTGACTCATTGGAATGCAATATCCTAGTCATCGATACCCTTATTTAGCTGGAACATTGACCATATTATCCAAAGTGCAAATTAAACGAAATGTAGCTACTGTGATGTTGGGTCTTCACATGCTGTTAGAGGATTCATGACATGTTTGCAAATTCACCACACAGAAATGAGTGCCCATAATGTCAATGTGTAGTAGACCAAAATCTCAGTGCAAGGTAGTCAACCATATAGGACTGCCACTAGACTATGGCTCAATGAGTCAAAAGTCCCACGACCCCCTCTTCTGTCATACATAACATAAGTCAAGTGTAGTCCCTGTCAAATCTGGAGTAACAATGAACACCCTAGTTGCCGTCAGCAATTGTGTTGTATTGGTATGAATATCACATCAACGTTAACAATTGTCTCAACACGATGCGTTTCCTGTATCATTCATTTTGTAGCCTTTTTTTTGTATTTGCAGCGTGTTAGTTTTCACCCACACAGTCCACATGAACTGGCCAGAAAGTCCAAATGACTGGTCTCGAATCTCCGCGCGCTTTGAAAGGACCCTCCTCGAGTTTACTCAAATCCCTATGACAACACAATCAAGTGACTCATGGTATCCTGGCAACAGGGGTCCCAAGAGACGAGCTCGATGTAGTCTCGGAAACTATGTATGTACACCAAAAGTTATGTAAGGACTTTGTCCTGACTCCTGACCTATATAGCATTATGTCCCGCCCACGAAATCCAGTCCCTGTACCTCCCTATAAGTAGTTGCAGTGTAATGAGCATTTGTCTGTGTAGGCGAACTGTTAAACAAATGCCTTTTAAGTTTGTGTAAAATTGTCAAATATTAGTATGAAAGAAGCAAACGTGAAAATAACCAATCTACAAGCTCACAACGCCTCTAATGCAGTGCGAGTAGTTTGGCTATTTTCACAATATTTATCTACGCAATGCATTTCCTGTATCATTCATTTTGTAGCTTTTTTTGTACTTGCAGCTTTTGTTTTCACACACACAGTACATGTGAACCGGCAAGAAAGTCCAAATGACTCCAAATCTTTGCGCGCTTTGAGAAGACCCTCCTTCCTATGACAACACAATCACGTAACTCATGGTATCCTGGCGGAAGGGGTTCACTGGAATCTGGGAAACTGTATTTACACCCAACGTTATGTAAGGACTTCATTTGTCCTGACCAATATAGCATTCCCGCCCACGAAATCCAGTCCCTGTACCTCCCTATAAGTAGTTCCAGTGTAATGAGCATTTATTTGTGCAGGCTAACTGTTAAACAAATGCCTTATAAGTTTGTGTTGCAGGCAGTAACACTGTTGCTGCAGTAGCCTTGGTTGTTTTTGTTTTTTATTTAATTTATTCATTTCAGTCTGATTCTCTATGAACCCAATTGTTGTTCTAGAGTTATGATGAATGTAGCCTAACATTCTCCTTTTCCAGTGGTGGCCTTTTTCATTATCTTCACCAGTGGTGTGTGGAAGGTCAAGGTTATCTTAAAAATAAAGCCCATCAGTGCCTATACATAGAGTCCAGAGGGAAGCACGCACACCCCAACAAAAAAAACGTTTCAAGTGCTGAACAACAACATTGGCGGGAAGGAAGGGAAGTTCGCACACTTGTAGCTCCCAGTAGAAAATGTATTAGGTAACCTACATGTTACATAATGTTCACAGAGCATAATCTTGCAGATAACTAGAACATTTGACGATCCTCCAGTCATTGAGAAATAGAACATCACCGGTCATATACATATTTTGCATTATAAATTGCACATTATTCAAATGTTCATAGTTCCTAACAAGGGGTTATATATAAGACACATTATGAATAAGACTGTAGTGTGCAATGTGCATGTGCCTTAAAGCTGCACTATGTAACTTTCCTTTTCTACCACAGTTTTGAACCGGGGTCTCTTGCGCTAGTGCTGAAAAATGTACCACTGAGCTAATAGAGCATGCCTGCTTGCTCTGGGGAGAAATTGAATTTTGACCTCCAGGTCAAAAATCGTGTCAAACCAGAAACGGGATCGTGTCAAAGGTCATGTCCAACCTAGACACTGGATCTAAATGTCTCATAGACGGGCAGGGAGACCAAATACAACCACCCCAAAGTTATATTCTATTATTAACATATTCTACCTTACAGACAAAATAACATATTATTTACTAAAAGGAAGAGAGACATTGCCAATTTATGAGTTTATAATACGAGGAAGAAGAATGGTGTTTGGCCACCACGATATGACTTCAAATAAATATGATTATTTCAAACTTTTGCCTCGATTAATGAACGATTATAAAACAATTTGATAATAGCAGATCTACAAAGTAGATTGTCTATTTTTGCTGTTTTTGTATGCCACCATTGTACAAGAAAGTTTAATACAGAATTAAGAAGTTCATAATTTTGTCGGTTATTAAAAAATATATTCTTTTTTTGTGTTACTACAAAATATCATTAACCACTTCAGCCCTATATACATTTCGCCCATTTGAAAATAGCCGATCTACAAGCTCACAATGCGTCGGGATGCGACGGATTGTGAGCTTGTAGATCTGCTATTTTCAAAAGATTGTTATACACTTGAAAACTGCAAATGGGACATTGTGCACAATGAGTACTTTTACTTTTGGTACTTAAAGAACATTTTGATGCCAATACTTTTATACGTTTTCTCAAGTACATTTTTAGTTCCGGACTTTTACTTGTAAAAGAGTATTTCTACATTGCAGTATTGATACTTTTACTTAAGTAAAAAAATGTAGTACTTTTTCCACCACTGCTTACATATACACTTGCAAGCGAATGACAGCCTGTAGGCCTGTGGTGCTGTTCCACAACATACTGGGTATGTCTGCTCGGCTGCATTACATAACACATACGAAAATGGTAACGTTGCATTTCTATATTCTCCAAAGCACTTGCACAGTGTACAATACATTCTCTCATCCACACACATTCACTCTCACAGTGGGGGAAACCGTGCAGGGCACTACTAACCTGCTCATGGGGAGCAATTAGGGGTTATGTGTGTTGCTCAAGGACACTTACACGCAGTCAGGAGGAGAACCTTCCGATTTCAAGGTGGCCACTGAGCTATACCTACTGAGCCACTGTAATCTACGGCAGTGGTTCCCAAACTGCGGGTCAGGACCTCCAGGGGGATCCCCAATTAATTTTTGGGGGTCCCCAGTTGATAAACTTAATGTGCAACAAACCAACATACAGTATAAGTGTATACAGGGTATCTGCACATTTAGACCTTTTTAATACCAAATTGGCCAAATTCTCAAATATTACGTATGAAAGAGGCAAACGTTTTGAAAATAGCCGATCTACAAGTTCACAATGCCTCTAATGCAGTGCGAGGCGTTTTGAGCTTGTAGTTTGGCTATTTTCACAATATTTATCTACACGATGTATTTCCTGTATCATTCATTTTTTAGTTTTTTTTTAGTATTTGCAACTTGTGAGTTGTGACACGCTTGTGAGTTTTCACACACACAGTCCATGTGAACCGGCAAGAAAGTCCAAATGACTGGTCCCAAATCTCTGCACGCTTTGAGAAGACCCTCCTCGAGGTTACTCAAATTCCTATGACAACACAATCACATAACTCATGGTATCCTGGCAAAAGGGTTCATAAGAGATGGACTCGTTGGCATCTCGGAAAGTATGTATGTACACCCAACGTTATGCAAGGACTTAAAAAAACCTTCAAGTGCTGAACAACAACATTGGCGGGAAGGAAGGGAAGTTCACACACTGTAGCTCCCAGTAGAAAATGTATTAGGTAACCTACATATTACATAATGTTCTCAGAGCATAATCTTGCAGAGAACTAGAACATTTGACGATCCTCCAGTCATTGAGAAATAGAACATCACCGGTCATATACACATTTTGCATTATAAATTGCACATTATTTAAATGTTCACAGTTCCTAACAAGGGGTTATATATAAGAATGAATAAGACTGTAGTGTGCAATGTGCATGTGCCTTAAAGCTGCACTATGTGACTTTCCTTTTGTACCACAGATTTGAACCGGGGTCTATTGCGCTAGTGCTGAAACATGTACCACTGAGCTAATAGAGCATGCCTGCTTGCTCTGGGGAGAAATTTGAAATCGTGTCAAAACCAGAAACGGGATCGTGTCAAAGGTCATGTCCAACCTAGACACTGGATCTAAATGATTCAAAGAAGAGCAGGGAGACCAAATACAACCACCCCAAAGGTATATTGTATTATTAACATATTCTACCTTACAGATAAAACAAAATAATATTTTATTTACCAAAAGAAAGAGAGACATTGGCAATTTATGAGTTTATAATACCAGGAAGAAGAATTGTGTTTGGCCACCACGATATGACTTCAAATTAATATCATGATTATTTCAAACTTTTGCCTCGATTACGATTAATGAACGATTATAAAACAATTTGATAATAACAGATCTACAAAGTAGATTGTCTATTTTCGCTGTTTTTGTACGCCACCATTGTACAACAAAGTTTATTACAGAATTAAGAAGTTCATAATTTTGTCGTTTATTAAAAAAGATATATATTTTTTTGTGTTTCAATTCGTTGATAGATAAGAAATAAAAAATGTATTTCATGTTATTTGCCCAGTCCTAGCACTAGCCCACTTGTGGAGAATATGGTGAAGGATGACTCATCTAAACATATCACTTTTCCCACATCTCTATTGACCAGTGCCTAGGTTTCTGTAAGTAGAGGACAGGAAGCCACATCACCTTTGACTGATGAAGGGGCAATTGACTGGTTTGATACGGTAATGTACCTTAAAACATTGCATGTTTGTGTATGACAGACGAAATACTGCTTGGTAGTTCCAATCCCTTATTTATTGTTTATTCTTTGCAGTTTACTGGTAGCTTACATATACACCTGCAAGCGAATGACAGCCTGTAGGCAGTGATGCTATGCTCATTTGAGAAGTGGTTGCACTCTCTATTTTAATGACGTGACGCGCACGTCGCTTAACACCTACAGTACAGGTCACACAATGGACAATTGATATGCATATAGGCTAATTCCTATGTTAATGTACCGCGTGAGTCGGGAGCCTTTGTAAACTTTGATGAAGTGTGAATTTAAAGTAGTTTTAAATCTATGCGTGTGCCTGCACGTCCCCCTGGCCAAATAAGTGGTTGCACGGCGTGCAACCGCGTCCACTGAGCATTGCACCCCTGCCTGTAGGCCTGTGGTGGTGTTCCACAACATCCTGGGTATGTCTGCTGCATACGTATATGAAAATGGTAACGGTGCGTTTCTATATTCTCCAAAGCACTTTACAGTGTGCAATACATTCTCTCATTCACACACATTCACTGTGGGGGAAACCGTGCAAGGCACTAACCTGCTCATGGGGAGAAATTAGGGGTTTAAGTGTGTTGCTCAAGGACACTTTCGGAAGGAGGAGAACCTTCCGATTTCAAGGCGGCCACCCTACCTACTGAGCCACTGCCACCTGAGCCACTAGAATACGGGAGTGGTTGCCAGGGGCTCCCCAAATTATTTTGCGGGGTTGGGGGTCCCCAGTTGATTAGCTTAGTGTGCAACAATGTTTTCTCACGCAACAAACCAGTACAGTACAATTGTACACAGGGTATCTGCATGTTTCTAAAGTTACAATTTAATGACTTTTAAGACTTTTTTAATACCAAATTGGCCAAATTGTCAAATATTACATATACTTCGGTATGAAAGAGGCAAACATTGTGAAAATAGCCGATCTATGAGCTCACAACGCCTCGCATGCAGTGCGAGGCGTTGTGAGCTTGTAGTTTGGCTGTTTTCACAATATTTATCTGGAACCGAATGAAACTAAATGTAATGCCTACAATTCAATTTTCAAGTGCTTGTCAGGGTTGGGGCGGGGGGTCCCCAGTTCATGATTATCTTGGGGGGTTGCGGCCTGAAAAGCTTGGGAGCCCTTGGCTTACAGCAATCAAACCAGCATCTAATCAGAGGAATCACTTAAAGAGGAAACGCAATATCCTGGCAGGGCTTGGGAAGCAGCACCCTCCCCGCTCACCAGCCTCTGCCTATTGAGGAATGTGCACTGTGCAGCCCCCAGCTTCTCCCCACTGACAAGGACAGAAAAACAAGCTTTGTGCCCCATGATATGCCTACGTTTTAGGTACAGTACAACCTGATTGTACATTGTCACTAACATTGTCCTAAGTGTCAACACACACACACACACACACACACACACACACACACACACACACACACACACACACACACACACACACACACACACACACACACACACACACACACACACACAGATGGATAATTTATAATCGATAGTTTATTAGATTATAATTATTGTATGATTATTGTATTGTATCACTTTGGATAATTGCATAAAGTATGATGTATTTGCTCAGAAGGGACCGTTCTGTAACTGCTAAGATAAGATGTCCTTGCTCCCTGGCCTACTCTTTCTTACCCATGAAAGTTGTGGCTACAGTTTATCTATGATGCCTTAGAACAGGCAACCTTGCCACCAAAATGAGCCTTTGCCCCTGTTCATGTTGATATCATATTGTGGGGTGGGCTTAATAAGAGATAAACTGTCTGTTATAATGAGGAACATTTTGTATTACGAGTAGAGAATATTTAGACAATATACCTTGTCTCTCCTGTGCAAATAATCCAGTAAACCTGATTATTATTTGAAACTGACTGTGTTACTTCTTTTTACGGTAATCCTTTTTGAAAGCGTACAAACCTGGTTTTCCTAAGTTATCACACACACACACACACACACACACACACACACACACACATGTTCATTTAAAAATACAGATGTATACAGAATGTGTGTGTGTGTGTGTGTGTGTGTGTGTGTGTGTGTGTGTGTGTGTGTGTGTGTGTGTATATATATATGTGTGTGTGTGTGTGTATGTATGTGTGTAGCTAGCTATATGGCAGACTAGTGACACAGTCACAGGCTGACAAACCGTTTACCATTCACAGAGTTCCAAACTGTGTTATACAACACATGGAGTGTTGTATAATGTGTAATTGGAATGTTGGAGTATTACACAACACATGGAGCATTGTATAATGAGAGAGACTCAGTGAACTGTGGTGTCTCCCGCCCTATGCTCCCGCCATATGCTTGAATTCCGCCTGCTTTGCCTGCCCCCTTCTATGACGTAGACTCTGACGGGACTTAATTCAAACCAGAGCCATGATTCAAATGTGATAAAAGCAGAGAGCTATGATAAAAGTTACTAAAAGTTATATATATTTTTTTAATCAAATGTTACACCAAATCTGTGACCTATATTTTCTCTTGCTGTTTCATATAGGAAGTCTAACTCTAACTGTTTAAAATAGGGAATATTCACTGTTCTTAATTAAACATTTTCTAAAATATTACAATTGTTTTATTACACATTTTAAACAAAACAAAACAAAACAAATAAAAGATTTTTATATGTAGCCTAAATGTGTACACACACACACACACACATTCAACTCAACTGACTCTAACGCAGTGGTTCTCAAACCTTTTCATGTCAAGGACCCCCAAATTGACACTTATTAGCCCGCAGACCCCCATTTGAAAAGATATGCCAGGGACCCCCATAAGAGAAGATTTTTACAGCTCTATAGCAGTGATTCTCAACCATTTTAATTTCAAGGACCCCCAGCTTGACATGCATTAGGCTACGGATCTCCATTTAATGACATTTCTATCTCTGGGACCCCAATTTATATTGTATAATCAATGTTAATTTAACTCTGAGAGGGGGTGATTAGGGTTCCGAGATTAGGTTCCATTTGGTTCCATGTGTACCCTCTCAGAGTTACAGACCCACAAAGGTCCATTTAGTTCCTAACTATCCCTCATTTAGCTGGGGACCCCCTGGAACTCCCTCAAGGACCCCTGGGGGTCCCTGGACCCCACTTTTATAACCAATGCTCTAACAAGCGCTGATAGTCAGACTTCACATACCATGCAGGGTTGGACCATAGAGGGCCCAGGACTGGAATTTCCTCTCTATAGGGGTACTGTTACGTGAGCAGGGTTCATGTATTTACTGGGCCAACCGGCTATAAGTAGGTTAGTGGGTCATTACATCAACAAAGTCTCTGCCTTTGCACAGGACGGGAGGGGAGACGATCTTCCACGCCCACCCACCAAATTTCATAAAAGTCCCACTCTAGCAGCCTACTCTTGTTAGAAGACTTGGAGAAATTATCAAGCAAAGTTGCCTAGAAAACCTGAGTTTGATTGATTTGGAATTGGATTAAGTTACATATTTTCACTTTTTACTTTGTTTGGCTTTTTATTTAGCTAGCCTACTACAGAACGTTTTTGGAGAAGTGATCTACAGACTGTCACCCCCTGGTGTGTTTTTAATTCATTCACAGAAGGACTTGACTTTGACTGGACTGCTGTGTAAGTAAAACAAAAAACTATAATATGAACTAACGATTTTAAAGGCATTTCTCCACTGTTTTGAATTGCCTTATTGCAGCCTATGTCTGTAAAATAACATTTACACTCATCAAATGTTACACCAAATCTGTAACCTATATAGTCTCTTGCTATTTCACATAGGAAGTCTAAAATAGGAAATATTCACTGTTTCACAATTAAACATTTGCCCAAAACTAAAATATTATAGGCCTAATTATTATATTAAACATTTATAAAGATTTTTCACTCGAACATTTCCGCAAACTGTACTGTACATTTTCCAACTCCGACAGAAATTACATCATTATAGTAGCCTCTAGTTTGATATCACTGATGTTTTGAAGAGTTATGTTTAGTTAGCCTACAGTGTGGTTATGACCAGGTCCAGTTTATAGGGCTTGCTTGTTTTTGTGGTTTTTCATTCGTTTATAAACTAAAACTTATGAGAATGCTTGATGAAATTTTGTCTAGTTTTTGTTTGTCAAGGAGGCATGACCCATTTTTTGTTAGGCTGGATGTTGAGTGCAGTAATAAATGGGAGGGGCACACACTCAGTCTAACCTTGGTGTCTCCCGCCATATGCTTGAATTTGAGGCCTAATCCCTCCCTGTTCTATGACCCAGATTCTGCTTAGACCTCAAGTCAGTGTGAGATATCTAGCCTGAAAAGTTAGATATTTGGAAAAATTTGACTTTGTTTTGTATTATTTAAAACGTAACTTAACTTTTTTCATTTCAAAATGATATGACTATACCATTACTTTACAAATTCTGGTGTCTGGTGATATTTATTTTTGAAATGTTAAGTCCATCTTTAATATACTCTGTTAGTGTAGGAACATCTGTCTGACTTTGCCAACTAACCCGTGTTCTTGAATCTCCTTTTGTCTCATGTAGAGTAAAACGATGGCTTCTCACAAGCAAATCCTAAGGTCACTGGGGAACAACGGCCCTATCAAAAGGACCCTGTTTGGTCCCTTTGGCCCCGTGGATCGAGAGCAACTCCAACTGGATTACCAGGCTGCCCTGCGCAAAGACCTAGAGGATGCCTCAAGACGCTGGGGCTTTGACTTTTTCTCAGAGAAGCCCCTTGATGGGGGTGACTTCCAGTGGGAGGAAATTTCCGCCACTAAAGTGCCACTCCTCTACCGATCTTCTACTGTCGGCCAGGGACATCTCAAAGGACAGAGGGTTGTAGAAGTAGCAGTGAATTCTTCTCCTCAGAAGGAGAGTATCCTACGTGCGCCTCAAAGATGTGTTTTCAACCATAAGAACCTGGAGAAATCGCCAGAGAAAGAAAAAGACGAGAATGGCAAGCTCAAGAGGAAGCAGACCAATATTACAGGTTAGTGTTTAAAATAGTGACGGAAATTGCAGGTAGATTTGCTTTGAGTTGAAGATTGTATGTTTGCATTCTAGTGCTAACTACAGCCCTTCAATGTTCTTTGTCTCAACAGATTTCTATCCGGCCAAGAGAAGTGTGGATGAGAATCAGGCCAAGAGAAGAGTGAATGAGAATCAGGCCAAGAGAAGAGTGGATGAGAATCGGATGCCGCGCAGTAAAACGCCTAGAGTCCAAGTGAACCACAACAAACGACTTCACTCGGGGGAAACAACCAGATTATGCAAAGACTGCCTAGTGCCTACTGTATATATTCGCTCATAAGGAGATCTTGAACATAATGAATGGGAAAACAGGAGTAACCTCATCTACACTCTACACTTCATTGTTTATGTAAGGATAATCATTGTACTGTATTCACTATGAAATAATGAAAACATGTAAGTGGTATCAGTGAGTTTTCCCTGTATGTATTCAGGACCAACAGGGACCCTAACTGAACATGGGGGTGGGGCCTCCCCACACCCCACATTCCACAATACTGTGTAAACAATCACATATCTGCCTCGTTGTCTTCATAGAAACTTGAATACTAGAATGAAGCAGCCACTTCTAATTGAGCTCCATTGGACTTGCACATCTACTGTACCAAACCATTGAATTGTTAGTACATACGTACAGTAAGTACATAACGGCTGAAAATGGTAAAGAGGGTGCAAGTCCATTCGACTCATGTTGTGAGATTTAATAATGTTTTTGTTTGTTATGTTTTTTGCATTATGTTTATCATGAGGGTAAGGAATAATTGTATTGCTTCCTTTTTTTTACAAGACGTTTATGTCCAAAGTGTGTCCTTTTATATCTTAAACTGAATTGTGTGCCATATATGAACACATACTCTGAAACTGTATAGAGTACTGAAATACATGCAGTTGCTTTGTGTGAAGATAAATGACAGAAGTGCCTCCACTTGTTCCCTATAGCAGACTGCCACAATGCTCTGTCAAGACTTTGATGTGTCTATAGCATGAGAGAGATTTGAGTACAGCACAAGGTCTTGGGAATTCTTCAAAGCAATATTCAACTTGTTTTATATGCGTTCTGGCCACCCAATGTAACCATTAACCAAGGAGCTTGAACATTCCTTAAAGAACAACCGTATGAAACATATAATGTTTTGTTTGAGCTGTAAGCTGAATACTTTATTATTGTTCTATTGGAGTGGTGCAATTGAGCACACACAGTCTCCTCGTATCTGCCTCAAAACTAAATAGGATATTTGTCCCTGATAGTAATGTCAATGATGGCAAATCCTGCTGCTATGGGCAATGTCAATGGGTGTCTATGAAGATCGCTATAATGCTAAATCTTTCTGATAGCTTTGAAATGCTCACAGCCCTAAATACAATAAGAAAAACTAGTATAGCTAATAGTAAAACTATTAGCTGCACTACCACTATAATGAATTCACTTCTGTTTATAGATGCTTGTGCTGTGCACATGGGTCCTAGATAGTGTTTTATGGCAAAATATACAAATAAAAAAATATGTTCTCATTTATTGTGAAATATGCCTGGTTATTTAGTTGTTGTCAAATTGCTGTTGTCATTCAGTCTCTGATCCGCTTTCTCTGATTTGCTTAATTTATATATGCAAAGGTGTTGTGCTATTTAGTCAATTTAAATGATTGCTCGTCTAGGGGCATGCCATGATAACTATTTAAGCAATAACATCCATTATTTAATTCCAGTAGAGACCTGTGGACATCTCCTTCTCTATCCTGTCCTACTATCCTATCTAAATAAAGCAAAAAACAAAACATAAAATAAGTACATAAAAGTCCAACACTAGTATTCTTGTGAGAAGACTTGAAGAAATGCAAACAAAGTAGCAAACTTGTGTTTGATTGATTTGGTTGCATATTTTGACTTTGTTTGGCTTTTTATTTAGCTACTAAAACGTTTTTTTTTTGAGAAGTGAGTCACTCACTGAAGTGTTTTTAATTCCCTTATTGTAGCCTCTGACTCTGTATGGGCTACATTGATACCCTTGCCTACTGTTAAACAACACATAGGCTAGCCAGGTGTTTGAGTTAAAAGGTTGTGGGCAAGTGGCATTAGATTATCGTAACACAAATAACTACAATATTGTCTCCAGTTTGATATGACTGACGTCTTCCCAAGCATTCAGTGTGGTTTTGACTCATAGGCTACTGTGTTTATCAGGCTTAAAAGTAGAGGTCAGGTTTATGTTTTACCAGTCAAGGAGGTGAGGTGTATAATAATAAGTGGAGCTATATATCAGACCAGTGACCGGCTGACAGCCCATTTACCATTAGGCTGGATGCCTCACACGAGTTCCAAACTCACATGGAGTGTTGTAGTAAGACGGAGGGTCTTGACCCAGTGAACCGTGGACGGTGTCTTGAATTTTGCCTGCCCCCTTCTATGATGTAGACTCTGACTTCATTCAAACGAGATAAAAGCATAGAGCTATGATAAAAGTTACTCAATGTTAATATATTTTCTCGTGATGCCTGAAAACAAAAATAACATTTAGCCTACACATCAAATGTTACAACAAATCTGTAACCTATATAGACCCTTGCTATTTCATATAGGAAGTCTAAAATAGGGAATATTCACTGTTTCACAATTTTAGATTTCCGCATACTGTGCGAAGATCAGCATTGTTGTCTGACTCTGAATCTGCCAGACATTAAATGATTAAATAACTTGTAGCCTCTAGTTTGACATGAGAGTTGTGTTTGCTTCGTAGCCTACATACAGTGTGGTTACGACCCATAGGTCCAGTTTATGGGGCTTGCTTGTGTTTTTGCGGTTTCTCATTCGTTTATAACCGTAAACTTATGAGAATGCTTGATGAACTTTTGTCCAGTTTTTGTGTGTTTTTGTGCCAGTCAAGGAGGTGAGGTGTATAATAATATGTGTGGGGCGTCACAAGGGGGGGGGGGCTTACTAGGGCCCCAGGTAAGGGGGGCCTGAAAAAAAAAGATATATATATATTTTTTGTCTTTTTTTAAAGAAGAAAAATCATAGGGGGGCCCACAGTGAATCTTTGTCCCCAGGGCCCAGAGTGTGGTGCTACGCCCCTGGAGTACTGAGCACTGAAATACATGCAGTTGCTTTGTGTGAAGATAAATGACAGAAGTGCCTCCACTTGTTCCCTATAGCAGACTGCCACAATGCTCTGTAGCTGCTTCATTCTAGTATTCAAGTTTCTAAGAAGACAACGAGGCAGATATGTGATTGTTTACACAGTATTGTGGAATGTGGGGTGTGGGGTGGCCCCACCTCCATGTTCATGTTCAGTGTACCAGTGACAGCCAAGGCAGCCCGTTTAGCCTACTTTTAGGCTGGAGGCCTCACACGAGTTCCACACTCACGTGAAGTGTTGTAGTAAATGGGATGGTCTTGACCCAGTGAACCTGTGTTGTCTCCCGCTAGATGTTTCTATGACATAGACTCTGACAGGACTTCATTCAAACATGATAAAAGCCATAGGATAAAAGCATAGAGGTATGATAAAAGTTACTCAAAAGTTTAAAAAAAATCTCGCTATGCCTGAAAACAAAAATAACATTTACACCCATCAAATGTTACACCAAATCTGTATCAGTCCCTTGCTATTTCATATAGGGAGTTTAAAGTAGGGAATATTCACTGTTTCACAATTAACATTTGCCCTAAACTAAAATATTATAATTGTTATATTACACATTTATAAACTTGTTAAAATAAACATGTTTGACCAGAACATTTCCGCAAACTGTGCGAAGATCAGCATTGTCTGACTCTGACAGACATTAAATGATTAAATACCTGACAGCCTCTAATAGTTTGATATGAATGTTACCTATGTAGCAGCTTAGGTTTATCACCGGAAACTTATGAGAATGCTTGATGAACTTTTGTCTGTTTTTTGTGCCAGTCAAGGAGGTGAGGTGTAGCCCAGTGTTTCTCAAAGTGGGGTCCGGGGACCCCCAGGGGTACTTGAGGGGGTTCCAGGGGGTCCCCAGCTAAATGATGAATAGGAACCAAATGGACCCTTATGGATCTGTAACTCCGAGAGTGTACAAATGGAACCAAATGGACCCTAACGGGTCCATTTGATTCCATTTGTACACTCAGAGTTAGATTAACATTGATTTTACAATAAATTGGGGTCCCAGAGATATAAATACCATTAAATGGGGGTCCGTAGCCTAATGCATGTCAAACTGGGGGTCCTTGTAATTAAAATGGTTGAGAATCACTGCTAGAGCCGTACAAATCGTCTCTTATGGGGGTCCCTGGCATATCTTTTCAAATGGGGGTCCGCGGGCTAATAAGTGTCAATTTGGGGGTCCTTGACATGAAAAAGTTTGAGAACCACTGGTGTCTATAATAATTAGTAGGCCAGTGACAGGCTGACAAACCGTTTACCATTATGCTGGAGGCCTCACACGAGTTCCAAACTCACATGGAGTTTTGTGGTAAATGGGAGGGTCTTGACACAGTGAACCATGGTGTCTCCTCCTGACATTATGCTTGAATGTTGCCTGCTTTGCCTGGCCCCTTCTATGACGTAGACTCTGACAGGACCTCATTCAAAACTGATAAAAGCAGAGAGCTATGATAAAACCAGTGGTGTAAAGTAACTAAGTACATTTACTCAAGTATTGTTCTTATAAGTACAATTTTGAGGTAGTTTTACTTTACTGGAGTATTTCCAATTGTCTGTACTTTTACTTCTACTCTCTACTCTACATCTCAGAGGCAAATATTGTACTTTTACTCCACTACAATTATTTGAAAACTTTAGTTACTAGTCACTTTGCAGATATCCATTTTTACATTATAAAACATAGATTAACCACTTTAGCCCTATTTTATACCTAGGCTATTTGAAAATAGCAGATCTACAAGCTCACAATGCGACACGCTGTGAGCTTGTAGGTCTGCTATTTTCAAACATGTTAGTACTTTTACTTTTGGTACTTTAAGTACATTTTGTTACCAATACTTTTGTACATTTACTCAAGTCAATTTTGAATTCCGGACTTTCACTTGTAACAGAGTACTTCTACATTGCAATATTGATACTTTTACTTAAGTAAAACATTTACTTTTTACACTACTGGATAAAACTCATAAAAGTTACTCAAAGTTATTTTTTTCTCACGATGCCTGAAAACAACAACAACATTTACACTCATCAAATGTTACACCAAATCTGTAACCTCTGTGGTTATGACCCATATAGCCAGTTTATCTAGTTTTTGTGTGTCAAGGAGGCGTGACCATTTAGGTAAAGGTTATGATAGACCGAGTGGCAACCCATTTTGCCTTGGGCTGGATGGATGGACACGAGTTCCAGACTCATGGAGTGCAGCAATAAATGGGAGGGCACTCACTCAGTCGAACCATGGTGTCTCCAGCCATATGTTTGAATGTCTCCTCTTTTCCCTCCCCCGTTCTATGACGTAGACTCTGACAAGACCTCAAGTAAAAAATAAATAAAAAATACATTGACAACTGATATGTTATTTCAAATTGCCTTTGTTTTCTCGCAATGCCTCAAAACAAAAATATATATTAATGCTAATCACATTTTTGCTACACCAAGTCACCAAATCATGAACTACTTTAGCCCTGGAACATGACTGTCATTCCATGACAGTGAACCATGGCTAGAACTACTTTAGATATAGTCCCTATACTTTTTAAAGTCTAGAACTGGGAATATTCACTATGTTAAACTATACAATAATAGTATTATTTTACAAATGAATGCAAAAACGTGCTTATCAACGACAACATTTATTTAATTTCCCACAAACTTTGCATCGTCTAATAAGCTCTGAATAAATTAACTGTAAAACACCTTAGTCATGCATGGGTGTATGCTAGCCCTGAAACATGACTGTCGTTCCAGCGTCATGTGAACCATGGCTAGGTGTATGCTAGCCTGCAGACAAGATTTCTGTATTATGACTATTCATTCCTCAAGGGAGTTTGTCCTTTAGTCCTGCCTACCCTATCCTGCTGTGTGTAGGCCTACAGCCATGTCAGGTGATTTTAGCAGATAGAGGTGTCAGGTGGAAATAGTTTTGAGAGGAACTTATCCAGATCACATCTTTGTTTTTTCTTCTACTTTAAGATATTTCAGAGACAAACTGTAACTCCCATCCGACGCATGTAAGACTCAGGTTCCTTGTACTGGTGTTTATTCACTTCAAAACAACGCAGAACTGACAATACATACAGAAAAGACAAAAAACAAAACATCAACTTGAGCATTCTGACATTCACAATAATATACATGACTTTCACATTAAGACTAACAACAATTACTGACCACTTTGCCTGCATGCACACGAATGGGGGTGGGGTCGACTTGGATACTTCAGTCTTTCTGCAAAACCCTTGCTTTTCTCTTCTTTATTCTTTTATTTCACTTTACTTTCTTCTATTTTACTTTAATGTCTTTCTTTCTGTTAAACTCTCCTTCTCTCCTCCTGCTCTCCCACAGTGGAATGAGAATGCTACTCTCTTCTCCAGCACAACAGGTGTCACAAACAAATCTTGATTACAGAAAACACAGCTGTAACAAGTGACACCTAATTGGAAACCTCCAACACATAAAACACACATAGAGTGCCCCCAAGAGACATAAGTCAGTCACTAAACAACAAATACACAAAAATAAAACAATGACCTCATGCCAGCAGTAACAAATAGGTACAGTAATATTGAATTAAAAAACAACTACTTTTCATTATTATTCCATTATTTGCCTGACAGAAGTTATAACAGCTGTTGATTATCAGAACAGAATAAACCACACTAAAATGTGACACGTTTTAAAAGTTGGTGTGTAATCCGCTTTAGAATTAAACTCATTTAGGATGACATTTATTTTTCCATGACAGCCAGTGAGTGTATTAGAAACATGGAAACGACAAATAGTTTGACACTGTCTCCTAGTGGCCATATGTGTAATGAGTAAAACAACCTGTTCAGGATGTAGTAGAGATTATGTCCGGACATGTACCAGTGAATGGGCACGTGAAATTTGAAAACATTTACGTGGTATCATCAGTTGGTTTTCCCTGTATGTATTTAGGACTCTTAACAGGGACCTGAACATGCATGGGTGGGTCCACCCCCACATTCCACAATACTGTATAAACAATCACATGTCTGCCTCTTTGTCTTCATAGAAACTTGAATACCAGAATGAAGCAGCAGGCTACTTCTTATTGAGCTTTATTTGACTTGCACATGTATTTTTCCATGACAGCCAGCAGTGGTGGAGGAAACTACTCACATGTTTTACTTAAATAAAAGTAGCAATAGCAATACTGCAATGTAGAAATAATCTGTTGCAAGTAAAAGTCCGGAATTCAAAATGTACTTTAGTAAAAGTACAAAAGTATTGGTATCAAAATGTACTTAAAGTACCAAAAGTAGAAAGTACTCATTATGCAGATCTGTCCCATTTCAAGTTTCCAATAAAATGTATAAAACATATTTTGAAAATAGCAGATCCACAAGGTCACGATGCGACGCATTGTGAGCTTGCAGATAGGCTATTTTCATGATGATCTTGGTATCTGCCATCATATCATATTGTAGCGTGCCATTTTGGCATAACTCGGGTCATATCAAGTTTGCTTACCAATCCTTTGATTTTATTACGTTTGAGGTTGTACAGAACTAGGTATATCCTCGTATCAGTTCTCCCCTTTCGTCTATAGCCCGCATGTGTTTTGAGTTGTACAGATCGCAGGCCCTCCGAGGTCACTGATTGTACGTTCGGAAATTACGCACCGGAGCACACTCGCCTAAATAGTATTGGCCAGTGCGCTCAGTGCTGTATTTTCGAACGCACCGCCAGGAATACAATAACAGCTCATTGGATTTAGTAGGGGCTGCTAACCACAAAAAATGGCCAAATCGTTACGCGGCGGATAAAAGCACCAAATTTGATACAGATGTCCCTTGGGTCATCCTAAAACATCCTAGAAGGGGTGCCCAAAAAAATCTTAAACAGGAAGTGAGTTATGGACAAAATTCAAAATGGCCACCTAAACTGTTGACCGTTGACTCAAAAGACACCAAAAGAATCTCCAAAAAGCATAACATTTGGCATATATGTCCCTTGGGTCATCCTAAGACATCCTAGAAGGGGTGCCCAAAGGAATCTGAAACAGGAAGTGAGTTATTGACTAAATTGAAAATGGCCGCCTAGTGTTGTCGATTGACTCAAAAGACAACTAAAGAATCTCATAAAAGCATACAATTTGGCACACATGTCCCTTTGGTCATCCTAAGACATCCTAGAAGGGGTGCCCAAAAAAATCTTAAACAGGAAGTGAGTTATTGACACATTTTAAAATGACCGCCTACAGTGTTATCGATTGACTCAAAAGACAACTAAAGAATCTCATAAAAGCATACAATTTGGCATACATGTCCCTTGGGTCATCCCAAGACATCCCAGAAGGGGTGCCCAAAAAAATCTTAAACAGGAAGTGAGTTATTGACAAAATTGAAAATGACCGCCTACAGTGTTGTCGATTGACTCAACAGACAACTAAAGAATCTCATAAAAGCATACAATTTGGCATACATGTCCCTTGGGTCATCCTAAGACATCCTAGAAGGGGTGCCTGAAATGATCTGAAACAGGAAGTGAGTTATTGACTAAATTGAAAATGGCCGTGTACAGTGTTGACAGATGATGCAAAAGACACTCATAAATAATAATCTCATAAAAGCATGACATTTGGTACAAATGTCCCTTGGGTGATCTGAATGCATCTTAAGGGGTGACCAAAGATAGTTTTAATAGTCTCTCAATGGAAAACACTCCTCCCCCACGGGCTGCACTGCTACAACATTCAAATCGAGCAGTTTGCCAATCTGGCATTTGGTCTAGAAGCCTGAAAGCTATGCAATCTCTACCATCTCCTGACAAATATGGATGGATTAAAGTCGCTGGTTCGTGGACACCTTTATGGACACTCTTGCCAGAGGCTGCCAAAGTTTGTAGAGAACTCAAGTGTGGCTGCAAAGCTGAGCCCTTCTGTTCGAGAAAGTGTAGATGCCGGGATGCTGGGTTACCTTGCAGAGCATTATGCCAATGTGCTGGTAATTGCGAAATGGCACACATGAATGCATGTACTGTAGTTACTAAACACTAATCACAAAAAAAAAGTAATGATCAAGAAGAAAATACATGAGAAGATAGAGTGTAAAACCAGCAAGAAGATGTAGAGTGCAAAATAAATAAGATGCAGACAGTAAAATAAGAATATGCAGAGTAAGATAAGATGCAAAGTAAAATAAATAAGAATATGCAGAGAGTTAGATAAATAAAGAAGATTCAAAGAGTAAAATAAAACAAATAATGCAGAAATTAAAATAAATAAGATGATGTAGAAATGAAAACAGAAGGTAGACTACAAAATACGACAGGTTATGCACTGCATAACCTGTCGTATTGAGTCTGCATAATATGCAGACTGCCGTGGTCAACTGTTTAAACAGCCATTTAGAATTTCTTCAACATGGTCCCTTCCTAAAAAGTTTAATAAACAAGCAAACAAACAAATAAATAACCCCTTCTAGGATATATTAAGAAGCACTCAATGTACGTACCAAATGGTACACTTTTATGACGTCCCTTTATGTTTTCTTTTGTGTCAACTGCTTTAGGCGGTCACTTCCTGTTTAAAACCTCTTTGGGCACCCCTTGTAGGATGCGTTCAGATCACCCAAGGGACATTTGTACCACATTTCATGCTTTTATGAGATTCTTTAGGTATCTTGCATCATCTTTCACACTGTAGGCGGCCATTTTCAATTTAGTCAATAACTCACTTCCTGTTTCAGATTATTTTGAGCACCCCTTCTAGGATGTGTTAGGATGACCCAAAGGACATATATGCCAAATTGTATGCTTTTTGGAGATTCTATAGGCTTTTTGAGCCAATCTCCAACACTGTAGGCGGCCATTTTCAATTTTGTCAATAACTCACTTCCTGTTGAAGACTTTTTTGGGCACCCCTTCTAGGATGTCTTAGGATGACCCAAGGGACATGTGTGCCAAATTTTATGCTTTTTGGAGATTCTTTAGTTGTCTTTTGAGTCAATCGACAATACTAGGCGGACATTTTTAATTTGGTCAATAACTCACTTCCTGTTTCATATTTTTTTGGGCACCCCTTCTAGGATGTCTTAGGATGACCTAACGGACATGTGTGCCAAAGTTTATGCTTTTTGGAGATTCTTTTGGTGTCTTTTGAGTCAACGGTCAACAGTTTAGGTGGCCATTTTGGATTTTGTCCATAACTCACTTCCTGTTTAAGATTTTTTTGGGCACCCCTTCTAGGATGTTTTAGGATGACCCAAGGGACATCTGTATCAAATTTCATGCTTTTATCCGCCGCGTAACGATTTTTCACTTAGCAGCCCCTACTAATTTAACTTCACCAACTATGACAAAGCAACAACGCCTCCTTAAGCGACGACTTGACTTGAAGAGCCAATGTCATATGTATTGATTGTGTATTGATTCTCCCTCTTAATACAATGTCAACTTTTTAACCTGAGAACCAGCATGTCTGTTTGATTCTGTCTCATCTTTTTTTACTCTGGGTTTTCAGCTGTTTAACTACAAAGAGTTTTTATCAACATAGAGCAGAGATTTCATTCCCTTATCATATCTATCAGTATGTTTTGTAATAATAATCCAAATCTACAACTAGTAACTAAAGGTTTAAAATAATTGTAGTGGAGTTAAAGTGAAATATTTGACTCTAAGATGTAGAGTAAAAGTAAAAGTATAAAAAAATGGAAATACTTCAGTAAAGTAAATCAAAATTATACTTCAGTAAAGTACTTGAGTAAAAAAATGTAGGCTACTTAAAGTAAAGTACTTGAGTAAATGTACTTAGTCACTTTCCACCACTGACAGCCAGTCAGTGTGTTAAAAACATGGAAACGAGAAATAGTTTGACACTGTCTCCTAGTGGTCATATTTCTATGTGCAATGAGTAAACCGTCCTGTTCAGGACTTGTCTCTACATGTAGAAGCAGAGATTATGTCCGGGCATGTACCAGTGAATGGGCGTGTGGCCCAGGCTTTAAAAGAGCTGCCTACAGCCTGACCATATCACTATCTAATGTTGTCAGACCAGTGTGAGATGCAGTATTATCAAGGATAAGTTAGACAGACTTGGACAATGGTAAGTTTGACTTTGTTTTGTATTTTGACAATTTAACCAATTTAATCTCAAAATTATATGACTATCCCTTTACCTTACAAATTCTGGTGTCTGGTGATATTTATTTTAGTTGTGATTAGGTATAACAAATTATGTGAAATAATTAAATGTTATGTCCATCTTTAATATACTCTGTTAGTATAGACAGGGGTCTTCAAGGTTTTTCAGGTCAAGGACCCCCCACTGTATTGTATAAAATTGTGTTGCAGATTAAACCTTTTCATAGATGTCATCAATAGCTTCATAGACTTGTTTGACAGCACTGTCATCTTGTGTTGGATTCATGTTAATGTGTATTTTCAGACATTTAACCACTTACTAAACCCTCAATACTGAGTAGATTTGACCTTTCACTCTGTACTTAGTCTGCTTTTTTCCCCTCTACACCAAACCTCTTTGCCGGGAATAGCCGATCTACAAGCTCACAACGCCTCGCATCGCGAACCGTTGTGAGCTTGTAGATCTGCTATTTTTGGCTAAAGTTCTCCTCAAAATAGGGATGCTAGGGTTCAATATGCTATCACACAAAGATTTGGTGGCCCCTCTGTAGTAACTCTGAGGACCCCCTAGGGGTCCTGGACCCCTTGTTGAAGACCCCTGTGTATAGGAACATCTGTCTGACTTTGCCAACTAACCCGTGTTCTTGGATCTCCTTTTTGTCTCATGTAGTGTAAAACGATGGCTTCTCACCAGCAAATCTTAAGGTCACTGAGGAACAACGGCCCTGTCAGAAGGAATCTGTTTGGCCCTGTGGATCGAGAGCAACTCCAACTGGAGTACCAGGATGCCCTGCGCAAAGACCTAGAGGATGCCTCAAGACGCTGGGGCTTTGACTTTGTCTCAGAGAAGCCCCTTGATGGGGGTGACTTCCAGTGGGAGAGCATTTCAGCCAAAGTGCCACTCCTCGACCGATCTTGTACACTCAGCCAGGGACATCTGAAAGGACAGAGGGTTGTAGAAGTAGCAGTGAATTCTCGCTCAGAAAGTCAGAAGGAGAACATCCTACGTACGCCTCAAAGATGTGTTTTCAACCATCAGAACCT
The DNA here is from genome assembly GCF_963454915.1 of Gymnoscopelus microlampas. NCBI lineage: Eukaryota > Metazoa > Chordata > Actinopteri > Myctophiformes > Myctophidae > Gymnoscopelus > Gymnoscopelus microlampas. Next base: position 46,807,017 of record NC_139944.1, on the reverse strand, counting down.
GGAGGAAACGCCAGAGAAAGAACAAGAAGAAGAGATTGGCAAGCTCAAGAGGAAACAGACCACGATTACAGGTTAGTGTTTACATAGTGATTGATTTTAGAGGCCCTCGGTTGTGGAGCTCTCTAGACGCATCACTTAAGTCATCACTATCCTTGCCAATATTTTAGAAACATCTAAAAAAAATATATCCAATTTCTTCCTCACTGTAGTCTAGTCCATATGATTTAGTGCTGATGTATTGTCTTTTTTTCTTTCTTTTTTTTTAGCAGTTTTTGTGTTTTTACTTCCTGCACTGCTGCTCCCCTTCCAAAAAAATAAAATTGTATTCTTTTGTATTGTTCTTATTGAACTTTTAATGTATGCTATCTAATGACCTCTTCAAGCACAATAACTTGTTTTCTTTTGATATGTATTGTTTCTATTTTATTTTACAATGTGCTAATGAATAAACTAAACTAAACTTGTGACCGAAATTGCAGGTAGATTTACTTTGAGTTGAAGATTGTATGATTGCATTCTAGTGCTAACATTAATTTTCTTTTATTTTCTTTATCTCAACAGATTTCTATCCTGCCAAGAGAAGAGTCCAAGTGAACCACAACAAGTTTACACTACTTCACTCGGGGGAAACAAACGAGATAATGCAAAGACTGCCTATTCGCTCAGAAGGAGATCTTCAACATAATGAATGACTGGTCTAAAATCAATGGGAAAACAGGAGTGACCTCATCTACACTGTACACGTCATTGTTTATGTAAGGATAATCATTGTACAGTATTCACTCTATGGTTGGTGTTTTGCCACTGGTAAGACGGGCACATGAAATTTGAAAACATTTAAGTGGTATCAGTGGGTTTTCTCTGTATGTATCAAGGACAAACAGGGACCCAAACATGGGTGGGTCCACCCCACATTCCACAATACTGTATAAACAATCACATTTCTTGCTCTTTGTCTTCATAGAAACTTGAATACTAGAATGAAGCAGCAGGCTACTTCTTATTGGGCTCTATTGAACTTGCACATCTACTATACCAAATCATTGAATTGTTAGTAGTACATAAGTACATAACGGCTGGAAATGGTAAAACGGGTGCAGGACCATTCGACTCACATTGTGAGATTTAGTAATGTTTTTGTTTCTTTTATTTTATTTTTTATTTTTTTCAATATGTTTTTTGCTTTTTTTAAGCAGTTGTCCAAAGTGTGTCCTTTTATATGTTAAACTGAATTGGTCAAGCAATATTCAACTTTCTTTTTAGATACAAAGATTTGTCTATAGAGTATAATGCAGCACTCTTAAGTAGCAAAGCAATATTGCACATAGTTGAGTAGCAAAGCAGTATTGCACATAGTTAAGTAGCAAAGCAATATTGCACATAAAGCTGTCAAGTGGTGCGTTCTGGGCACCCAAAATAACCAAGGGGCTTGAACATTCGTTAAAGAACGTATGAAACATATTGCTATATTTTGTTTGAGCTATAAGCTGAATACTTTATTCGTTTTCTATTGGAGGAGTGGTGCAATTGAGCACACAAAATGTCCTCGTGCCTCAAAACTCTATAGGATATTTGTCTCTGATAGTAATGTCTACGATGGCAAATCCTGCTGCTATGGGTAATGTCAATGGGTGTCTAAGATCACTGTAATGCTAAATCCTTCTGATAGCTTTGAAATGCTCACAGCCCCAAATACAATTTAAAAAACACAATTAGCAACATTACCCCTATAACGAATGCACTTTTGTTTATAGATGCTGGTCCTAGATAGTTTTATGGTAAAATATACAAATGCAAAAATATGTACTTATTTATTGTGAAATATGCCTTGTGGTTATTTAGTTGTGTTTAATTGCCAAGATAATAAAACAATCCAATAAAAGGTTCAAAATGTATGTTCTTGTGTACATTATTATTACCTGATCACAGTTATATTTGTTCACAAATGTCTGTTGTCAAATTGCTGTGTCATTGGGTCTCTGATCCACTTTCTCTGATTTGCTTAATTTGTACGCAAGGTATTGTGCTATTTAGTACATTTCAATAACTGATCATCTAGGGGCATGCCAGAGAGACCTGTGGACATGTCCTTCTCTATCCTGTCCTACTATCCTATCTAAATAAAGCAAAAAAATTAACAAAAAATAGCAACAAGAAAAGTGCCCTCCTTGGAGCGCAGATCTCCGCCAGACCAGGTTGCCACTCAGGAATGTGCCAGTCATGGGGTGCAGCCATCAGGACACATATAAGTGAAAACGGTTTTGGAGGTATGCTCTCTATACAGGCCCATCAAAATGATTTAAATTTAGATATGATTGGATGTTGCATTCATGATATACAGTGTTTTGGGTCAAAATAAATAAAGGCCCACTCCCATATTTGTGATGGCAATTACAGGCAAATGGGAGTAGCAAAACCTTGACTCACAAGACCATTTGTGCCTAATTTGGTGGAGTGGTCCCTCGATGAATTTGGAGTAGACATTCTGCCATTCTGGCCTGGCAGAGGTAATAACAAACCAATCATTCTATAGCTGACTGGCTCTAGGCCTATAGATAACAAAAAACAATAAAAAAAACAAATGACAAAAGCTGCTACATAAATCCGTAAGACGACATAAGTTTAGTTTTATTTTCAGCTATCATCTTATATGGTAGTGGCCTTGTTAATCACTGAATAGCATCTTAAAGGGATATTTCACTTTCAAATCTAACATGGTTAAAATGGAGTTTGAAGTTATAATGGGTTTGTATAGGAAGGGGGCGTGTCTGATAAAATGAATATCATACATCTAAATACTGAATCAAGCAACTTAAAAATGGTCTGGGGGGCTCACAAAAGCCTGAGTAGATGATAAAATGACCAAACATTTTTGAAAGTGAAATATCCCTTTAATCATTTTTGCTGGTTTGAGGAAATAAAATAAAAAACGTAAATTGCTCATGTTTTTTGACAGTACATAATAAGCCTCTGTGTTTTTTTTTAAAGGATATACATAGTATAGGCTACTAAAACTTGTTTTACTGTTAATATGAGAATTGTATGGAAGGCAATAAGGACCTCCTCTAAAGCCAGAGTATCCATCTCAAGGGGTTTATCCTTCCAATAAAGGTACATTATAATACAGTTTGAACAAAAATAACAAATATTCTTTTTTTCATGTGAAAGTTTAAGAGGATGAGGGGTAAGACTCACCCCCATAGCAAAATTTGCTTGCTGAATAGCACTAACTAGCTAGCTTGAATTATTCACTGGTGTAGGCTAGGCATCTGTGACTTTTTGGCTTGTTCTCATCAAAATTATATTTTAATAAATAGAGAGAGGCAACACAATCTGGCCACACGAGACTACTAATAATGTGGCTAAAGTATACAGTGTTAATTTAAAGGTATGGTTAGTGATATATATTTTTTTTTTGTTAAAAATGTTAAAGAACTATATTCTGATAGTAATCATTGATACAGAGCGTTTGTTCGGTCACGGTCTTTCCAGCTCTTTCATTTTCAGTATAGGTGACAACATTTAAGCCAATCAGGAGAGAGCACTGAAAATGCATTTTCTGTTTAATAAAGAGCTGGAGAGACATGGGAGACTCCTTTTACTGAACAAACACTCTATAGCAATCAGAATATAGAGCTATTCAACACTTATTTTAACCAAAGTAAATCACTTACCCCTACCTTTAACTCTGTTGACACACAGGATTGTCCTGTGTACTTCAAACAGGCTCCATGCATTATTTTTTCTTCCTCTTTGCAGCTGAGGCATGTCACTTTCCATACTTGCTGCAGTAGCTCCGTATGTATGCATGGGCCTGTGTGTATTCAAGGTTTAGAGGATAGAGGGGGGCATAATAGGCAGTGACACAAGCCCTTCTGCCCCCCCCCCCCCCCCCCCCCCCCTCCCCTCCCCTCCCCATCCCCTCATCCACCCGCCCTCCCCCTCCTCTCTTCCCTGGCCTCAGCACAGAGGCACCTGCACGCGTGCGCTAGACTCTGCTGCTCCCCCTCCCCTTCCCCTCCATCATCTGTCCCTCATCCATTATAGGGCAGGACGGATAGCATTTGGGTAGAAAGAGAGAGACAGAGAGGAGATAGAGAGAGAGAGAAAGAAAGAGAGAGAAGGAGAGAGAGACACAGAGAGAGGGTGTGTGAGCAAGTGATCTCACCGAGGCAGACGGAGAGGAGACGCAGAGAGGAGAATGAGAAATAGATCGGAGGGAAAGAGGCACGGCGAGGCTGCAGACATCTTTGCCGTCAACAATGGAGCATGAGGACCCAGTGAAGCGTTAGGGAGGGGGAAATAGGGAGGGGTGGGGGGTGGTCTCCACTGTGAGCCCAGGGGAGAGGAGGGGAGGGGTTCATAGCAGGCAGAGGATGAAAAAAAGGATGGGCCTCAAACACAGACTTGCAATGGCACTGCCAATCTTGGATTAAACAGTATGGTAACGTTTCTAATTTAATCTATCTGGTTTTGTGTCTATCCATCTTGTGTCTCACCTCCACGCTTGTTGACACCCATCACCCATTTCTTATGTCGCAGTGTGTTCCTCCCTCCATGTGAAGTCTCTTTTTTATGTCATGGACATCTGCTATCTTCATCTTCACCATCATCACAGACCTGCCTCCAGACCAGGCCTCCCATTCCCCAAATCACCGTGGACAAATTCTCCCCAAATCACCATATGTTTTTCACATCAACCACTCAATTTGAGCATCGGCCATTGCTGTCTGTCTCCTCCTCCTATGTTGTTTTTGTTTGTGTCTTTTAACCCTACAGGAAGCTGAGCATTCCCTTCCTTTAACAGAAACAGTGTGTTTACTGCGTGAAGGATCTCACTTTCACTGATGAGAGCTCAGTAGACGATTAACCACTAGGGACCGCAGTCATCTGGTTCTCCATCACTTCCATTCATTTGTGAACCCACTCAAAACAAAACAAATGTTGCCTCTGTGATGTATTTATAAAATGGTACAGGGGGCCAACATTTGGGGCTCATTTGACACTGTCTCTCGTAAAAAAAAACAAATTGCTTGTAAAACCCTGCGGTGTCCTGTCTAGAGAAATTAGAGCACACTGAGAGATGTGTGGTGTCATGTGTCCACTCCGTCTCCTGTTTTATGGGTCTGATTACAGTATTTTGATGTCTGTCTAGGCAACAGAGGAGGAGGATAATTTATAAATCACCCTCTGACATTACATACACATACAGCCAAACGAACAGAGAAATCCTATGTTCATAGACTATAAATGATATGTCAGCAAAGAGCTCATTGTTTAAAGGGATTACTACATCATGTTACATCATGCTACATCAGTACTCTACTTTGCAAATCCAGCTGGCTACCACACAACACACTATTATGAGTGAATAGGATGAATGGACATTTTGCAGATATTGTCAACCTAATTATCCTCATGGGAACATATAATCAGGGGAGAGCATGTAATTATGTTCTCTGAATAGTTTTTTTTCTTTCTTTATCTCCCAGCTCTATCTTAGCCAATGCATCATAATAAAAAATGATGCTGCGTTGCAAAAGTGTTGAATTTAGGCTGAATTACCAGGCCTGGGATGCGCGGTGAAATTGTGTCACCTGATCAGCTAATATGTCAACAGATCTATATGTTTGACATCTTGACTAGGTCTGAGATGAGACTTGTAGACTGTGAAATCCTGAGAAATGTAAAAATTGACCGGTATCACTCTCATATCAATCATGTCCATCACCATTCTCCCCTCTCTCTCACCCCTCAGCTGGATAAGAGTGAGGTGACCACTCTAGGCCTGCCCCCCACCGCCAGCCACGGAGGCTCTGACACTAACATCAGTGTTGACGGAGGAGGAGGGGCAGCGGCCGGGGTTGGGGCAGGGGCAGGGGCAGGGGCAGCAGCAGGGGGAGGAGAGGGGTCAGGGGTCGTTGAGCCCCAGCGGAGGCAGCGAGTTGCAGTGGATCACCTTCAGCAGAAGATCCTAAAGATCACGGAGCAGATTCGAGTGGAGCAGGAGGCCCGCGATGACAACGTTGCAGAGTACCTCAAGTTAGCCCACAACGCAGACAAGCAACAGGCCTCAAGGATCAAACAAGTGTTTGAGAAGAAGAACCAAAAATCAGCGCAGAGCATTGCCCACTTGCACAAGAAGCTAGAGCACTATCATAAAAAGTTGAGAGAGATAGAACAGGTATGTATGTGATCGTTAATCACACACACAATCACACAGACACATACACGTGTGACTTTTTACAAATTTGATAACTCCTATGCAGTGAGTCCGTTTAACACAAAATGTGCTATACCATCCATCTATCCTCAGTACACATTTGTCACAAGAACAATTAAAGTCCATTTGACTAAATCTTCTGTCATTTTCAAAAGGTCCAATTGCTGCCAAATGTTCTGTGGATCATTATTGGACACAGTTTATCAACACTGACATCCAGCTTGTTGATATCTTATTTAGGGGGCTACAAATGCATAACAAATGGAATAACCAATTTGATATATAATTAAAGTATAAATTATAATAAAAAATGTGTCCAAACATTTCTAAGCTTGCTGGATAGGCTCATTTTAATTAAGCTGTTGAAATAATTCCGCTATTTACACATACAGATCTGTAGAGCCAACATTTGCATATTCATATATTTGGTCCGGGCAGACCAAAATACGGGGTGCCGATGGCCGAGTGTTTAAGGCGCATACCACATTGGCCCTATTTTTCCGTACCAGGCCGCGTCTTCAGTACCAGGTCTTATGTCTTAACTTAAGACCTGGAGGCGAGGCCAATGCTGTTTGGCTATTTTGAGTGGCCAAACTGCATTGGCCACACCTCCAGCTCTTAAGTTAAGCAAAGGTCTTGAGCCCGATGACCTTTGCTGCATGTCATTTCCCGTCTCTCTCCCTGTTTCCTGTCACTCTCCACTGTGCTATCCAAACAAAGGCAGAACATTCCCAGAAATATCTTAAAAAGTTCTATACCCTTTGCAGCTTTTAACTTCCAGGTTTGCTTGAACCCCCTAATCACTGCTTTGAGATTGTCTTTGTAATTTGCTACTCCTCTGTCCATTCCTTCCTACTCTTCAGAACGGACCAGCCAGACAGCCAAAGCATGTCTTCCGGGACATGCAGCAGGGAATAAAGGATGCTGCACGGCGTGCTGGAATAGGTAGCTTTGGTGGCGGAGTGGTGGATGGGGTCAAAGGTGGCGTGTCTGCCCTCTCTCACACGGCCGTGGTGTCTAAGCCGAGGGAATTCGCCAGTCTCATCCGCAACAAATTCGGCAGTGCGGATAACATCGCACACCTGAAGGACACGTTCGACGACGGGGTCGGCGGACACTCTGTGGACGCGCCCACTCCCCGGGCACTGAGCGGCAGCGCCACACTCGTCTCGAGCCCAAAGTACGGTAGCGACGACGAGTGTTCCAGCGCCACGTCCGGCTCGGCGGCGGGCAGTAATTCTGTTGGGGCAGGGGGAGGAGGGGGCATGTCGGGGCTAGGGCCGGCGATGGGGAGCCCCAGGCTGGATGGGCATCACCACAGCCACCACCATCACAGCTCCTCCTGGGATGTTCTCCTGGAGAGCTTGCAGGACATCAAAGCCAGTCAGGTGCACATGGAGGATGCCATCGAGGATATGAAGGGTCAGCTCCAGAGTGACTACTCCTACATGACCCAGTGCCTGCAGGAGGAGAGATATAGGTAGAGATGCCCATACCCAGGAAACTTGCATACAACTGCCCAGTCCACATTTCAGAAGTTTGGGCCATTACTTGTAAAGTAGTTCACCCAAAAAAACGACTTATTTTCTATCTATTACACACCCCATGAAGCCTTGAATTCCTGGAGATTTTCTTGTTTTTGTTGCATTCCTGAGCCAATAATTTGATGACAAGCGGAGATTCAATTTAGTCTCCCACTGACCAGCCGACCCGTCATCAAATAATTGGCTTAGAAATGCGACAAAAACGAAAAAATCTCCATGAATTCGAGGCATAATGGGGAATGTAATTGATAGAAAATAAGTATTTTTGGGGGGTGAACTACTCCTTTAATGTTGTCAAATAACGTAGTGCTGTAATCACCAAGATGTTTTACATGTATTTCTATTCTTCTATATATATTCTTTTATCATTCTTAAAAGCGTTCTTGTTTTTGTTTTTGCATATTCAGGTATGAGCGACTTGAAGAGCAGCTGAATGACTTGACAGAACTGCACCAGAATGAGATGACTAACTTGAAACAGGAGCTGGCCAGCATGGAGGAGAAAGTGGCCTATCAGTCTTATGAAAGGGCCAGAGATATTCAGGTAAAACAAGACAGGTTGTCTGTCTGGTCACAAGGGGGACAATTATTAACTGAAATAAACTTTTTCCCCCTGCTAATTAGGGTGCAACAGTTAATCAAACTAATCGATTATAAAAATGAAAATAAAATAGCCCAAGATGTAGATCTGCTAATTTCAATCATTCGATGAATTAAAAAAGGAAATAATGGATAGTTGCAGCCCTAATAATCCTAATATTGTCACTCTGTGTGGTATCTGGATGTGTCCATGCAGGAGGCTGTGGAATCATGTCTTACCCGCATCACCAAGCTAGAACTGCAGCAGCAACAGCAGCAAGTGGTGCAACTGGAGGGTGTGGAGAACGCCAATGCCAGGGCTCTGCTGGGCAAACTCATAAATATAATCTTGGCACTCATGGCCGTGCTGCTGGTGTTCGTCTCCACACTTGCCAATTTCATAACCCCCCTCATGAAGACCCGGGCGCGTGTAGGTGCCACCGTTCTCCTGACCCTGCTGCTGTTTGTCCTATGGAAGAACTGGGACTTCTTGGAGTTGTGGCTGCTGCCCAGTTGAGCATCTCTTAAACAAGGGAACCCCAGGCCTGAGGGACCAAAGCATGCAGAGCAGAAAATTACAGGCCAACATGCTCCGGCTCCCTCTACTCAATCACTAAAGGCTTGATGACAGAAATAGAATGAGAGCCAGAGCAATCATCATTCCCTCTTGATGGTTAAGATGGTGTGACAGTGCTAATAAGAGCTGCAAGAAAGTACCTGTTCTGGGAAGTACTGAGAATCCTATATGACAAGCAATGTAACAAATTTCTGCCTGTTCACCTGAGCAACAATCACCTTTTCTCATCTTGTCCAATCTGTCATTGTTGATACCCCAACATTGCATTTATTGCCATTGCCAAATTTGAGGGTTGTGCAGGAAATCTGTGTTTTTCTAATAATACACAAATTACGAGGACTGTAAACAGATACTTTATGACTAATATTCATGTTTGCTGTAACCTTCATGTTGAAGATATATAGTATACAGTCCTTGGAGCGCATAAGGGAACAAAGGCTTCTTTCTTTTTTCTAAATATGAATGTTGAGTAGCCCATGTGCTCGTGCATGTTGTCAAATGTGCATTGAGATGCATTCAGCTTGCATGAGTTAACATTCCATTGCAAACAATTAGTACTGCCATTCTGTTGTCAGACATGCAAAACAAACATGTATCTCAATTCACTTTCATCCCTATCTATGCGTGCTATCCAGCACATCCTGTTCTGGTGTTGAAGTAATTATTTTACATGTATTCATTTTTGTCTTTTTATCTGTGGTGAAAAGAAATTTCAACTGTGAAATAGATATCTGGTAAGAATTTGTCAAAGTTAGCTACAACTTGCTCAATGCTATTTCAGCCACTAGTTAAGCCCTGCAAATATTAGTATCCAGTATCCAGTTCACTGGCATGTCAAATCATTGTCTCCATGTTTATACACAGTTTTCAAAGTTCATTACAACTGTTTTATTAATAATAAATGATTTCTTATATTAGACAGGGCTTAAATTGCATATTATGTTCAGTTAACTTTTTTCTTTTTTAATTGACTGATTTGATCAAATGTTGGAAATTGTGACTCATTCTATTGGCAATAATCTCTTTGTGGGAATTGTTTCGAATTTGTTTGAATTATTTATAAATGTACTAGTGACTGTCAAACAGGGAATGCAAAACGTTAAGCAAAACTAAGAAATATAACATTAACTATATAACTAATATCAAGCTTTGATTGCTGGGTTGAGCTCACTGCCATCATAGCCTCTGCCATCCATCTCATCTATTTTTAAAGGTTTTATAGTATTTGTCAATCTAAAGTTAAAGCAGGTTTTATGGTCCCTTATAAGAATTTTAAGAGCCAGTATGTGTTTTATCACAATAAAAATCAGTACTTTTGGGGTTCATCCCACCTACAGTATATGGGCAAGTGGCCAGGCTTGACTGGAAATGGTTATAATTATAATTATGGGAATTATGCTGCATTTAGACGCCAAGATCTTGATTGAACCGTTTACAACCGTATGTTTCCCACGAAATAACAGTTTCTGAGTTATGATGATAGGTCAGTATAGTGCATCTGTTATTATTTGATACTTTGCTTTAGCTATACGATTTGCATCTGAAAAGTTGGTATACACAGAAATATCTTCCCGGTCCTCATTCCAAACCAAGTCAATCATTCAGTGACCATAACAGAGAAAGAAGACATAAGTAAGTGCAAGATCAAGTTTGAAATGTACCTCACTGGTTGAGTCCCACATAAAGTCTACTTTATAGTGGGTATTCAGTGGATAGACATTTTTCTAAAAGTAAATTTACTGTGGTGAGTGGAAAGCTTTAAATGGACTATGTGGAAATGCCTTCACTGTTTTAAAAGCCAATCAATCTTATTTTAGTGGTAGTAGATTTTGGAACGGTGTTGCCCATAGACCTCTCAGCGTGGAAATGTAAAACCTTAAACAATCTATTCATTATATACATTTATATACTGTACAGTACATAACCACAAAATCTACCTTTAATGAAACTGGAACCCAATTTAAGAGCTTAAAATAGATTGTTTTAGTTACGAACTGTTCTGGCTGTACTGTTTTTTTCCCCTCTTTTTTTGCAGACAAGATTAGGTCTAAAAACTAGGTCACATTTCTAAACATTGCTCTCTTTACATATGATGTGCAGAACTTACTTCAACCTGACTTAGGCACAATAGAAAGGACATGAAAGTTTCACATTTTATGTTCTTTATATTGCCTCTTCCATATTTCACAGTTCATTATCCAGTTTCAACCTGGCAACCGTATTTTGGGCATGTTACTATACTGTAGGTGAAATCTTTCAAAACTGCAAATATTGTTGATCTACAAACTCACGTGTTGCGATGCACATGTAAGCTTATAGATGCTATTCGTCGTACCACTTAGGTGGTTAAATCATTTGAATAGTATGCAGATTACTTACATGTACTGTATACAGCTTTCTGATTGACCTAATCTTTGTTTGGGGCTGATAACATTTTATATCTTTTTTTATGAAGAGTATGAATTGGAATCTTAGCTTAACTGTGTCCGTCTCCTAGTCCTCATGGCATTTACTTATGTCATTGCTGAATGTTTAATTTTAAACATCAATTTAGGTTACTTGCTTGTGTGTTATTTAACAGATGTTGGAGCCTAGAAGCAGCTTATGCATACTACACAATAAAATCCTGAGTTGTAACTTAATTTGGTGTTAAATTAACACAGGATTTTGCTGTACATATACCATGTACGCACAGCTCTGGGTTTGTCTAGTACCCAATATCCTCCATTTCCTGTCACCCTCCACTGCATATTCTAATAAAACCTAATGAAAAAGAAATATCATTAGATGGTGTTGAGTTCATTCAGCCAACCCATTACTAGCTTGATTACAGATTAAGAAAATAATTGCCATCAAGAGCCCAGAAAAGCCACTGTAGTGCCCTAAAAGAAAAGGTGTATAAAGGGACGCGAAACATTGAATTGTTTTGTCTTTTTAATCATTATTGTCAGGCAAAACCCATAGGACCGTTACATTTATGACGGGTATTCTTACAGTACAAGACAAAACTCATGGAGATCAGAGCCAGTGGCGAGGCCAAACCTGACCACTAAAAAGTAAGACATTCAGCGTCATTAGATTGTTCCAACTTTACATACAGGTCACAAATGAATCTTGCATTTGACTCATCAAACGCGGCAAGATTTTGAGTCTTGATTACCTAGCAAATTCTAAAGACCTTGATAGAAACAGCAGAGTAGAAAATAAAACATTGTATAACAAGCTGAAGAATTCCTGATTTTATCGTAATTTCCTGTCAAGATGTAAGACGTACAATATATTGCTTTCAGGTGCTTTCAACTCAAATCAAATGGGTACCCAAAGTCTCCCAAAACACATTCTTCAATATCTCAGTCTGTCCTTTGACACACGTTTGATCCCCTGGCATTAACAGAGATGTGGCTACTACAACCAGAGCCTTGACTTGTGTTGTGAACATTAAAAAAAAAGTGTGTCTGTGTGTGTGTGTGGGGGGGGGGGGGCAGCTGCCATTGAACGAGGATAAAGGAGCTAATAAATGACAATCACTAATAGGACCAGCCAGCAATGTTAGCCCTCCTCAAAAGTGCAGCTTTCCGTCAGGTAACCGTTTGACACTGAAAACGTTTCGCATTTTTTCCATGACAAAAAAAAAAGGAAACACACATACAGTATAATGTCTACATCAAATCTATTCCTGTTCATCATGGTAACCCAGACCAAGGCCTCAAGACTAAGACACAGTATCCAGTCACAGCAGTACAATTGAGGAGAGGGAAAAGTTGAAATACAAATGACACAGGGATGAATACTAAAATGCCATTGGCTGACATTTCACAATGATTAAACATATCCAACGGAAGGCAACATTGGTTCTGGAGTGTGGTCTGTAATAAAGACCAAGAATCATGACGACCCTACACAATTAATAGCTATATTAATAGCTACAGCTTAATCTAACAAGTCAGACAAATAGTAATTGGTTGGTTTAATCCACAAGGAAGCTATTCAACAATACTGAATTATGTTATGTGCACACAGGCTAGTTTAAAATGTAGAACTTTGGGATCAAAATATACAACTGAGCATAATATACACTCATTCATGTAGATATAACATCATTGGAATGGCTTTGGAGGCTGAAGTATACCAAACTCCAGAATCAATATTGCCTTTCAGTGCTCTTAAAGAAGAGTATCTGGACATTTCCAGACTCCACAGATATGAGCCTGATTGTTTAAAACCTGTATACACATCATGGTGACACAGGCTAAGAGAAAAGTTGGATCTGCCTTCACAGTCTTCTGGCCAAAGACCATTTAATAAATCAATGTCCCACAGGCCTTGGCTGAGAAACCTGCGACCTCATTTAAGGAAGGTTCTTTAACACGTGTTTTGTGCTTCCAAGCAAATCTAAGCCAAAGTTGTACTTCATCAAAATTACAATTTTTCATTTTAAAATGGCATTTTTACCTTGATAATTGAAAATTTCAGTAATATAAAAAGTACAAAGGTTTTTCTCACTACCAATGGGTATGTATACTTCTGATCTAAGTCTCATCACTTTTCCCCCCCAAATGTGATGAACTAGACTACTAATATTTCTGGTAGGACCTTAATTCCATATTTTTTTTAGATAGCCAACCTACATCATTATTGTATTTTAGCATTTGTCAGAATTTACTGTATATAAAAGAATCTCGGACAGAGTCAAAGAATACTTTCGTTAAATGCAGCCCAAGGTTCTGGTGTTATGGTTGACATCACAGACAGAGAGGCCTAGGCAGACCTCTGGGTATAGAAGAGAATATAGGCCTGAGTGTTGCAGACTTCCTCCACACTGCAAACGTTCATCTCAGAGTCATTACAGTGGACCCAGAAACCTGAGGACATAGAGACACTGGTGAGACACTGGTAAGACACTGTAACCCGAGTCGTTGCTTTTCCTGTAAAAGGAAAGGTGACTCTCCACCAAACAGACTACAACAGACCGGCAGTCTGTTGGCAAAAGTTGGCATTTAGTTCACCACAAACTGTCGGCCGACATTAATGAGGACTCATTTTTACAGGCAGTGTTGCCATGTTTTGTGAGAGAAATAAGCAACCAGGTCTAGGAAAACAAGCCCAAAAGAAGTAACTTAGGCCACATGAGCACTTTAAACATATATGCATCGGCTATTTGAAAATAACAGATCCACAAGCTCGTCTATTTTCAAAAAACTCTTGCAATAAAATGTGGAATCTTTTTTAAACATTCTAACAACACAAATGCACAAAACATTTATGAAAATATTTGAGAACCACTGGTTCAAATAATAATTAAATTAAGCCTAAATAAGCAACTACACTTTAGAAACAAGCCCAAAAAAACACAACTACCAATTTTTACAAGAAACTTTACAGAAAAAGAAGCCCAAAGTTGCTTGTAATAATAATAATAAACCGACAGGGGGCAACAACCGTTTCTCTACTTCACTACCCCGCGGCTAACGACGGCTCACCCGGTCGGGACACGACCAAATGTGCTCAGTTGTTCATTGACGGTAATCTAGAAGTCCCGACCTGACGACACGGCACTATCTACAACAGGTTGTCGGCAGGAGACACTTTCCAACGCAAACATTTTCTATGAATTAAAGGCTTCACGGGTCAAGTAATTGTTAGAAAAAGTTATTTGGAGGGTGAAGTATTCCTTTAACCACTTGAACCCTAGCATCCCTATTCTAGGGGGGACATTTGCCGAAAATAGCCGAGCTTGTGGACCGGCTATCATCAGCAAAGAGATTTGGTGTAGAGGGGGGGAAAGAGTGTACCAAGTACAGTACAGAGCCGACCCCAGTAAACTAAGAATTAATTGACTAAGTATAGAGGGTTTATAGCGCTATGAGCTTGTAGATCTGCTATTTTTGGAGAAAAAAAAGATTTTTTTTTGCAAATTTGTGCAAATATATTTTTTCAAATCAAACATTTTTAACTCAAATCTTTGCTTCTCGGGGTCCCTGGAAATATTTTGAGATGGGCCAAAATTTTTGTGGGGGGGGGGGGGGGGGGTCCTTCACATGAAAAGGTTTGGAACACACCACTGTACCAACATAAGTTCTTTCAGAAAACTGTTTTTAGAAGATTTAAAACAAATCATATTAATGTGTTTAAGTGATTAATAGAATCAAATCAACAAGAGACAGTAAAGTAGCTTCTTTCTCACCTCCTTCTGTATTGTAGCAGTATGCGGTGTAGTGCCCTGAGCCAAAGCCTTTACCGTGATGCATAACCACAGCAGACAAGTCATAGGTGTAGCCCCCTCTGTGGACGGAGTGACCCGAGCCAGTACAGCAGTAGGGTTTGATGTTCAGAACCTGGTCAAAGGCCACGTGGACACCAATCTTCTCCCTGTGGTTCCGCCCCGACCATCTGCCATAGGATAGGGACTGGTTAATGTTACTTATTGGTTCTCAAACAAACATTTTCAATTCCAAGGATAAGGACCCCTGTAACTATGAGAGAGTACAAATGGAACCAAATGGATCCATAAGGGTCCATTTGGTTACACTCGCAGAGTTGCAGACCTGTAAGGGTCCATTTGGAACCTCCTCAAGGTTCCTGGAGCTGGACCCCAGGAATTCTTTATTCTTTATTTTCATAACTTGATAAACTAGAAGTTTCTTGAGGTACTTGCCTGAAGCGTTTGAGGTGCAACCGTAGAACCTGAGGTAAACGGTAGATCAGAAGCTGCTTACATGCCTCTGACAGAACTAAGGGTTTGTGGGAAGATTTCCGTCTTCTTCCTGTGATGTTATAAAACGATGAAAGTTATTCTGTAGATGAGTAATTCAGAGAAGCAGTTTCTGTAAATGTATAAATAATACTGTACAGAGGAAATCCTACCAGTAATAGGAAAGGCATTTCCTTTATCCTTATAAAAGGATGAATTAACCATTTTGACACAGTGGCCATTTTGCAATTACATCATATACTTGAGCCGAGCGTGGGAAACAACCTGGTACGGTGATGTAAGAGCAAAATGGCTGCTGTGTGAATAAGGCAAACACTGGTTTGTTTGGTGCTTGTACCACCTTGTTTTGAATGATTTGCTATGCAAGGCAAGCTTTGAGAACGGTCACTCAAATGTCATACTTTTGGATGTGGATGTCAGCCTTAAATCACTAAACGAATTGATGCATTTAATACCTTCTATGACCTACAGGACACTCAAATTAGTTACAGGAAATCTGCAAAACTTTCCCAACTAACAGCAACCAAGTCAATGCTAAAGGATGAAATCCGTCAATTCTCATATACATTGAAAATGCTTTGTATTTAGCTTCATACTAACTGTTGCAGTGATTGCAGGCATAGATGCTGCCTTCAAGGGCCTCCGTCTCAGTAAACTTGGCCAGCATCTCAGTGAGGGTGCAGCTGCGCTGGTAAGCCGTGGAGCCTGAGCCTTTTTCCATGCTGTGGTAACGCTCTGGAAACTCCAATGAGAGATCCCAGAATGGCTCAACTGTATTAGACTTGTGCTTACAGGACAGACATGTCACCTACAAAATGGAAGGACAGAGAGAAAACAGAAGAAAAAATAATTCAGTCAGTGACCACATCCATCCAAAATAATTCAGTACTGATGGCTAGTTATTTTTGTCCTGATGGTTCCACCTCTCAACATTTCAGCTTAGCAATCTTTATATATACTAGTCGTTCATAAATCTGGTACCGCTGAATGCTGATCAGAGCACTATGTCACGCAAAGCTTGATAAATCAAATCCGGATGTCACGTAACGTTTGTGACATTTGTTGCCCAATCAAATCCAGGTGTTATGTTTTGAGACATTTTTTGTGATGCCCACATGCCAATTTTAATATAAAGTTAAGGTATAACAAGAAACGTGCTATTTTAAGTCATAATATACTAACAATAACTAACAATTCGCAACATTGGCCGCCTTCGTCCCAGCCTATCACACACACTGCTGCTGAGACACTCATTCGTGCCTTCATTACATCCAGACTCGACTACTGCAATAGCCTACTATACTGCGTCAACACCAAGGTTCTCAAGAAACTACAGTACGTACAAAATTCTGCCGCCCGGCTGCTCACTAGAACTCGATCCAGGGACGACATCACACCAGTCCTCCGTGGCCTCCACTGGCTCCCAGTCAAGCACAGAATTGACTTCAAAATACTAATCACTACCTACAAAGCCCTCAACAACCAACGCCACATCCCCTGCCGCTCCCTCAGGTCGGGTGATGCCAACCTCCTGGACACCCTCAGGACAAATAAGCGAACCTGGGGTGAACCAGGGCCTTCTTGGTGGCCGCCCGCCCACCCGCCCCTTCACTGTGGAACAGCTCACATCAGAGAAGCCCCCACCAAGTAGAAATCGTATGTATTATTATTATTAATATTATAATTATTAAAATGAATAATAATAATAATAATAATTACGCTCCAAGATTCAGGGCCCCAGGTGTTTCTCAACTACTGAGATTGTACAAATCATTACAACATTAATAACAACATATTCATGCTTGCTGACAATACTGTCTCTGATACCAACCATGTTCTGAAAAGTTAATATGAATCGTTACCATTACACAGGAGATACAAGGTTCCATGATTTAACAATGTTAGACTGAGACACTCTTTTGTACAACAGTCAATCCTGAAATTAAATATGGAAGTTATCCCAGACCAAATGTACATTGAGGGGCCTCACTGTGTATGTGAGAGAGGTAATGATATGTTTCGTTTGTTTTGTCTTTCAGTGTTGCAAACAGTGCTACTGATGATGAACAACACATTACAGTGCAATCCGACAACAGAGTATCATCAATCAACACATTAACGCTCACCTGACTGAGTAGCTGTCCATGAAAGATGGTGTTGAGAACCTTTAGCACCTGCTTGGAAAGCTTCCGCTGTGTGATGGGGATGACGATCCTGCGCTTGGAGCCCTCGGACTCCAGCTCCTGCTGCACCTTGTCCAGCAGCTCGCACAGGAACTCCTGCGCGTCCTGCTGGTCGTAGCCGCGGAAGGCCGGTATCAGGTTCCACACCGAGTGCAGCATGGCAAAGGGAGACACCAAAGACCACCGGCCCGACCACATGACCCTGAAAAGTGTGTGCAACTCGTGGCACAGAGACATCTGCTGGCGAGCAGAGGTTCTTGGTCCAGGCTCTTGGGGCTGGACCAGCTCTGCGGCGTGTAGCGAGGGCGGTGCACTTCCTCTGCTGCCCTCGGGCATGTCCGCACAGCCCGTCTTCCCCACACGTCCAAGCGGGCAACCGGACAGAGCTGCACTGCCACTGACCAGACCCCCTGGCATGCCCTTCACTCCCTGGGAGCAATTGGTCTTAGCCAGCAGCTCTTCAGTCTCGCATCCGTCCAATGTGAGGAAGCACTCCCTGAATTTCTGCAGGTGGCTCAGCACCTGTAATATAGAGTTCATGTAGCACGTGTTCCCCAAGTTGCGCAGACCGGTGACACCTCTCCGGCGCGTGGCTGCATGGCTAAACCTCTTCAGTCTACCCGCCCTGCCATTCTGCGAGGCCTTGCGCGACAGCGTGAGGAGGGGCGGCTTCTTGGGGGGAGGAGGTAGCCGTTCTGGAGGGTCGCGAAATTTGCAGGGAATGAGCATCGTGGTCAACCGAGGCCCCTGGATGAGGAGCCTGGCACTCTTCCTGGGAGGGACATTGTTAAGCTCTTCCATGAGTCTCTTTTTCACCTCTTTCTTTTGACGCCGGACTTCTTCCTTCTCCTCCTCCGTCTTCTGTGTGCGCTGGTTCTGCAAGTCCTGGTGTTTGCTCACCCATCGCTGAAGCATCTTCCCCAGAAGCGCCCTCCTCCTGTGCCGCAAGGCCATCTGCATGGCAGGCTGGGGCCCGCCCTCCCCGACCCAGGGAGTGCAGTCGCCCCCGACGGAGGAGCGCAGCGAGCGGCTCCCTGGACTGCGGACGGTAGAGAGCGCCCCTCTGAGGAGTTTGAGGTCACCCTCTGCATTGTCATTCAGCACATAGTCTCCACAAGCAAAACAGAAGACGTCCAGCTCACGCACCTCCATAGCCAGTGGGTGGTGGGACTCCTGGAAGTGTTTCAGGGAGTGCTCCTCCATGAAACGGCCACAGGCTACGTGGGAGCACTTGAGGCAGGCCCATACGGAATCGGTGGTGCTGCAGTCTACGCAGCACCATTTTTGTGGATTGAGGATGGAGTGGTCGTGGCCCAGGCGCAGGCGCCCCACGTGCTTACAGCGATCCATCTCTCCAGATAAACATGTGGCCTCAGTGATAGGACACACGTCCCAAAGCCAAACAGCAACTCATTCTAATGCACGATGTATTGGAAAAGAAAGGACAAAAAAATCAATTAGATTTAACACTGAGAAAAACAGGTAGACCACAAAGCCTAATCATAGCGCACTTAGCAAAGATGTTATTAACAGATGTACTTACTCTGGGAATTCTTTGCTTGATCAAATTTAAGCCAATATATTTTTTATCCCTGTATTTGATCATCCATGTCCACAGTCGCCACAGGAATTCACAGAATCATTCTAAGAGAAAGGGATGACAAGAATTCAACATTAAGTAATTTGCTCATCTATCAAATCACTTTAGTTTCATACATCATAAGTGATTGGGATGCTGCTGGTTTTATGTGCAAGTTTCAAGGTGCAGCAGCTCAATTTGAGAACTGAAACTTTTTTCCACCCATTTGTTCTCCATTGCACATTCAACATATCCAATTGCCGGTTGTTAATCAATGATTTGGGTTGTGAAGACATGCAATGGTGACTATATGCATTATCTTTACTCAGTCAGAGGACCATATGGCGCACCAGCAGGAATTCTGCATTGGCGTCCTGCCAGACTCTTATTAGGAATTCTATCCAAGATTCAGTTTGCTTTTGTGAATCTTATTTATTTACAAGCTTATTCAGAAATTGTCAATAGTCATTCCCATATTGACACAATTTGAAGATTTTGTAAAAAAAAAAACACACCACATAAACAGGTACATGTACACTTTAAATTGGATATGATGGACATTTTATAAATTTGAGTTTGAAGTAAAGTACTGCTTGTGAAACCAGAAAACAAAATGCTTGATTGTACCTTTGCCTTTGCAGTGCTAAGCTGGCTAAATAATGATTGAGTATATTACAGCAGGAAGGGAAAATATAAACGTGATTCTAGTAGTAAATGGATATATTATACACAATCAATCAATACTTATGAAGCGCCATGGTAGGTTGAACAGGCTGCTGGATTTCAGTGGTTCCTACTCATATAACTTGTTTACGATTACATTATTTTGCCTAAGAAGTCAATAAAATGAAAAGTCTGGTTATTTGTTTATTGACTGAAGTTGGCTACGGGGCCTTTTCGGTGAGAGGAACGTTTTGATCCCACGGAATGAGACAAAAAGCCGATTGGCACGTAACCATGACTTCTTAAATGTGGAGTGGACTATAAATGTTTATTGAAGTTTGTCATCATTCATTGATGGTTATAGGACCACAATGGAAACGAGTCCCCAGGACTGTTATTTTGCGTTATCCTTATCCTTTTAGCCTTCCATGTCTGACTATACCTCGTGCTGTTTACATGTCTGACTAATAAAAGTATACAATCAATCATAACACCACAGGAACTAAAATAAAGCGTCAGGCACAGAACCAATAACAGTATGCATGGCTGTAATATAGGCCTAATCATTTCCACGAAAACATCATTCAAAGTTATTTAACTGTTATGTTCAAAATGACCACACACACACACACACACACACACACACACAGAGTGGGGGACTGGCCTTGCACGGCACGCACGGACAGTGTGGGTTTACTTGCAGGGTCCTGGGCCTGTGCTTTCTTTGATTTAGTGTTTGCACAACATATTCTACAACATCCACAACTTTAAAAGTCTACATTAAAACGCCACAGGCACAGTTTAACTTGCAACGTGCACCCATGTTATTATCATTGTTTATCTGACGCTACCTTGCACACACACACACCACTGTGTGCTGCTATTCATGTTGCAGCAGCCAGTGTTAAGTGTGTGTCTTATTAGACGCTATTGTTTTAATGCCACTGATACAGTTATAATGTTTTCTCAACCTTTCCATGTCAAACGTCTCATTGTTGAGAGGGGGTCCGGGGTGGTCGTGCTACGCTATGCTACCCCACCACCATCACCATTTTTCAGTCGGAACAAAGAACAGCCACTCGAGGAACACTTAACAACTTTGCTGCTTCGAGGCAGCCAGACCCTGCATTAAGCGTTAAGTTAGCTAACGTGGCTAACAGAGAACAGCTGCAACAACATACATTAACATTGCATTACGGGGAAGCTAACGTTGTCATTAACGCGCGAGTTAATGACAATGTTAATTTTGTCCAAAAATACAGACAGAGCCACAATGTCAGCAAAGGGATCGGTGTTCAATGTTATCAGTCTGGTAGAACAGCAGCATGCTAGCTATGTGGCTAAAGCGCTAGCTCTGCTGAGGACAATCGAAGTTAACATCACTGTTGTTAGTGTAGCTTCACTGTTGTCGCTGCTTAGCTAGCTGGCTAATTACGTCGTTTTTTTAGGCTAACGAGAGAAAATACATTAAAATACCCCTCCGTGACATTCAATGCAAGCAAACTTGGTGATGGAATTACACGTAGATCAGAGCATCATAAGCGGTCATACAGTGTGTAAACATGTGAGATACATAAACATAGCTACCGTCACCAGCTTCAACATCGCTCTCCAGTCTCCAGTGAGCAGCAGGACAGGAGGAGCTCCTTGCTTGCTGTGTCCTCACTCACTCTCTCAGATTGAACAACCGAACTCTCTTCACTCGGACCCACAACAGTTCTCATTGGACTGAGGGAACCAGCAGCAGCACACGGTCATTGGAGGAATGGCGGATCACGCCTGCTCTGCTGCTGGGGTTTCAGTAAACCAACAGCTTAGCCTTGGAACAAGACCATCAATGAGTCTTGATACTATTAAAGTTTGAGAACCACTGCTATAAAATACATATATGATTATAGCAGTGGTTCTCAAACTTTTTTTCATGTCAAGGACCCCCAAAATGATGTGGAGGATTCTTTTTGCTGGGGACCCCGTCTCAAAAAAATATTTTTGTGCCAGGATTTTTTTTTTTAAATAACAGATCTACAAGCTCATAGCACAGCATGAAGTGACGCGCTATGAGCTTGTATATCTGCTATTTTTGTTTAGCCAAAGTATAAAATATGGTTCAAGTGGTTACAATGATTGTGATGCCATATAGACTAGTTTTGTTAGGGATTCCCTGCACCCTGGTACCCCCCCCAAGGACCCCTGGGGGGGTACCAACGTTTTATAGATTTTGACAAAGTAAAAGTCAAGACTTGATAAAATACATCTATGATAATCTTGAACCAAGGCTACAACAACCCCCACAGAATATAACCTTTTTATTACTTTTCTCAGCTTTTAATGAAATGACGACACAGGATCACACCAAGTGATAAGAAAAAGAAATCGGGTGTTTTTTAATTCAATTAATATTCTTCATCGTCTTAAAACAAAACCTTTTTTGTAAATGACAAAACCCTAATTTCATTTTACTGACCTCCCCCTATCCCCCAAAATAACAAAACACCCCAATGTGTTTACTTTATTTATTTGACTGCTGAAAGTCCAACAAAGATAACATTAAGCATGGATATTCTCTTTAATGAGTTTCATCAATGACTGGAAGTCAGGAACTTCCAGTCTGCCATTAGGACTTCTTGTTCCAGTCTCTTGTTTACACCACATATGCTGTAATCCATTTGTGGGCAGAGGGATTTTCTAGGCACTGCAGTGTTCATTCTTCAAAAAGTCTTATGAGCTGTGATTAATACTTGGAAAAAACGGCCATTGATCCATAGAACCATAATAAATAAGCAATATGAGCAAAGTCATCCGTTGCAATTGTGACTTCAACGCACATTGCTTCCTGGCATCTGTTGCTTACGAAGCTTATTAAACAACTCCAGGTACTGAGTCATGGTGTCAACACAGTCTGATGGCGCGTAGAGGCCCTCGGGTTTGGTGGCAAACACAGACGGAAGTTCAGGGACACTTGGACCAAGGAAGGTTTGCATGAACTCTTTCATTAGGTTCCAGCAGTCACCCGGAACCACGCAAGGACAGTATTCCACCTGAGGAAACGGAAACACACACGCACACAGTTACACCACAGAATTTTACACCCACCCACTATGTGCATGTTTATTAGTTCACCGTATACCATACATGGGCCACATGCGGCCCCCACCTTCACTTAATGCGGCCCTTTAATATCGGAATACTGATATATTATTGCTGTTACAATTGCAAACATGCAAACATGACCCGCTTTAATTACTTCAGTCTATAATAGTAGCTTAATGACTAGTATTAAAATATTATTGTCTTTTTTGTGTCCAATGTATTTGTATTTAAGTTCATGAAGTTAACATAAGTATAACTAAATACATTTGAAATTAAATAAAAATGTCAGGATTCCAATAAAAAAATGGCACAAAAAAAACAGGATTCCAATTAAAAAATAGCAGATCTACAAGTTCAAAACGCGTCGCCCTGCGACGCGTTTTGAGCTTGTAGATCGGCTATTTTTGCTACTTTTGTGTGACAAAGAATGGCGAAGTACGGCATCGATTTACGGAAAAAAGTTAAAATACGGAGATAAGAGGTGTCTGCCCGGCAGTATATGCAATGTGGCCCTCTGGAGTGAGTGTGAAAATATAGTGGCCCTCTACATCATCAAAGTTGCCCACTCCTGCCGTATACACACCTCTACTGATATTCCCCTTCCGCTGGAGCTCATTGTTACGGTGCCAATCTTTATTAGGAAGTCACAGTAGCGATATCTGGAGCCCCGGCACTCCACCTTGTGCGCCTTGGCGTTCTGAAAGTGACTTTTAAGTTTCACCATGAGGACGTCAAAGTTTCCGTCTGCTGTGAGGCACGGGCCACCTTCAAACAGGGCGAGGCAGCTCAGAGGGGTCTCGGAGTTGTGCATCACATATAGGAGTTTGGTGGGTTGACCTGTTAAAGACAGTGTAATTAAGTTCAGTAAAAGTTGCCACAACGTCTAGCACAAACGTGCATGCCTGGCAGGCAACAAGCCTCACAGATACAGTGTGACTTTATATGAGTGATTTTGTAGAGGAAACAGGAGAAAAACTAAGCATTACCGCTGACATTTCCAGTGGCATGGTATGTCTCACAATCTACAGTAAAGCTTCCCTGCTTTATAGCACCCAGTTGTTCCAGTTTCTTGTGCAGTATGTCCACCGTGGCCTGGACACTCTTTCCCTCTGCAACAGGCACTTGGCATACGCTGGAAAGCACACGAAAATAGCACAATGTTACTATGTGCATAGCAAGGAACAAGAACAAACACTAAATAATTCGGATACAGGATAGGTGGGCATATAGGTACATCTGGGCACCTCGATGTAAAATTGGCTATTTTGTCCAAAATGTGTTTTATTTATATATATATATATATATATATATATATATATATATATATATATATATATATATATATATATATATATGAGAAAAATGGTGTCCAGTAGTGTAAATTATACATGATGTGAAAATGCACGGTACATCATTACCAGACTTAATTTTATCCTTCAACTTGTTTATGCCCTAAAATGACTGCATATACAGGTTTTGTAGCAATTGTAAAAACATTAGACCTTAATTGTTGAATGTTTAAGCATGTTTTAATCATGTACTTTACTTTAAAAAGATATAATTTTGAAAATGTTAACATTTTGGGAAAAAATAGCCAATTTAACATCGAGGTGCCCACTCTTCCTTGGTGCCCACCTATCCAGTTACCAATAATTCTATGCAGATCAAAAGGTTTGTAGTATGGCTCTGCTGTTTGAATGGTGCAGAACGGCTCACAATAATTGGGGTTGTCCTTGTACTAGTAGTAACTATGGTAAAGATTAAAAAGATACAGCCTGGAGATAGTTCATGCACCAAGTATCCATGATGTGCAATCAAATAAGTCTGTAGTCTGCACAATGCCCCCACAGTTTGTGTATGCAGATTCGACGTTTCGATCAAGATCCTAGTGATCGAAACGTGGAATGTGCAGATTAAAATTATAACACAAAAGTGCCTTAAATCAATTGTTAAATGTTTTGGGTGAGCACCGCTATTCTAAAGCAATAAACTAAGTATTCAACTCACCATGTAACCCCCATTTCGCTCTACCGCCAGATGCACGCTATGGTAATTCCGACCAGAACGCATGCGCGAGCGTGTAGTAGCTGCCCAAAAAGAACAGATCTACAAGTTAACAACCTGCCAACATAGCACGTTAGATATGGTTGTTTGTTTGCTTGTAGATCTGTTCTTTTTCAACTGGCGATACCCTGGAAGACTTCCGGTTAATATCGTTCTTTCTTTTCCGGTCTTGGAACACGGTGCCAGGTCTGCTTCTTATAAGCGACTTAGGGCTTGATTTGCTGTAAAGTTGAAGGGAGGGACCTCCATACAAGATTTGTGTTATGTTTAAAAAATATTTAAATTGTGTTCACTGTTTTCCCCCAAGAGGCCAAGATTCTTTTGAAAATAGCAGATCTACAAGCTCACAATGCGTCACATCGTGACGTGTTTTGAGCTTGTAGACGTGCTATTTTCAAAAGATTTAAAGGGCTCATGTGCTGCTTCTTTTGGGCTTTGCTTATTTCTCTCGCAAAATCTGGCAACAGTGATGCGTAGCCTCAGACACAACTGTTCCACTCGCGAGGCTAAACAACTCGGCGGACACACATTTAATGATTAATACGGCATTTCCCATAGTTCAATAAAGCGCTTTCAATACACTCTCGTGTGTATCAAACTAAACCAATAACAATACAAATAATGATATAAAAACAAAAACATAACGGCACTGTGACGTCATTTACGTCACTTCCTGTACGCCGGAAAAACATCACGCCGGAGCGACTCTTTACCACGTGTTGACGAGCAGACATCAGTCTGTTTACTGGAGAGTAAATACTGATGATAACAGGAACCATTTACATTTCATCCACTTTTCACAATTGCGAATAATATGCCCAAAGTGAAGAAATCAAAGGGCGGAGACCGTGGTGAGAAGAGTGGAGGAGGAGGAGGAATGGTGGCGCTGTCCGATCAGATCCTACAAGGGGACATGGTTCGAGCCCCCGGCCGGGTGAAGAGCAGGGACGGACGGGGACAAAACGAGGACGAGTACGTGGACGAACGTCTGTCACGAAAGATCTTGGAACAGGCGCGGATCCAACAGGAGGAGCTGCAGACAGAGTATGGACTGGTGGGACCTGACAACAAGAAACCAAAGACTACAGTTCTCGGTAAAAACAAACAGAAAAACAATAATAATAAAACAAAAACTTTTAATGTAAAGTCAATCAGCTGTTCCCACATTGCCACATACATGTATACTCTAGCCCAGGGGTCTTCAACAGGGGGTCCGGGACCCCTAGGGGGTCCTCAGAGTTACTACAGGGGATCCCCCAAATCTTTTTGTGATAGGATAATGTTTTTTACATTAACCACTTGAACCCTATCATCCCTATTCTGAGTGGAACATTAGCCAAACATAGCAGATCTACGAGCTTGTAGATCTGCTGTTTTTGGTAATGAGGTTAGGTGTAGAGGGGGAAAAAGAGCAGACTAAGTATTGACAGTTCAAGTGGTTAAATGTCTGAAAATGCACATTAATCCAACATACACTGATGATAGTGCTGTCAACGTCTATGAAAAGGTTTAATCTGCAACACAATTTTATACAATATGTAGTGGGGGTCCCTGCTTCATCTCTCTCTCAGCTAAGGGGTCCTTGGCCTGAAAACGTTGAAGACCCCTGCTCTAGCCTTGGATCCTTGGGTCAAGACGGTCATCGGTCTTGACAGTCTTGTATCAAGGCTAGCCTTGGACCAAGACTATCAAATCATCTATGTATTTTATCGAGTCTGACTTTTACTTTCATATCTATGAGATGCAAATGTCAAAATCGATAAAATACATCTAAGGTAGTCTTGATTCAAGGCTACATGTGTACACTATGCACATAAGTATTTTCAGATACACAACACAACTGACAGCTTAATTGTAGTGGTCCTTGTCCACTAGCATTCGAAGCCGGTCCCTTGTTTTGTCCTTTCAACTACTTTTCAAGAGGCTGATATATCCAAAATGGCATTAATATTTGCAATATTCTTATAGGAACACTATCCCTACACACGTACACAGAGGTGACGTATAGATTACAATCATAAACATTGTTGCAAAATATAACACTATATGGTGTCAAAAGTGTCTATTCAAGTAATTGTATTGCTGTTCAAACCAATGTTTGATTGGTTTTATAGTATGGCATCACTTCGATATCCCTCATTATGTTTTGACACTGGTATTATGAAAAGCCCTCGACAGGTAAAAGTGATGAATCAAATCTGTCAAATCACACAAATAATAGACTTGGTGCGTCTTACCATAGAGGATAAACTAAGCTAGGCAAGCTTAGTTTTGCACCTGCAAAACTATGCTCCACTGTAACTGTCCGATGTTCTGTAACGTCATTTTAGGGCCTGATACTAAGGATGCAGACTCTGATGAGGAGTGGCCAGCCCTGGGGGATGCTGGTGCAGGTGATGGCGACGATGGCTGTGAAACTGAAGTGGCCGTTGACCCAGAGGATGAGAAGGCCATTGAGATGTTCATGAATAAGAACCCACCAATGAGGCAAGATGTAGCACAAATTTTACTTTAACTCCAAATGGGCTCTAGGCTGAATCAGCATTGGTTACATACTGCATAGGGTACATTGTTAATAAGCTTAGTCTTTTGTGAAACTCATTGCTCTTTTTCTTGTAGACGAACCTTGGCAGACATTATTATGGAGAAGATTACAGAGAAGCAGACTGAAGTGGGCACAGTGATGTCGGAGGTGTCAGGGGTACCCATGCCTCAGTTAGACCCCAGGGTCACTGAAGTCTACAAAGGCGTTGGCAAGGTGAGATGCATGAAGTGTAGCTCTTTGCCTGAATGGTTCCTTAGTGTCTAGAAATTAAGGACTGGTATTGGAGGAATTAATGTAAATTGGCACAAAAGGCACATTTTCAGTACAGGGAACATATGAAACATTTTATGTTTCAGATGTTCAGATGTTTCAGATTTCATGTTTCAAAGATATCCACAAGAGCAAATGATGTGATACTTAAAGTATTTTTTTTCTCTCTTGTGTCAGGTTCTGTCAAAATATCGCAGTGGTAAGCTACCAAAAGCTTTCAAAATCATCCCAGCCCTATCAAACTGGGAGCAGATTCTTTATTTGACAGAGCCAGAGACCTGGACTGCAGCTGCCATGTACCAGGCAACAAGGTACTATTATTTTGGGTGCAGTTGTACAGATGAATAATTAACATATTGATAATAGATATTTTAAATTCTCATTATGAAACATGTGAGATAATACTACATTTCTCTTCTTGTGTAGAATCTTCTCATCCAATCTGAAAGAGAGAATGGCCCAGCGTTTTTACAACCTGGTGTTACTGCCCCGAATAAGGGATGATATTGCAGAGTACAAAAAACTCAACTTTCACCTGTACAGTGCCCTCAAGAAGGCCCTGTTCAAACCAGGGGCATGGTTTAAAGGTAAGGAGGAAGGGAAAAAAATCACTTGAAGGAATATTTGTGCATTTTTGATGGCACTGGTGTTATATTGAGATGCCTACTGTATCATATCTGAAAACAATAACAGAAGTGAGAAGTTTGTAGATGACTTTCCCCCACCCCCCATATCAATTACCAAACCGTATTGTCGTTGCTGAGCATTCCCATTGCCTTAAGAGGGAACCCAATCGATTCCTCCATCCTTGCCTCACCTCCTCGCTCGGAGGCAAGGAATCTATCCTCGCGAGTGGAGGACGCGGGGATAGAAGTTTGAGTATTGGGATCTGGTTCAAGCCGGGTTCCATGATGTCACCATCATGGAAATGCTTCATAGACATGGGGCTGTTGTACCGTGAAATACTTGGAATTGTTTGTGATGTCACTGTCCTATCCAAATTCATTCTTGGCAAGAAGAGCACTGCACCTGCGGCAGTTTCTGCCACAAGACTGGGTTTCACCACCCTATTTTATACTTCATCTTACCTAACAAATTAGAATATTTTATCTCTGTTTGTTATAATCTAGTATTAACCCATTTAGACCTGAGGCCGATTCTAAAAACGCCTTCTAAATCCTAACAGTTTTCTGAAATGCGTATGTTGCTTATATAGCAACATCTAAAATGGCACAGATGCTGTCCCAGTTTGAAGGGGTTAATAAAGTAAACAGAGGCCCAGACTGCTGGCCTAGCGGTCCGGGCACCTAGGCTCCAATGTAGCCTGACAGGTTCGAGTCCCGATCCTGACGGCCTTTGCTGTGTGTCATGCCCCATCTCTATCCCTCCCGTTTCCTGTCTACCTAATAAAGGCAAAAAAAGAATCTATAAGAAATAAAGTAAACAGAAATCATAAATATTGTAACAATTCATCTGAATATTTACAAAATCGCAGTACATATCGAATCGGCATCCTAAGAGTCCCTGCTAATTCCAGAGAAGATTGGGATGAATATATCCCATCCCAAGAACCTTTTTGAATCTTGATTAATTTAAATTATATCTCACAAGGTTTGAGACCATTTATTATGTTAAATTCATTTATCATGAATTAAAACTTGTTCACTGTTCCACCTTACTTTGAGGGGGCTTTTTTTGTCCCCTGACCTACCAGTCTGGAACTATTAGTGGCTTCCATTAGTTTGAAAACTGAGTAATGCAAAACCACTAGGTGGCAGTGTTTCTCTATGATGGACAGATGTGAATGGAGTTAAGAGTTGCCTTTTTCGCTGGCTGTATTGTCACTGGGAGTTACTGTTATTCAGTTTATTATTTTCCTCTCAAAATAATTTGTCACTCATAGAATTCACCCAGTATTTACAATTGTGTTACCCATTATCCATTTGATTATTAGGCTATTATTAATATTTCTCTGCAATACACTGCAAAAACATATAGATTTGTTTCGTAAAAGAAAATGCTGTCAATCTCAGGCTAAACATCAAATGGATAATTTGACTAACCAATTGTGGTATTAAAAGCTGTTTAGTATATTCTTTGTATTTATTTTAAATTTAAAAAATGACTGTGCAGGTGGCAACTTACTTAAGACTTGGCTTTAAACATGCACATGTTCTTGTTTAGGTATACTTATCCCTCTCTGTGAATCTGGAACATGCACGCTCAGAGAGGCCATCATCATTGGCAGCATACTCACAAAGTGCTCAATTCCTGTGCTCCACTCCAGGTAAGTGATGTGAAGGATTTACCTTTCATTCACAGGGTTTCTGTTTTCCAAATGTCAGCACCTTTCCAGCATGTCAGAAGGATCATCATTCATTAATAAAAAATATAAACCCAAGATATATATATATTTTTTTTTACCGAATGGCATAATGTTTGTTAACCCATTAAAACCGGGAAAGCGTCTGTGTCATTTTAGATTTTTGCGTTGGCTATTCAAAAATAGCAGATGTACAAGCTCATAGCGCGTCACTTCGAGCTTGTACATCTGCTATTTTTTAAAATGTTTTAAAAAATCTTGAAAGTAAGAACTACTGATTTAGAAGGCATTTGTAACGTATAATCAATGGAAGTTTTAGGCTCTACATCAAATGATATGTTTTCTCCATTCCTTCCAGTGCTGCAATGCTTAAATTAGCCGAGATGGAGTACAACGGCGCCAACAGCATCTTCCTGCGCCTCTTGCTAGACAAGAAATATGCCGTGCCATTCCGTGTCTTGGATGCCTTGGTAGGACATTTCCTGTCCTTCCGCAGCGAGAAGCGTGTCCTTCCTGTACTATGGCATCAGAGTCTGCTCACCCTGTCGCAACGCTACAAGGCCGACCTGGCTTCCGAACAGAAGACGGCACTGCTAGACCTGATCAAGGTGCAGACGCACCCACAGATCTCTGCAGAGGTCCGCCGGGAGCTACAAAACTCTGAGTCGCGTGATATCGAAACCGCCATACCCGTTACGATGGCTATGGACTGAGCGTTTGGCACGCCGTCCTTCTAATGCCAGCATCTCTAGCAGATCTAAGGCTTTGTTTGTTTATTTTAACTCCAGCCTTATTTATTTAGATGCTTTGTGCCCTATTCAAGGTAAAAGGACAAGATAACCATTACCCATCATTTTCATCAAGTGGACGATGAAATGGTAGACTTCAAATTGTTGTAATCCCATTGTTGGAATGAATTGTTTTCAGGTTGAGAATACTCTACCACAATCTATTTGACACTGGCTACATTTTGTTAAAGAGATTATTTTTTGAGACAATAGACTAAGAAGTGATTGGTCATTCAAATGTATTTGGGAAGGGTAACATAGCAGCTGAATTGTATATGTCCATTGTTTGTTCTGTTCTTTCTGATTTAATGCAACCCACAAAAAAGGTGTCATAAAAAAAAAATCATATTTGTATGCGTGGGTTATTAAGGAACACATCTTCCAGGGGCTGAAGTGTCATGCTGCTATGACGACAGCCACCTGTCCCACATCACTTTGACCTGACAACTGGAACACAACGCCGGTCACTAGTTATGATTGTTTAAAAGCTTTATGATCTAGTCTATGACGATGGAAAAGCAGTTTTAGGCTAATAAAAAAAAATGCTAGACATTCCAGGCTCCAAAGCCCCAAAAAGGTAGTTTTGTTGCCTTGAACTTTGGCTAATATGGTATCAGTCTTTGTAGGCTAGCTAGCAACTCATCAGATGGATTTGATGTTACAAAATCCATTTATAGATTAAATCCATTTAACTGTGCAGCCTGTGGTGGTCCGGCCAGCTGTGAGCCTGCCTTGACGAGGGACCACCGTACCAGGCAGAACCTACTGGCCCAGGAGAAGAACACCCAGGGTCTCGGACTACTTTGGCACAGTTCAGAAAGACATCCAGCCATGCATGAGAAAGATCCTAGCAGAATGGATGTTGCAGGTATGCTATAAGTCCCTATATAGCTGGGTAGCTCTCAGTGGTGGAAAGTAACTAATTACATTTACTGAAGTACTGTCTTTAGGTACAATTTTGAGTGTTTTGTTTTTTTTCTTCTACTTTAAACTTTTTCAAATGTTCAATACTTTTACTTCTACTAGTGGAGTACTACAATCCACTATAATTATTCGAAAACTTTAGTTAATAGTTATTTTTTAGATACAGATTTGTCTTACTAAACATACACATTAACCACTTTAAGTGTTGACGGATATTTTGGTAAAAGCAACACTTCATTTATTGTGGTAGATGTGATAACATAATGATCATCAACTAAGAACCAAGGAAGGCTGCAGTGCTGTGAAAAACTAAGTGTACCCCATACTAGCTGTACAAATGGCAGTAGAAAATCACATTTTGCAATGACCCTATCCAGCTAAAATAAAAGCTAGAAATATAATTTCAGGTACACCCCTATGGACCTATTCTCCATCCCATCTGCCTACCAGTTGAAGCAGGTGAATAGACTAATCATTAGAGCATCTTTAAAAGGAGGTAATATGGATGGTACAGTAGCCATTTTGACTGTTAAACACTGCTGAAGGTTATGGGTGTGATTCATTTAGGGTTTTCTGTTTTTCCAGCATGAAGTAACACCTAAATCCCACACAACCACAATTACGGTTATTTATTACCTCCAGCTGTGTTTACCCATCAAAATGTCTGCTTTGAAAAGGATCTACTGGAAGCCAGGTTCAGTTGCTGTTGACTTGTAATGTCATGCCAAGTCTGAGCTCTCCAAGGCCCTGTGAAGAAAGTTTGTTGATGCTCATGTGTCTGGGAGGAGTTTGAAAGCCATCTCCTCTATGAAACATGAAATAAACAATTCCACTGTTCAAAGTTAATCTATAAATGAATAAAATCTCTCTTGGCCAGGCCAGTTCAGCTCAAGAGTTGATTGAAAGATGCTTAGGGAAGTACAGGTAAAGTCCAGTCAAAATTCCAGCTTAGGATCTGCATGCAGCTATGGCTTTTAAGAGACTGGCCAAATTTTATCTGAAGGGGTTCAGGAAGTAAGAATCCACTCTCAAAAAATAATATGAGTGTCCAGCTAGCTGTTTGCCAGAAAAACCTTGGGTTGGCTGTGAAGCAGTCTTACATCAGCTTTGCAGGCAGCTGTTCAATAAAGTTGCCTGGCAGAAAGACAAACCATTACTGATTAATCAACTATGAATAATTATATTAACTGCATAGGACAGACATTGTCTTCATTTGAAGCAGAAACACTTCTCCATCAGCATCTGACATCTATGTCAGGAAGCTAAATCACTACTGATCGATGAACTAGAAATGACTGGCTAGCAGTCAGTGAAATAGTTGCCTGAGGCTGGAACACCTGCCCACATCAAATCAACTCCCTGGGCAGCAAATGCAATGTAGCCTACTTGCAGAATGTCAAAGTCCAGATCTTGTGGGGGAACTTGAAGTGGGCAGTAGTTAGTTACATGCAAGAAAGCCCTCAAATATTACACAGTTGAAGGAGTTCTTTACTGAAGAGTGGGCAAATATTCCTCTCAGTCGATGTTTACAATGAGTTCTGTCTACCAAATCACCAGCTATTGAACCTTTTGGTGTACCTTTTGTCTGCATGAGAAAACAGGTTTTGTCATTATTTATGTGGAATAAATATTAAGTATGATTTTCTATTTTTCATTTGTTAAATTATCTAGTTAATAGTGTTGAAATAAGGTCTAGGTTTCCATACATTTATGTTGAAATGGACACACATTTTCATGGGTGTACTGTACTCACTTTTCATGGCACTGTATGGTTCCCCAAATGTATTGTAGAATTCAGGAAATCGTAGTACTCCTAACACACAAGAAACCCTAAGCAGATCCCTTTAATATGGATCTACTGTATGACATAGGCCCATTTCAGTTCATTGAAATATGCATATGGTTAGGCTATGTTTACCAATGCAATCGTGCATTTTGGAATTAGACTATTATTGGAGTGTTTCCACACGTTTACAAATAACTGGTGTTTTATGAGTAATATTAATGAGGGGTTTTCATGACTTAATGAAATACTGTGTTGATTGATTGTCCCAATGCTGGATTTGCTCAAAATGTGTATCCGTTCCAGGAATGTGGGATGGTAGTGGTCTCAAGGTTAGACTGGTGCCTGGCTTCTGTGGTACCCTCTGACTTCCTGCAGTCAGTTCTTCATGCCATGCCATGTGTTCATCCCCGTCACCTCCACATTGCATACCGGCATGCTCACACATACATTGCCCTGGCAGCCACAGGTAAGTAGGCTGTAAACATGGTCTTTAGTCATGTCTTTAGTCATGTCTCTTTCAGAATATTATGTGAATTATGTGTACAAGATTAGTTTTGCCATTAGGCTATATCAGTGACAACTGACAAATTATAAATGTTATAATTTCACTTGTTGAAATCAAGCGACATTGTCTTTAGAGAACAACGGGCACAAAGCAGCCATAACTTTGATTACGATGTGTCAGCGGTTCATTTGGGAGACTGGGAGCTGAGTTTGTGTAATCCTGTATTGTGTGGTGTGAAAGACCCATGTCTGTCTATTCAGCTGGCTGATTTCCCACGAAACTCCATGATGTTGCCTGAGGCAACATGACTCTGAGATACAGTCAGCTACGGCCTTTTAGACAGACTGGGATGTTGTAAACCCCCTGAAATCTTCCCTGGCTGTTGATTATGTAGAAATCTGAGAAAGGACTTGTTGAGCTTAGTTCTTTGTTTTATCGTCTTTCCTGACAGCAATAAAGCTACTTTATAGGATTATCAGGTTTTGTGAATTGTCTGCTTATATGTGCTTTAGTCTTTCAGGGTGTGTTGTTCATCTAATTTTGTAGTCTTTCTTCAGGGGTGGTCTGGGTTGTACTGATGCTCTCTATTTCACTAGTGTCCTTAAGAGCTTACTTGAAAATGATCATTATTTAAATCCTGAAACTATGCATACTCATATGTTTTTATTCTTTCCCTTCTCTTCTTTTCTGTTCTTTCTGAGTACAAGTTTTTAGTTTGCCCTCCACTATTGCATGTGCAAGTGTGGGGGTTGCTATGGGAAAACTGAAGCCCCTGGTTGATAAGGTCTCCAGTGATACACTGATGCAGCATGTGGCCAACCTTTTGGTCATTGATCCGGTAAGGGTAATTTATAACGCTCTTCACTTGGACATATCCAGCATTGATTTGTATTTGATTGTTTTGAACATTAGCAGAAATACACACATTTAATAGTTTCTCAAACCGCCAGGTATTAAAGATTTCACTAGCAAAGGGAAAAATAACATTCAAGATATTCTTAAGAGGTCATAATCCAGGATGCCTTGTTTGGTCTGTTACATGTTTGTTTAGCTTCGCCCCGAAAGTCAAACAAGTCATCCGATGCACCAGTGGAAGGACAAGGGTTAGACATGTTATGACATGAGTAAAAGAAACATCCGTCTGTGTGCAAAGCTAGTTTTCTGCCAATAGCCATGTACATGTTTGGCTCCAAACAGGATTCTCCCCGCCTCTGCTATGAGAAATTGCAGAGAGCCTTAGAGCTCAGCTTTCCTCCTCATTACCAGGCTGCAAGTATTTGCAGCTCAGGACATCTGACAGAGAAATCCACTATGCACCCAGTGACTGACATTCCGGAAGACAGCTTGGCACCGTTGGTTTCAGATGTTACTTCAGGCTACCAAGCCCTCAACCTCCTGCTGGCCAGCAATGACTTGGGTTTATCATGAATTACCCCGTGAGACGGGAACCATAAATACCAGGAAGAACTATTTATGACACGTTATCTATCCACTGATAAAATTACTCTGAATGCCAGATAAAATGGCTTTCTCCACATGAATTATGACTATCCCTTAATGACATGTCTAAATGTCAGACTGACTTTAACAGTACTTTCCGAGTTCTTTACTTTTGCCATGGAATTTCTACTGAAGGTTTTGTTATTGTTGTTTAAGACAAGTATCCTTATGCCAGTTTGTAAACTTAAATATTCAAGCTAATGGATTATTAATGTATTCAATAAAAAAAAAAAGTCTTAAGTTTGTAGACATAGCTTGACGTTTCTGGGAATATGTATAAAACGGATCTGCTTTCTGGTTTCAGTATTGTACTACATTCTCCTAAAAAGATAAATGAAAAGCCAAAACTACAATTGCAATCATAAATCATTTATAACTGGGTCAAAGACAGGTTAAAGCCACACTCAGACAATTCTTTTATTCATTTCCTCAACCAGGTCAGATCAGTGGGACAGATCAAGATAACCCAAATGATAAGTCAGTTACTTTGGCAAACATGCTTCTTGTTTCTGTAAAAATAACAAAAACAGTCTTAGAAGCTATATACCCAATCAGTCTGGGCAAATTATTACGTGTACAACTGTGTGACGTCAACTACAATGGTCTAAAACGGACATGATGAAGCATTTAAAAAGAAAAAACATCTTGAAAATAAAATGCATGATACATTGTGTTCAATTGCAGATTAAAAACAAAATTTAAAAAAAAAGTATGTCACCTTAGATTTGTGTTCTCTTAAGATGGGCATGTTTTTTTTCCTCTACCACATCAAAGCAAACATTAATGAGATTACATCTGCCAACAATTACAAGGGTGATATCTCAGCCCTCACAAGTATTCCTTAGTTTTCCCAAAGTACAAGAACTTCCAGTTGAAATTAGGCCATTTCCTGTCATTTGAACACACACTCACAGGTTCATTATTTTAGCAACACGATGCTGCAGTATCTAAATAGTCAACTAATTTTAATGACACCGATAACCTAATGAAATCT
This sequence comes from Gymnoscopelus microlampas, assembly GCF_963454915.1. Taxonomy (NCBI): domain Eukaryota; kingdom Metazoa; phylum Chordata; class Actinopteri; order Myctophiformes; family Myctophidae; genus Gymnoscopelus; species Gymnoscopelus microlampas. Next base: position 46,770,169 of record NC_139944.1, on the reverse strand, counting down.
GATAGATGATATGGTCTGATCTGATAAAGTGATTTTCCAGGCACTGGCTTGGGCATATTCTAAATTACTGCTAAGGCACCAATCTAATCAAGTTGCACCAAGGTGATAAGCATGGAATGTCTAGAATTTACAACGTAGTATAACCTGATAAAGTTCTATCTGTCTAGTTTACACAATTAAAATACCACAACAGTAAAATTCACATAAGGACCCATTCAACACTTCACAAATTGGGTTCCATGTGTTTTTCCAGTTCGTTTGAAAAGTTACCTATTAAGTAGGACATCCCATGATACTTAGGTTTAGCTGGCAGCAGGTCATAGTTCACCTTTAGACAATAGTTGTTTTGTTTTTAACGTTCCATCTTGTAACCTCTTAAAACTAGATATTGTTGTCATCAGCCTCAAAATAGCGATCTACAAAGAAATTGGGCTGGGCCCTCATTTGGGCTAGGCTGGAGAGTAAGGCAGGTTCTACAGGTTACTGGATGAAAGTCAGTGCATAGTAAACACCATTCATCATGTCATATCCCCATTCAACTTGTTATTGCAAATCATTTCACATGGAAAAGAAACAAACCCTAAATAAACAGTTCTTGGACAAAAGTCCCGGTTGCACACAAATATCAACTTGGCACTGTTTGGTGGTTCCTTAAATAAAATAGTGACATTCAACCGTTTAAAAATTGCAATCTTTGGTATTGATCAAAAAATATTTTTCTGATACCATAAAAGGCTATTAAAAAGAATACCCTCTAAAATTCTTCTCTCATTATTGTAGTTAGTTCAAGCAAATACTTTTTTTACATTTGCAACCCCATCCAAAAGCTGAAATCCACAGAACCAAGACTTTTAGCTGCTGTCACCAACAATGAATGAGAGGAGGTGACATAGTGGAGTCAGGAATGATTTAGCTTTTGAAATGGTAGTTCAATTTCATAGTAGTGCTTACAGCTCTATGCCAGATAGGGAAATACAGCAACTTATATTTTCTTTACCATGGGTATTGTTACCATGTGACAAAAATCTGTCTCTTACGTATGGTCAACTGAACCACTGCCTAGCTAGCTTTGTTTTGGCCTTAGGGTGGATTTCTTTGAGAGGAAGGTTTACAATTTCAAAACAATATTAAAGCAATCATTTTTCAACTGCCTGCCAAGAATCTCTGAAATGGATATGTGGATACGTATATTCAATGGCAGTCAATGATTCAACACTTGAAAAATAATCCCTTTTTGGTACTGTACAATGTTTATCCGACACCACATATTTCACTTTGGCTATGTATAGGTCAATTGAGGTCTTTTCTATTGAGAATCAATTTCTATAGGCTCTATGCACAGCAGCCATATTGGGAATGAATTGGGCCACCTTCCTTACTTCCTGCACAGGTGTTGCCAATGATACTAATTGTTCCATTTAGTGTGGCATAGTGGTTGTCTTATTTTCAAGAACCCCCATAACTCTGAGAGTGTACACATGGAACCAAATGGACCCGTTTTGTACACTCTCAGAGTTACACACCCACCATAAGGGGCCATTTGGGCATCAAAATGGTGTTTCTAGTGAGCCAAAATGGAACAATTATACTAATGAACACCTTCATTAGTATAATTGGTAACACCTGTGAAGGAAGTAAGAAGAGGCCCAATTTCTGTCCAATATGGCTGCTGTGCATAGAGCCTATTTGCTGGTCCTCAGCTTGCTCCAGCACCTGTTATTTCCATGGCCTGTTTGTAAGACGTTGTTACATTCTCACAGTCTGTGAGAGAAAAGGCACTATCAGACACTCCAGACTGGTAGCAGTTCCAGGGCCTTTGCGATAACAGGCCATCCCCAAGACTCCGGTCTTCATGGATGTCCAGGAGGTTGTCAGCTGACACGCATCCCCTCATGGTGCCCTTGACAGACAGTTCCATCTGAACTGGAAGCTCCACGCGGTCAGGAAGATCCAGCTGATCAAAGGATTCTGAAGAGAGAATGCTGTCTTCACTTATAGCCCCCTTTGGCCGTGCCCTGATGATGATCCCATGTGGCAAGGACGTCGCCAACTGGTCAAGAGACCCAAACGCCTGCAGGCCACCCGAGGAGAACTTCCCATTGCGCTTCAGAATGCCTTTTCTACGGGTTGGTACCGAGGGACACTCACGAGCATGCGATATCTGGGCAGAGTTTCTGCCGCTTTGAGAGGAGTAGCCCGACTCATGTTCTTGAGAGGAGTAGCCCGACTCCACCTCCGTTGGCTTCTTTAGGATACCCTTGCGAGGCAGCGACACAGCTGAAGGGGGATCTATTGGTGTAGACACGGCACATATGATCTGTGGCTCCGCCACGGCCATAGGCGCTTCACTGATCGCTTTCTGTTTCAGACTGCCACGTCTCTTCAGGATACCCTTAGAGGGCCTAGCGTCGCTGCCTCCTTCCTGCACAGTCTGGGAGACGTTGTTCTCCTTCCGCGACCTCCGCAGAGAGCGCTGCCGCACGACATCCCCTCCGCCTCCCTGTGAGCGCAGTAAGCAGCGCATTTTGGAGCCGTTCTCCAGCAGAGGCCTGGATGTTCGGCGCAGCCATCCGGCAATGCTGGCAAGTCCACCAGGCTGTTGCGGCGTTGGAGAGGCTGTACTGTCTGTCTGATCTACAGGCACGGCCTTACCCTCAGCCAGTAACGGCTGCTCATAGCCCCAGTTGAGCCACCAATGTCCTGCGATCTCCTCCACTGTAGCTCTGCGTTCCGGATTCACCATCAGCATCCAGCGAATGAGCCCACATGCATCTAAGAAAGAACAATGACAACAATACAAGAAATGGTAAATGTTCTGCATTTCAAGTGCTTTACAATATGCGTTATTGTACATTAACCCTTTCATACACAAACCGATGGCAGCGGCAACCATGCAAGGCACCAACCTGCTCATCGGAAGCAGTTAGGGGTTCAGTGTCTTGCTCAAGTATATTTCGACACAAAGCCAGGAGAGCCAGAGCTCCGGGGAACCGTCTAGTTCCCAGGTGGCCATTCTACCACCTGAGCCACTGCTGTCCCCAAAACTCACCTGAGGGGTGGGTAGGTTTGCGGTAATTTCCAGTGCTAATCTGCTGGACCAAGGTTTTGTGGTTATTCCCATCAAATGGCATGGCACCATGAACCAGGCTATACAGTAGTACACCAAGGGACCATGTGTCCACCTCTGGCCCTCTGTAAGGCCGTCCATTGACGATCTCTGGAGAGGCATACAGCGGACTGCCACAGAAGGTTTGAAGGTACTCGTCGCCATGGTAAAGATTTGACAAGCCAAAATCTGCAATCTGTTGAGAACAAAAGTATATTTACTGCCAAAAATAGTTTATTTAATATACGTAATATACGTTTCAATCGAAATCAAATGGATTTATACATGTAAAATAAACTATTTCTGGGTGCAATAAAGGAGAGTTGTGAGCCCCTCGTCATAAATTCAACTTCTGTACTTCACAGTTTGGCTCAGCAACAAAGAAAAGGAGATGTTCGTAAAATCTATCAAACTAAGTTACAAGTAAGCCATGTGGTGTCTTCTCTATATCACTGTCAAATTAATTCTATCTGTGCCACATTCATGGGAACCAATCTCTAATTGTATATTAAATCACATAGCCTAAACATGTTTGTGCCATGAGATGTAGTCTGGATTTCAACATTATGTCTAGTGTTCTATACTCTATATGAATAACAAATAAAATCTCCTATGACGAACCTAAAGAAACATGTGTTTAAAAGTTAATGGCAGTGAAATAATTTAGTAAATGGTGTATTGTAGGTGTATAAATTCCAATATAAGTGCTTTGACACAGGTGTCCATTATCCATACCTTTATATTCCCATTAGAATCCAATAAAATATTCTCCAGCTTCAGGTCCCGATGCACTATCCCATTCTAAGAGAAAGAAATATGGAGGTTATTCGCCTTTTATTTTGTATTTACATTTTATTTTAACATCACTAAGCCATATCACTTTGCATGTTAATGTACTGTAGGAGTAGAGCAACACACAGGGGAAGGTTATCCATTCATGGTTGGATTAAATTCTGCTCCAACAGAATAATTTGCTGGTATGTGAGATATGCTCCATTGTCCTCTACTCCACAGGGGGGCATGCCTTTGACGGGAACAGGAATTTGAATTAACGTTCAACTTCCAAAAATGCAGGTCAACCACTTTCGGCCGTTGCCAACAGTTCGGGTAGCAACTGGCACTTCTTTGTATATCATGTTAACTCTGTTTTCATTCTTTAAATGACGTATTCTTTTTTTGTAATTAAAGTATTTATTCTTTTTTCCAACAAATAAACATGACAAAACATAACAGACAAAACAAACAACACAACAGTACAGACAATACAAAAAATAAAAATACAAAAAATAAAAAATATATAAACATAAAAACAAACAACATAAATTAAATACACCTAACACAGGCAGTCATAACACAACTAGGCTAAGCGGACAACACCCCCTACCTCCCCTTTGTGATTTTTGATTACACATCAATTGCGATCTGTTTCTAAATGACGTATTCTTAACTCATTATGCAATCAGTGTTTGAATACACAGTATGTAAGGAAAAATAAAATTTACCGAAGTTGTAGTGGTAGTGAGAAAATGAAATAAGAAGACATACTGTACTTAGCACTAACTTTGACAGGGCAATTCAGTCTGTAAACACAGCCCTTTATACCGTTTATGGATGCCATCCCTGTAGCGTGGCCAACTCTACAGCTACCTTTATAATATTACACTGTGTACTGTAGACCTGATTCATGTGTGCAGTATGTGTGCAGTATGTGTTCAGTGTGTGTGTGCGTATGTGTGTGCGTGTGTGTGTGTGTGTGTGTGTGTGTGTGTTGGCCAGCCTGTCTGTTCCCTTGTACCCTCATTAGAGTTTTAGTGTGTGTGTTTGTGAGAGATGAGACCATTGGCCTTTAGCCCCGACGCTGGCTCTCCATAGATAAACGGTTCATTTCACTCTGCATAGTTCTTACAGCCACCCTGTTTCACAATAGCAGGATGATAATGAATAATACCCATTATGTAACTCTCAGGGTGCCAGTGTCCCCTGTACAAATCAGATGAGCAGACCAGTGCGCCAGGCTCTGCATCACATTTGACTTTCACATCATGACCATAAGTGGGAAATAATTTTTAAAAATTATGGCATGTACATTTTATTGGATGTTGAGTTTCCTTGTATTGTTCAACAGTTTTGATGTGCATCATAAAAATGTTGGCTTGGCTTGAGTGGTTTGTAAGAATGCTTTATCTCACTGGTTCTCAATGTGGGGTCTGGGGACTCCCCAGGGGGCTTTGAGGGGGATCCCTGCTAAATGATTGATATAACTCTGAGGTAAATTAACACTGAGCATTTTACAGTGTAGATTGGGGTCCCAGAGATTTAAAAAAAAAAAGGGGGGGGGGGGGGGGAATGGGGGTCCGTGGCCGAATGCATATCAAACTGGGGGACCTTGGAATTAAACAAAGGTTAAGAATCACTGCTTTACCTGATGGCAGTAATGCACAGCTGAAACGATCTGTCTGAAGAAGTGTCTGGCCTCACGTTCAGAGATCTTCTGCTTGTCACAGATGTAGTCGTACAGGTCTCCCCGGCAGGCATATTCCATGACGATCACAATCTTATCTTTGTTCTCAAACACTGTAACACAACACATATAAAGTGTTTAAAAGGGGAAACATTATACAGTATGAATTGGATGGTTAATTTTTCATTTTTCATTTGTTTTTGTTTGATTTCCTTGTTCTCTCAGTCTTTGTCAATTTTCATTTTTTGTTTTATTTCCTTGTACTCTCGTTCTTTGTTCTCTCATTTCTTTTGTTTCTGTTTTGTTTTTAGTTTTCTTTTTATTTTGATGAATCATGGTGATGTACTGGTTGGTAGCCATTGGACAGAGCATCTATTATTTGATGACTTTTAATTGTGGATAGGTCCTGCTCCTTTTCATTTATGGAATATGTAAAAAGTAAAAAAGTAAAGTAAATGCATGTAATCATGTAAACCATTAACCCATTAAGACCTGGAATTGTGTCATTTTTAGATGTGGGCTAAAAAGCATTATTTTACACTTTGGGCTATTCAAAAATAGCAGATATACAAGCTCATAGCGCGGCACCGAGTGCCGCGCTATGAGCTTGTAGATCTGCTATTTTTGAAAAATCGTGAAAATGTGTGCAAATCTTCTGAATATATATATTTTTAAAGCGAACATTTTTAACTCAAATCTTTGCTTCTGGGGGTCCCTGGAACAACATATTTTGATGGGGGTCCGCGGCCAAATACATATAATTTTGGGGGTCCTTGACATGAAAAAGATGGAGCACCACTGATATAGAAACATACGTTTTTCAGAAAAGTTGAGATTTAGGAGACATGTAGAATCGGCTTCAGGTATCAATGGGTTAATAAAATAAATAAAGATTAAATGAAATATTGTACCAGTTAACTTACAAATCAAATCAGTCTACACATGGTCATAGTGAACAATAACTGGACACGAAGAAACAAAAAAAATACATGTCTTATTACTGTAATTTCTGTGCTGGTCTATACATCGCCGACACAGTTACAACCCGTTTTATATGGTGCACTTTTAAATAGACTCCAGTGATCTAACAGTCCCTTCTATTCCCCTTGGGCAGAGGATCAACAAAAGTCTTGTTTACACACACAGAGAGGTCACACAGAGGTACAGACTGCAAGAAGATGACCTTATAGGCTGCCATGCCATGCATGTGAGGCACCGAAAGGCACAGGACGTGTACATTACCCTGCAGTAGTGAGGGGGTACGGCAGGGTACCGCCGCTTATGTAACCTAGAATGGGGTCCTCAAAACAAAGACTTGCGTGACCAAGCTCTGAACGACCCACCAAGCAGTGATCATCAATTCGGTCACGTTCCCCTTTCTTTCACTTGTGCTTTCAAGTGAAAGAAAAGAAGGTGTACGCTGAAGCTCCACTGCATGTTAAGATTTCTGAATGCTGTATACCTTCATATATGGTGATGATGTACGGGTGGCTGAGCGACGACATGATCTCAATTTCTCTGCGGATATGAACGAGGTCCTGTTCATCCTTGATCTTGTCTTTTCGGATGGACTTAATGGCAACCTAAGAGAAAAAAATGACAGCTTTTAACTTTTGAAGAAACATGTACTTTCATTTATATCATAAAAAAATCAAATAAAATAAACCTTTACTAATTTTAGTCAAGTCAAATATAGGGCTGTCACGATTACAAATTTAAGTTGACGATTAATTGTCACTCAATTAATTGAGATTAACGATTTAATTATGGGTTTTGGCATTGAACATTGGACTTTGAACATATGAATAAAACATTTCTGTTCGCCTTTTAGTCTTCGTAATAAAAAAATGGACAGGGCAGATATGACAAATAACTTAAATATACAAAGACATTATTGACATATTTAATAATTTTATACATGTAAAAATAGCAGAAATAGCAGATCTGCAAGCATACAACGCGTCACTTTGTGACGCATTGTAAGCTTGTAGATCTGCTATTTCAGCTTTTTTAATATTTGAAAATGTGTGAAATTTTTTCAACATGGAAACGATGCGAAACGATTATGTAATAATTGTGACAGGCCTAGTCAAATATTTGAGACATGGGTTACAGACAAGGCCATAATCAATGGTTTCCTGACTAAATATTGACTGTGATAAGTTCACCAGCTGGTTGACGGCCAACAGAAAGGGAAAGGGGTTGGAACGGTTTACAATATGAAATGGTTGCATAGTAAATTCACTCTATCCAAACACAATAGTTTGTACTGTAGAAAGAGGGACGATTGGCAGGGAACTTCACAGTTACTGTACTCATAATTAGACAGCGAGTGCACGTGTGTGTGTCTGTGTGTGTGTGTGGGGGGGGGGGGGGGGGGGGTGAGGGGGGGGCTCAATGACGTCATTGAGGCCCCGTCTCCACAGCCAGTGTCAATTTCAATACCATACATCATTATACACAAGTTCGCATACATTTTTTATGTGTACAGTAGGTTCTATAATGTGATACCTATGGATTCGTTTTCAATTTGAATCTTGTACAGTGTGTTTTCTTTGTTTTGTTTTTGGAAACCTGGACATCTTAAGTTCTTGTCTGTCCCCTGTGTGTGCGTCATCAACTTTCCCCAAGGTTGAGAGGTGTCATGAAGCCTCACTACAGAAGGCGAAAGTGGGGTGTTTCTCACAATCAGGACCCTCAGTACTAACATACGTGGTAAGAGATAACACAAGTTACGTACGGCATTGTCAGACTAGATTTGACCTCCAATGAGTCATAGTCTAAGCCTGCAGGGTGCATATCTGTCCTGTCTGCAGCACAATACACCATGAATGCACTGCTTCCTGATTCTGGGAAATAAGGACTTTTCCTCAAAATGTTTTCATACCGGCAGTTGTCTGACTACTGGCTTACTCATGCTCACGAATCCGATGAGTTAACACCACTGTGGGTGTGTCTGCATTGACAGTGTTTCTCGTTGTACTGTAGGTCTGTTAGAATCAAGTTTTTCACAGGGTGGAATATATATATATATAAGATCCCCTAGAAATCCAGTCACTCCAATGAAAAACTAATGTTTTTACATTGAACATCTCTAATACTGAGTAGTACTAGTCAAATAATTGGATTACTCTAGCCAGATTGGCTGTGCTTCTTATCTCTTCTTGAGACGGTGTTAAGTAACATTACGCAACTAACTAATCAGGATGTCTGGACTGATCAATGAACAAAGACACAAACACTGTATCTGATGTCATGAGTTCAAGGCCAGCTTGACAGACTTAAAAGTGTGTCAAACTACCTGCCACCCAGACTACCAAGACATTATGTAATCAAACTCATGGGGAGACAATAGGTTCAACCGAACTTTGTAGTGTTATAGCTCCTGTAAGACGAAGCCCTCCTTTGTTGCTATGGGTCACTCAGTTTCAAATGGCACACATTCACCACCTTATGTTGAGGGGAATGAGGCAGATAGATTACTGAGAACAAAAGCATTTTAAATACTGTATGTCTCCATTATATAATATCCAGGGTTTCCACTCCTTTTGACTGATGAAATTACAAAACTTTTCCATAACGTTTTGCCAAATTTTCCACAACCGTATTTCTGCAACTATACATTGCAGATGCGTTTTTATTTTTTTTTAACAGCTGTAAATTGTACAGAGGTACGGTTTGGATTGTTAAAAGGATAAACAAAAAAGGCCCTATAGGCGCTTGTTTCCATTGGGGTTTTCTGTTATGGTGTGGTAGGACAATGGGAGAAATGGTCATAATTTGCCTCATTTTCCCTTCTATACCTTTCCTTAAATTAATGGCTGGCGTTCATAAACGCTGTTGCAATGTTGATATTGCCTTCCTAATTTGCTTAACCAATTAAGGCCTGAGGTTCCGATTCTACAAATGTCTTCTAAATCTTAACAGTTTTTCTTTTTTAAACCTATGTTGCTATACATCAGTGGTTCTCAAACCTTTTCATGTCAAGGACCTCCAAAATTATATGTATTTGTCCGCCGACAACCCATCTCAAAATATTTTGCCCCAGGGACCCCCCCAGAAGCAAAGATTTGAGTTAAAAAATGTTTGCTTTAAAAGATATATAGGCTATATTGAAAGATTTGATCTTGCTATATTGAAGAGCTTGTATATCTGCTATTTTTGAATAGCCAAAGTATAAAATAATGGTCAAAGTGGTTACACAGATGCGCTCCCTGTTTAATGGGTTAAACCACTTGTTAGACTGCTAGCTTTTGAAAAAGTAATGAACATTTAGTGTAGGTCCAGGTGGCACAGGATTGAAGTTCCTGCCCACTACCATGGAGACAGGGGTTCAATTTCTCCACAGTGCCTCCGGCTTGGCTGGGACAAACAATCGGCTGTGTCCATGGGTGCCAGTCGGCATTTGCAACAGCAATTATCAATGCCAGTGGCTATTTAAAGAGGTATAAAGAATGAGAGGTATAAAGAATGATATGGTAGGGAACAAGACACATCAGTTGCCCATTAAACTCTATTTAAAAGACAGACAAGTGACACAATTAGGTCTGTTCTTTAAGGCTTATGATTATGTGTTGAAAAATGAAAGCACTCTGCTGTAACCTGTTCCAAATAGTTGTGGTCATAGAAATACATTCAAATGACAGCTGAAGGGGTACTCATTCCTCAGAATCCCAATAATTACAAAAATAAAATAAAATGTTCAGGATAGTAATTATTGAGGGGAACAAGTTGCCTTTCTGAAACCTTTTTTTGTTCTACACACACACCTCTTTTTTTCCCGCGGTGTACTTTCGGCTGTTGAAATAATGTACTACATGACTGTTCCCCTTCAAGTCAAGTCACCTCTTTTCCCATTTTCCATTACTTTTCCAAATAGATAACGTACGGTTGTCCAAAACTTTTCCAGGCTTGGAAAATGCAATTCAAAATTCCATTACTACTTTTCCAATATTTTCAGGAACCCTAATATTAGCCATGTTCTCTTTAGCGAACATTAAATCTGCTATCTATTGACGTACGGTAATCAAATTCATACAAAACATATCAAATGAGACATTTAGAGAAATTTTAGACCCAGGCTTGAACCAAAGAGAATATAGATTTGTGACTGTGAAATTGTACACTCCAGATCAACTTATGAAAGCATGCCGTGTCACAGATGATCTCATTCCGGTGAGAGGCATGCAGACAAGGCAGAACATGTATCACAAGGCTTGTTGTCAATAGACATTTCATAAGGAGAACTCAAAACTGCCACTTCCTTGAACGTGTTAATCCAGTACCAGCATCACCTAATACCAAGGAAGGATGAAACGGATGATTTGGCAGCTACCAAACCCACACAAAAGTTGTTTATGGATACGCTTTACGTCATGTCCATATATTTGTACGGACATGTAGGCCAAAATAGCCTAACTGTTTATCAATTTCCATTTGATGTATACTTTTCAATGTGCGACATAACATAATGAACAAACTTATTACCTTTTGTGAACTGTAAAGCGTCCTTGGGTTTCAGAAAGGCGCTATATAAATTCAAGTTATTATTATTATTATTATTGTTTTATGGAATTTCTGAGCAGAGGGCCAAGATAAAAAGTAAGGAAAAAGGCAGTTATTGATCTTTTTTATTATTTTCCTTGATTTTTTGTCTAGGAGGTTAAATAATTAGTAAATTAAATTACAGTACAATCTTACTTCATATAAAATGAAATCAGTGGATTGTTTTTTTTACTCTAGGAGTGTATAAATGGTTATTTGGATCCATTGAGGATGTCCATTGAGATGTTATCTTGTACAGGGTTGGATCTAACAGGTGCTGCTGGTTCCTTTAACCCATTTTAAACTTTAAAGACTGCACATAACATCATGATGAACAGTGCTTTGTAGTTAAGAAGCAGGTTAGCAGGTTATCCATCAATTGCTGATTAACAAACAGTCCCATTTGTTTACCACCTACTGGCTTCAAGGCATTCTCAATGACCTCCTTGCCATTGTCCACTCTATTTTGAGTACCTCCCTTAACCCTTAGGGCACAAGGGCCTGGAATGCACCTAAAAGAGTAATTGCCATTGGAGGAAATGCATTTCCTTCACTTTCCCAGTGGCAAACATTCCATCATCTGGGTCACATATAAGATCTCATTGTCATCATGTGACAATGTGTACTTTCACTTTGCTTACCTAGTCTTTAGAGATGGCTATATAAAGATAGCGTAGAAAATCTAACAATTTATTTTCAAATGTCCATATAATGACAGACCACATTCAAATTGTTACATACACATCGTATCTCCATCTAAAGCATTATTCCAATTTACAAACTCAGAATATGACTGTAGTTGTGCCCACTTAAATAACTTGTTCATCCAGTTGTTCTGTTTTACTTTAACCTTAGTAGCACACTAAAAACACATTTTGAGAAACAAAACTCACAAACAGTCAAATATGAGTTGCCATAACAGGCACTGTTGCCGTGTTACTGTTGCAGCCTACTACATGGTCCAGTCTTCCAATGTCTGACATACATTATTTTCCTTGATTGTGAGATGATAATTAGCCAATATCATTTTCTTAGAAGTAGGCTTTTAAGGCCTACCATAAATAGCCGACTGCTATGAAAAGTTCTTATTTTTTAATTGCACTGTAATTTTTTAATTGTACCGTTTTGACCCCAGGAAGAATAGTCACTCTGCTGAGGCAGTCACTAATGGGGATCTAAAATAAACAATGGACAATAAACTTCTATGAAAATACCGTATTTTCATATAGGCCTACTCTCTTGTACTTTGTCCCCCCAAAAAATAAATGTAGGTCATCATTACCAAACGAAAAGGCCTAAAGTTAAACTATAAATAAGCACAGACAACAGATGACACCTGACCTGATGAACAGGCCTTGCTTTACATAGGCTAATTATTGAGAACGGTTGATGTAGCCTCAACAGTGGTGGAAAAAGTACTCACATTTGTTACTTAAGTAAAAGTATCAATACGGCATTGTAGAAATACTGTCTCAAAATGTACTTGAGTAAAGGTACAAAAGTATTAGTATCAAAATGTACTTAAAGTACAAAAATGTTTGTTGTGAGCTTGTAGATCGGCTATTTTCAAATAGACTATAGGTATAAAATAAGGCTAAAGTGATTAATGTATGTTTTATAATGTAATCATGTTTATCTGCAAAGTAGCTAGTACCTAAAGTTTTCAAATAATTGTAGTGGAGTAAAAGTACAATATTTGCCTCTGAGATGTAGTGGAGTCGAAGTAAAAGTACTGAGAATTGGAAATACTCCAGTAAAGTAAAAGTACCTCACAATTGTAGTTAAGTACACAATACTTGAGTAAATGTACTTAAGTTACTTTACACCACTGTGCCTCACACATTACAACGGGGTTTAAAAAAAAAAAATGATTCAAAGTAAAAGTGAAAGCTTTACCATTCTGCCAGATCTCTCCTTGGCTTTCTTGACTTTTCCATAAGTTCCCTTTCCGAGCGTCTCCAGAAACTCGTACCTGTGTTTCAGGTTGTGTTTGTGGTGGTGTCTCTTCACGGCTTGCTTCTTGACAGAAGAAGACATCATAATAATGTTGTGTTTTGTCAGATGGACATTTGCCGCAGCAGCAGGTGGTAAAACCCTCTCCTCACAACTTGAAACATCCATTTCTAATTCTAGAATCACTTTTTCTTTTGGCTCAAATATCCCCCGTGAACGAAAGTCACTCTGTGGTCAACACACAGGTCAAACCACATTCCTCGTTGAGTCTCTTCTTGTGTTGTTTGTTTGGTCCAGATGTCTAGAATAATAACATCACAGCAGCGCCTCTCTCGTTGTTGTTTGTTGTGCCGACAAGACAAAACATGCGATCTTTAAATAAAAAACAACTTTGGTACCACATAAGCTATGATGAGTCCAAGACGAGTTGTTTTGGAGTCCTTTGGTTTGCGTTGTGTGTTCTGTTGGTTGGTTGGTGGACCACACTTCCATACAATCCACAGCCGTTGACATTCATTATCGTTCACTCAGCGAGCGAGCGTGCACCACCAATCCTACACGCCAAAATAGTAGAGGGTCGTGTTGCCAGGTTTTGTGAGAGAAATAAGCAGCCAGGTCTATGAAAACAAGCCCTACAGATGCGTATGGATGCGACTACTAGGCTACATATGAGCCCTTTAAGCTGTACTCAAGTAAGATTTTGAGTTTTTTTCTTTTCTTTACTTGAGTATTACATTTACTTCTACCCCACTACATCTCAGAGGAACATATTGTACTTTTACTTTACTCCACTCCACTACAATGATTTTACAGCTATACTTTTCAGATTTTGATTATTATGACAAAACATGCATTTATCACTTCAACCCGAAACAACACGTCACAGATCTGCTATTTTCCAAAAAAGAAAATATTAACAAATGTGGAATATTTAGAAAAAATAAACATTTTAATGACACAAATCTTGTATGGGGGTTTTGATTGATTGATTGGATACTTTATTTAGATTAGAAGCTTGCAGTCCCTGCCTGGCATGACATTTTTAGATGGGGGTCCGCAGACAAATATATATTAATTTGGGAGTCCTTGACTTGAAAATATTTGAGAACCACTGGTTTAAACAACATTTAGGAAACAAGCCCAAATAAGCAACTACGCTTTAGAAACAAACAAGCACCCAAAAAACGCAACCCGCAACCACCAATATTTAACTAAACAAGCCTAAAGTCGCTTATAATAAGCGGACATGGCAACGCTGATAGAGGGGCGTCATTTAAGCCTGGGTCAATACTTCGTCGTATGACTGTGTGTCGCGCGTCGAAAATAGCCGAGCTCCGCATGCGACGCTGTGTTGAGGCTCGATCGGCTGTTTTCGGTAGTGCTGCCAGGTCTGCTTATAATAAGCGACTTTGGGCTTGTTTTTCTTTAAAGTTGTTGCCGGTAGTTTATTTGGGGCTTGTTATTTGCTTATATTTGAGCTTGTTTCCAAAGTGTAGTTGCTTATTTGGGCTTGTTTCTAAATTGTAGTTGCTTATTTGGGCTTGTCTCTGAAGTGTAGTTGCTTATTTGGGCTTTGTTGTCCTAATGTTGTTTAAACCATGGTTCTCAAACATTTTCATGTCAAGGACCCCCAAAAGAAATAACATATTTGTTAGCGGATGATGACGGATCTCCGTCTGAAAATATTTTGTGCCAGGGACCCCAAACAAGATTTTTGTTGATTTTTTTGGGGGATTTTTTATTTATTTTTTCAAAATTTGGTTTAAAAATAGCAGATCTACAAGTTCACAACGCCAATGCGTTGCATCGCGACACGTTGTGAACTTGTAGATTGGCTATTTTCAAATAGCTGAATACACATAAAATAGCCGCCTGCCCTACATTAAACTAAACAATTTGCTGCGGGCTTTTTCAGCATCTAACTTGTCCAAGAAAATGTCAGTTTATATTAATCAATCTCAATTATATATTAGCTTAAGCTTAGGATATATAACGAACACAAGACAGGTATAATAGGACATCTGGTTATCTCCACCCCTAAGTGCCCACTCGTCCAGGTGCCCACGTGTCCCTAGTGCCCAGATGAATTTGGTGGCCAGTTGTCCTGGTGCCCACCTCTCCAGGTGCCCACTCGTCCAGGTGCCCGGTTATCTCCACCCCTAAGTGCCCACTCTTCCAGATGCCCACATGTCCCACATGCCCAGATGGTTTTGGTTCCCAGTTGTCCCTAGGCCTAGTGCCCAGATGGTTTTGGTGCCCACCTGTCCTGTTACCATAACAACAATGTAATTAATGTGAGCACTGAGCAAAATCCTCCATCTAGTTTTTTTGCATGCCCATTTAACAAGAGTCAAGAAGATCAATTTGAATACTAGCAGGCAGGCATGATGGATTGTCCAGTCCACGATCCACCACATGAAGCCTTATAGGCTACATTAATGTTTGAAGGCTTTCACACAAAAACTAGGTAAACTAAATACGTTGGTTCAGTTTTTACAAAAAAAACATGGATCATTCATTTCAGTCATTGAATGTCATGACAAATTATCGCCACTAGAGTCCAGTATGTAGTCAACAATTGCTTAAAGCTGTGTTTTGACCATTCTCTGCCAGTGGGATGGTCTTCTGGGCTGGCCCCCAAATGTTAATAGATTGCAGTTCAGTATTATTATCGATATTAAATATTGATTAATACTGATTTAATAATAACAATAATGATGATGATGATGATGTAAAAATGATACAAATTGTTTTTTTGTTCATTCAATTGAATTGGCTGTTCTGTTACAAACTAAATTTTAAGTTGCACAACCATAATTCATGAACGAAAATTCAAGAAATGATTTGAATTAAATAACAGCTATCATAGATCCAAACAGAAAAAGTCAGTAGCAGTGTACTGTTGTGGTATAGCCTAGTGGTGACTAACGTACTTTGATAAAAACAAAACAGGAAAACCTTGGGTATTAACAGGCCCCTGATCCCAACACACACACACACACACACACACACTCTCTCTCTCTCTCTCTTTCTCTTTCTCTTTCTCACTCTCTCTCTCTCTCTCACACGCACGCACGCACACACACACACACACACACACACACACACACACACACACACACACACACACACACACACACACACACACACACACACACACACACACACACACACACACACACACACATTTTAACAATTTATTCATGTCCACATAAAGGAAAGCATACAAGGACACAAATATTAAAGACTAGAGTTTCGGGGGGCTACGCCCCCCTCAACCCCAGCTGCGCACGGGGCCCAGCGTGGCCGTGTGTATATGGGGGGACCCAAATCGCCGGAGTGAAACTGTAGAAAAGTTTTTTTGAAAAAGGAAAAAATTTGAAGAAATAATATTTGTTATGTTTCAGGGGGTCCACAGGGGGTCCGCGGACCCCCTGATGGTGCACTGACCCCCTGTGGAGTGTTGGGACGCGCGGGGACACGCCTGGAAGATTGCGGACCATTTCGGTGTGTTTTTTTTTTTCATGAAGGTGGTTGCTTGTTTCTGGCGCAGGCTGTGCAAACCTGGCAACCCAGCGCATGCTGCCGCACAAACCCAGCGCATGCTGCCGCACGTTTAAGTGGCGTAGCGTCATGAGGGTGAGTGGGGCCGTGGCTCGGTCAGTGAAGACCCTGTAGTGCGGATGATATGTGGCATAGAGGGGCAGATTGTAAATCCACAGAGGAAACATCCGTGGGCTACCATTGGTTCAGCGATGTGTGCGGTCGCCCTGCGGCCCCTCCTCCTCCACCAATGTGCAGTATTGAGAGCCCTGACGTCACAACATTTGGAGCGATGGGCACTGCACTGTGGTTGGTTAGGGTACACCTAGGGCCCAGGTAGAACCCAGTTAAAGCCTGCATGGGCAAACCCAGTTAGGACCCGCCTTGGTCCCACATAAACATGGCTAGTTGGGGCCCACCTAAGGGCCAGGTAGAAGCTACTTATAGCCTGCATGGGCATCGCAGTTGGGACTGAAGTGGATGCCGCTGACATTGCTGACATGGGGTCCATATGGTTTAGCCCACCTTGAAACCATATGGGAACTACGCTGGCATGCTGGCTGTAATGCAAACGCTGCATCATACCTGCAGTGTGTAGTTTGATGTTGTGTGTGTAGCAGATATACCTGCAGTGTGTAGATCAATGTCCATAGGAAAGTCAATGCCCAGCAGTGTTTTTTTCCCCCAGCAGAGTTTCTAGTGTCTCTGTGTCTCTCTGGAAGAGGTTGCACATGAACTCTGCAGCCGCACTGAGGCGCTCCAACACAAACACTCTGACATTAAGCTGCTGCACACAACAAACATCAGCACCACGCTGCTGTTTGTCCAAAAGACACAATATCTCCTCTCCCACCGACGTCATGTGTTCATTTATCGACAGCCGTACAGACTCCTTTTGACACATTGTACGTCGTTTATCCAGCTCTCACTGACTCTCCACATCTGGCTGTTATTTTGCTGCGATCAAGTCAACGATGTGAGAGATTAGCTATCACAGACGGACGGACAGGGGGTGAAACATAGTCTTGCGCCATGCCTTTCGGCCTGGCGGAGACAATAAAAAACCGAAAGTAAAGGAAATGGCCATTTCTGCAACAGAAGTAGTCAATAAACTATGCTATGAAAACATGGGCCACATTGGCAAAGAATGTAAGAAAGAGGCAATCATCATGTAGAAAATAGCCGATGTCCAAGCTTACAAAGCCTCTCAACGTGAGGCGTTTCGAGCTTGTAGATCGGCTATTTTGACAATATTTACTTGTGGAACGGAGTCAAACAGAATGGGGGGGTCCCAGATCAAGTACGTGTATTTGGGGGGGGGGGGGGGGGGCGGCGTGAAAGGGTTGATAAACACTGCTGTAATCGGAGCGAAATTATCTGAAATTAGTACATGACCATAATGCAGGCAAACATGCGTTGCACGGGGCGGTCCTGCCATTACGTTAGTTACTGTAGTTGCTGTGGAGCGACATAGTTCTCCAGAAGACACACACAAACATACACCATCTACAATGGACGAACTGAGCAGCAATATAGACATTCACCACACGAACGTGCATTGTTGACAAAGTGATTGCACAGGCGCTGCAAGCATGACAACCAGGTTAGCGTTAGCGACATGGCAGCTATCACAGCGCCCTGTACGTCGTGCTGCAACTGCCTGTGATGGCTACAGCAGTAACAGCAAGCTGTCTGCGATGCCATTGTCTGGAGACTGCTCTTAGCGTGACACGACCAATGAGAGTGTGCGCTGTAGTTGTTGCTAAGATACGGTGGCGTCTCTGCCCCATAGCTTGTAGATCTCTCACACATGATTGGCGTAGGCTGCGTTGCCAGGTCTGACTTTGTGTCTAAGCAATGGTCGGCTTATTTTTGCGCGCCTTTGGGCTCGTTTGCATTGTGCGCACGGCAGCGCTTGTTTAGCGTACGTCAGCGCGACGTGGCAACGGACGTGGCAACGTGAAAGGTGATTGGCTGGTGAAAAGAAACACCCGACGTTACACCAGAAATGGTGCCTGGAGAAAATGGTGACCAAAAAAAAAGTTTGGAAAAAACCCCCGCAGCGGCTGCGTGGTGTTGTGGTGATGAGGTCGTGCGCACGGTAAACGGTACGAAGCTGCCTCCCCTTCCGTTTTGTCCGACATTTGGTGAGTAGAATTAATTATGTTGCGCGGTGGAAAAGGTGTAGTTAGCAGTGAGATGTCCCCTACGCGAGGCGTAAATTCAGCGCGGCCGCCGTGGCGAGTCAGTTGCCGACATGTGGTCTGGCGGTGCGTTGTTTAGTCGATAACAGAGCTGTGGGGTGTGGACACCGAGGGTGCGGAAGTTGGTCGCCATTTATATAGTTAGATACAGTTATGGTTACGTTCACAAAATCATGGCATATGTCTTCATGATACAATGAGCATGTCACTCAGTCAGTACTCTATGGGTATAAGTAACAGCGTCTCCACATGTGGCGGCTGCCAATTATAGCAGAGACAGCACAATACTTTACCAGCCTTTTTGCCTCCTTTTTGGGCATCCAGTCTGTGGTACTGGGTGTCCTGACTGACTGCCAAATATAAAAACAAATAGTCTGCACCTATTAGCCCAGCTCTGAGATAGTATGTAGAAGTGGTTAGTATTTAATGACCGACCGTGGTCATAAAAGCTTCCTCTAGGCTAGGGTCAAAGGTGTAGGCTATCTCTAATACAGACACTTCTGTGAACTCGTCATCAACCACAACATCTGGTGTATTAGCTGTCAAAGATGTAAAGATGTCTGATGTCACACACACACACACACACACACACACACACACACACACACACACACACACACACACACACACACACACACACACACACACACACACACACACATAAAAGTGAGAAAGAGACCTGAAGTGTGCCAGTAGTATCCAATCTAAAGCAGCAATTAATAGGATAATTTTCAACACCCAATGAGGCAAACATAATTTAACAGTCGATAAATTCCTGACTCTAAGTCGACATAGAATTTATTTAATCAAGGACTGTCCAATATAGACAAAGGGAGACATGGAACAACATTTCATCTGGAGTCCAGCCCAGGACATTACCATTATCAGTGCATTGTAAAAAGCTATGCCACTAGACTGCTTCAATATTTGCATGTTGATTTAAGGGAACCGAGAGTGAATTACCGTATGTGCATGTGCCATCCACATGCAGTGAGTTTATTTAGTGAGTGTGTCTGTAAATAGCAAAATGACTTGGCTTGTGTGATTGCAGAGAGAGAGAGAGAGAGAGAGAGAGAGAGAGAGAGAGAGAGAGAGAGAGAGAGAGAGAGAGAGAGAGAGAGAGAGAGAGAGAGAGAGAGAGAGACTGTTTACACCAAATTACCTCTGTACATAGAAATACTGTTCATATAAACATTGCAGCTAACTTTATACATAGTTCAATTACATTTGAATAAATTGCTGCTACTTGTCCCAAAGGTCTTATACCAAGTGAATGCAAAACATTGAAATACTGTGCTGTCAACTTTCAAAAGTTTATACCAAGCTAACCTTTCCTATATGGATGTACAACTATTTCTGACAGAAAACGCACACTTTTTATAGTTTAAGATAGTCTGTACATACATTGTTTTGATTGTTTTGTTCCACTTTTGCTTTAGCAATGTAAACATGTTTTCTCATGCCAATAAAGCCCCACACATTGAATTGACACAGACAGACAGACAGACAGGCACGCACGCACACACACACACGCACCCACCCACTCACTCACTCAGAGCAGAGCAGCTCCCTCCCTCTCTCTACATTATTTATACATATGTACAAAATAATGTACATAGGCCAACATAAGTTTGTATTGATTGCATTTTTCCACTTCTGCTTTGGTAATGTTTTCTCATGGCAATAAATCCCCTTTGAATTGAATTGAAATTGAGAGAGAGTGAGAATAGGGAGTTAGGGACATATGAGTTTTCTACATTATACCTCAGTGTCATTGAATTTTAGAGACAGTCTGAATATTATTTTTTTTTTTTACATAGGCCTAACTGTCTTTTGGCCTGCGTGCCACTGTTTTCTGTTATTTTATTTGAGATTGATTGAACGGCCTGGTTAAACTCTGGCAAGAGTTGATCTGCATGTTGGTAGGCTACTTGATACTTTTCTTCATTACACCAACAACTTCAGCCTTTCATAAATCCACCAGTTTCAAATGAAAGGCTCGTCGATTCATTGTCACTGTGTCATGATAAGACAAAACCATGTGTACCAAATAAATAAACGTACAAAACACGCTGTGCCTCTCGACCGGCCTACATGTCCCAGAATGCATTGCGCCACACTAGACCCAGCCCTCTCTCCCCTCCCAACTATTCTCTTGTCGACTTAGCTTTTTGCACTGATTTGATAGCTTGACTGTTTAGGGCTGGAAAGTTGAAACTGCTACACACTTCGTCTTGTGTGTCATCGTCGTAATCGTCATCCTGTTAACCGCCATCATAGTCTTAAAAGAAAACAACACACAACATCCGATGATGATTCATTGACGTTGGAGGATGTCTCGTAGCTTCCTTGGACCAGCAGAGACAGTTTGGGAAGAAGATCTCTTTACCGCGGAGGAGACTAGCGTTTCAGACCATTTGTTGTGACTAGGCCGCTGCTTTCTAGTGGAACTATGGCCCCTGCAGGGCTGCAGACAGGGAGTGGATGGAGGGCATGTCGGTGAGCCTGAGGCCGAGGAACACCCCGCTGAGCCTGCTGGATATTAGGAACAATAATTAGCTTATTAGCAATAAACACAACGCTGCCACCTGACTTTTGCTGACAACAACATGACGTCTTTTCCAAACCGCTCCTCGGTTTAATGTATGTAAACAACAGAGACACGACCCGGCGGTCTTACATTAAGTTGTAGCAAAGTTAACGTTAAATCTTAATTGTTTAAAGTTTAACACTATATAGTCTGTATTTATTGGCCCCTAAGGCTAGCAGTGAAGCTAGCCGTGTGCTAGCTTCACATTGACATTGTATTAATCACACGTCCAAATGTCTTGCATACTTTATTCACTCATATTTTAAGGAGATTCGGGGGGATTTGGTCGTCAAACTCTTAACACTAATGACATCGCTGCTTGGACTACTACGTGGTTTTGTGTCTGCCACTTATGTGATCAATGGCCATTTGACTCACTGAGCATGATAGACTGAAGAAGCATTGACTTGTGTGTTCTTTTAAGACGCTTCATTTGGGAGCTATATTATAATAACACGTCTTGGCACCTGCTGCCTTGGAGGAACGTTACCTTGTGCAAAATCTAACAAACCAAACTATAGTTAACTTGCCATGGAGGGAAATCCACAGAAAACCACCGCCTTGGCCCGAGAATTATCACGGACCTTCAGCAGCTACAACAAGCACTCCATCCAGCTGAAGAAGAACCTGAAAGAGACTAATGCATTCTTTCGGGAAATCCGACAGAATTACAGCAATGCCTGTGCATCAGCTATCAGCTCGGAGGGAGCTTCTTTTGAGGCAGGTGAGTTGAGTTCCCCTGCACCTGCTACAGAGCAGCCAGCATCTGAGTCACACACACACACACACACACACACACACACACACACACACACACACACACACACACACACACACACAGATACATTTTATTCACACATAAAGTGTAAGCATTTTTGTTTTATAAAACTGCTGTCAAGTTATTTTTCTGTCAATGCGTCCAATTAGAAAATACATGAATTATCCAGGGTTAGGGAAAGTGAAAGGGATTAAGGCTCCTTCTCAAAAGCATGTTCAGGACTTCAGGCTAAGTGCAACAAATGTGTTGATTTAGGCACATGAGCATTGAGTTCACCTTATTTAGCTAGATAGAAACCCAGGGCACTCTTGCATTTACGTGTGTGTGTGCGAGTGTACTGTGTAGTGCGCTGGTTTGTTAAGGTAAATCACATTTCATGGGAGCAATTTACCTTCCTCTCACACCATGCTGTTCAGGAGCTTATCTGTGTCCAAACAGATTCAACACATTGGACTCTGCTGAACTCTGCTCACTGTTTCTTTTAATGCTGATTCACATCTACAGTGTTAGGTGTTGCTGTTGAGGTTTGTGGCATGTTAGTAGCCAGGAATTGTTGGTTTTTGATTTCTCTTTTCATGTTGAGGGAAGTGAGACGGACCACAATTAAGTCTTCAGTTTCATTACAGATCTAACTAGAAAAGTGTGCTCCTCGGAGCGCAGGTATCCACCAGACCAGGGTGCTTACCCAGGGCCCTCATATTATGGTATTCAATCATTCCAGCCAGTCGTAATGGAATATGAAAAATCTGACTGATACACCTTGATCGCATGACTACAGCGATAATTTGAACCAATTTGTGTGAGTTTTGTGTGACAAAATTGGTTGTAGTAGTAGCAAAAAGTTTGCTTTGAAGAAGAAGAGAAATGGCGGAAAATCTAGTGTGGCACAAATGGTTGGGGGCTGGGGGCTTTGCGTCATCATTAGAGGAATCCAGGGATATTTTGTTTTGATTGTATGACCTACGGTTCAAGAGTTATAGGCCTGAACCATGAGACCACCATTAGGCCAATTTGAAAAATGGGGTCGGGGTGGAGGTTCTTCTTTAGCCTACTATGGGGAGTGTGCGTGCAAAGTCTCATGGCAATCGGACACTCCATTAATGATTTGTGGCATTTAGTGCAAACTTTGAAAAAGTTTGTAGAAGTAGTTGCAAAAAGTGTTTGGAAGAAAATGCAAAATAGGTCGGAAATGGGTGTTGCCCATGTGCAGAGTTGTGTCATGATCCAAGGAATCCAGGGAAAACCTATGGATCAAGAGTTATTGGCCAAAAGGTGAAGCGGCCTGTTATAGTGCCACCGATTATGAATTGGTCCAAGGTTGCTGGAGAATAGATGTTCATAAACGGACGGGTGGACAAGACGGACAGGAACGAAAACATAGTCTACTCTCCGGCCTGGCAGAGACAAAAAATTGTGTTGAAAAAACCCTGTCTATCTTGGAGTATCGATAGCTCACACTGTTAAACGCTAGAGGTTGGGCTGAAAATGTAGGCTTTAAATCATCATGTTAGGTAAGGGCAAGTGGTGAATACCAGCAGGATAATTCCAGATTAGACTAACAGCCTCTGCTAAAGTTACTGGACAGAATGTGGGGTGGTGTTGAGGGGGGTTAGGTTTTACATATAGAGCAGGATATTGCCAAGCTCTGTTCTTTGTTGTACAGCTGCTTTTGACTGTGACTCAGCATCATTGTGAATTATGTCCAAGTAAGACCATTACCCTCAAATAGCCAGGTTGAATTGAATCTTCTGTGTTCACCAAGCCTGTGGGTTGGATAAGGAAATAATGGCCCATGGAAAAAAGGGACCAGCTTTGAAGTCTGCACTACAATCTCCCGCCATCCCCCCCCAGCATTACCACTGTAACTGAAGGGTCATCTACATTATATCCTTAATGCAACGCTCAACTAGGAGGGATAGTAACGCAAGTCTTAAGCTATTTCTGGTTACACTTCTGATTAATAATCTTTCAGAAGTTGATCAGTAAAGCCAAATGTATACTCTGTGGTAGGATGGTGTTGCTTGCGGAAAATAGCCAATTAAATCTGTTTGGTTAATAGTAATAATAATAATAATATAATGAATTGCATTTTTATGGAGGTTAATTCATGGTTTGGTTAATACCACAAACTATAAACTGAGCTTCATACCTTCCCTGTTTGAGTTAAGTGGAAATTCTTGTTGTAACCCAAGGCTAAGCATTTGTATTCCCCTCCAATAACTGGTATGTTTTCCTGTGTCTTTAGGGCAGCTGAGCTGCATCTCTTTCCCCAGTCATGAGGAAGAGTTCCTGCGCAACACAGTGGGAGCTGCCCCTTACATCCTGGTGCTGGGCCAGGACTGCGCCGCCCGCTACCAGCTGCTCAATTGCCTCCTGGGCGAGAGACTGTTGCCACTGGGCCCCGAGGCCGGGGAGGCTTGCGAGGGGGTTCAAGGCTCCGTCTGCAAGAGGCGGAAGTTGTGCTTCACCCACGGGAGACAGACGCGGCTCAGCCTGGCACTGCCGGGCCAGTATGAGCTGGTGCACAGCGTGCAGCTGGCGGCAAACCGCGGCCGCTGGGACACGGTTCCCCGGGAGGACCTAGAGATCCACGAGGAGTGTGAAGATCCTGCACATAGACTGGCTGAGCTGGAGATCACGCTGCACCACCCACTGCTGCAGGTGAATTATTACATCATCGCCCTAATCGCAATTATTTTTGCAGAATCGTCGTAATCGTTTCCATGTTGAGAAAGATTCAAACATCTATCAAAGTGTGAGCTTGTAGATCGACTATTTCCACACAAATCTTTAGTATAAAATATTGAATATGCCGTATTTTGGCCATAATACATTATTTATTTTGATCGTTATTTCGTTGGTATCGTTCATTGTCAGTCATTTCTTTGTGTATTTAATTTTTTTTGTCATATCTGCCAGGTGCAATTTTTGTTTACAAGGCCACTGAAAGCCAAGCAATTATTTGTATGACAATTAATCGTCAAGTAAAATGTCATAATCATGACAACCCTAGCTGCAGGTATGCTTCAGCTTTTGTAGCCCAGGCAAAAGAACATCCCTGTTAGAAAAAGATAGTATTGATGGATGGTAGCCAACTCTAATAAAGAGTGCTTCTTTTACATCATATTCTTACATTCAGACTATTTGGTTTATGCACAGTAGCACAGGTTTAGTTCCTAACAGTATATCTGGGTTTATTTATAGCCACAGCGTTTTCAAAAATAACTGTTATACATACTACTATACCTACTCTGTCACTGGTTATTTATTTCCTTGTAGTGTCATGTTTCTCTTTAAAAAAAAATCTCAATACAAATCGGTGTGGCTGATTTGGCTTTAGCTGGCTACTGTTTAGGAATTCAGCAGTGTAGACGGTGCTTGAATTCTTCCGTTTACTTTTTCGAGCATCCTTTGAAGAACACAATCCACAGGTTAGTGCTCACCACATGCTCGCATGTGGTGTAAGGAAGTAGTGCTTAACCATAGTGGTATACAGCCATGCGGCTCTTCAGCCTGTGTGGGACCTGATGATCAGAGAGTATCCTGTGGGGGTTAACTGATTCGTCGTGGTCAGTGGATCGTAGTCATTCCTTATCACGTGTGGTGTGTGGAAAATGTTGTTTAATCCTTTAGACAAAGGCCTCTCGGCAGGTCACCGTGGAAGCCTCGCCTCAGACAGCCCCAGAACCTAGGCCCAGCATTGCTTTCTAGGCTGCCACCCGCCCCCCCTTACGTAATGGCCCTGGTCTGGTGCGATTCACATGACCAGGCCACATAAGTAAAAAAAAATCCCCAACTCCATTGCTGTGATGGGGTTACCATGGTTATTATGGCTGAATCCCAGGTCACCGTTAATCATCATGGATCATTTTTCATTTTATGTTTTTCTTTCTGTTGTTTACTTTCCTCGGGTCACAATCCGCACAGTATCAGCTGTTGTAAGTAAGAGCTGTGTGTTGAATGATCTAATAGAGAAACAACGTATTGATGCACTCCTTTAACACATTATTAGATCTACAGCAATTTGCTCCATAATTTCTTCATGTAATGCTAATGTAAACAAGTAATATAATATAATTTCACTTTCTGTCAGCCCCCCTGTATCTCCCCCAGTCTGTTCTGGCTTTCTATGGCAGAAAGTCAGTCCTTTATGTTTACATTTGGACATAAACAGATGAGTTATTGTTTGGAACAGCTGAGTCATTGTCTGGAAGACGTGCACTTCATGTGAGAGAGATGCAGTGCGGAATGAATCTCTCATTTATGCTGGACTTGATATCGTTTCACTGTGAGTTACATGGTGTTACATCCACTTGTTTTTTAGGAAATTACCGATTCCAAAATGGCTTTGAATGTTTTGCAGTCTACACTACAGTGTTTTCGTTTTGGTTGGGTTAATGGTGTAATAATTGGGGGTTTAGTTTACTTGTTTACCTAGAGGTACTGTATGTGAAGGCACAGAAGAACCTCTCTGCTCCCTGTGATATTCACACGGCCCTGACAGAATCACAACACCCTGTTTCAGAGAGGCCAAGAGATGAGAGAGTCAACTTGCTAATTATCCCCCTCTTCCATCGCAGTGTTTCCTTGTGCATCTTACCGCCACCTAGACACACAGTAACACACGGGACATGAATGTTGCCAGCCTATTGTCACATTTCTCAAAATGCCTTTGAGCTGTATGGCCCAACGTGATCGATCACTGTCAGCCTGCCACAAGTTCATACGGGCTACAGCTTAGAGAACACCCCACTTATTAGCAAAGGGCTGAGACATTTGCATACTCTCTCGAAGTGTGCTATTAAAAGACATTGGTGAATGTATCTGTTTGACTGCTTGTTATTTTAATTTTCATAAACTGGGTCAGACAGTAAACATGTGGCTGGTCTGCTCTGTAAGGCTAGCCCTTTAAGATGAATGTAAGGACTGACAGAGTGGAGAAAAACAGCTTCAGGAAACCTGATGACGATTCGATTTTATCGTCACTGCTGCTGTTGGCAATACACTGCATGAAGGCAACTGAAAGATTGTGCTTATTTTGATTAGTTGTGGGCAAATGTTTGCAGGCTATCTTTGTTCCAGAGAGACTGCTCAGTTGGTCTCAGCTCTTGTTTCTTGGAGACAGGACTGACTGTCTCCTTTGTGTGGCTGTGTTAGTCATTTCTGCCTCTCTTTTTCTCTTTCACCCTATTTCTCCCTTCACCCCCACCCTGACCCCCCCACCCCACCCCATTCACTGACTCCATCTCACGCTCTCTCCGATTCTATTTTTGTTTATGTTGTAATTTATCAAAATCTATGCACATCTTTGCACTTGTAACTTATTTTTTTGCCCCGTCATAGCCTTTCCCATGACCGCCACCATAGATAGGTTTATGTTCAGAAATGGAAGTAGCATGTGACATGTATAGCTGATGTCCCCCCCCCAGTAGTGGAATCCATTTTAACGTTTAGCACACAAGGTTGGATTGAATGAACAGAGCAATTATCTGTAGCACAATAACATCAAATAGAAATGATGAGTTTCCTCGTAAAGTCCTAGTTGTACAATCAGGAGGTCAGAAGAATTGGAGACATGCAGATGCACGTGTTGAGCAGTAGGCCTGTCACAATTATTACATAATCGTCTAATCGCAATTATTTGAGATAATCACAATTATTTTGCATAATCGACATAATCGTATACAGGTTGAAAAATGTTCATACTTTTCAATTATTTTCCCCAAATAGTGGAAATGGCGGATCTACAAGTTCACAATGCGTCGTGTTGTGAGATTGTAGCTCGGCTATTTATATATTTAAGTTATTTGTCATATCTGCTTTAATTGGAATCTTTGCTTACGAAGCATAAAAGGATAACATACATTTTACTTATTTATACGGTCCAATGTTCAATGTGAAAAACACAATTACATTGTTAACCCATTTAGACCTGGAACGCATCTGTGTCACTTTAGGTTTCTTTGGCTATTCAAAAATAGCAGATATACAAGCTCATAGCGCGGCAATGAGCTTGTAGATCTGCTATCTTTGAAAAATCGTAAAAGAATATTTTCTAATATTTTACTCAATGGTTAATCGCCATTATTTGACAATTAACCATTGAGTAAAATGTCAAGCCCTATATTGGAACAGTTGATCTGATGGGAGAAACAACACCGTTCATTTTACAGGAAGCAAAGATCATGGTGGCGCCGTGTTCGAGCATCCAGCCCATAGAGGACGCCCTGGACGATTGCACTCGCAGCGTGACCCCCATCCTACTCTACGCCCTCAACCAGGACTCCCTCAGCGCGGAGCAGGTCGCCGACCTGCGAAAGGTCAAAGAGATGCTCCCCTTCCCGATCTGCTTCATTCGCATCCCTGCGGCCGCGACGCTGCCAGAGGCGTCCCCCGAACCCGGCCGCCGCGCCGAGAAGGAAAGAGAAAGAGACAGGGAGAGAGAGAAGAGCCCTCTCTACAAGCACCTGCTCTCCTTGGGCTTCCTCAGCAACCACGCGGGGAACTGCTCCTGCGGCGCCCCCACGCAGACGCCCAACCCGGGCACCAAGCCGCAGAGCGTGCTGGGGGAGGCTTTCGAAAGACTGCATCGGCTCCTGGTGCCCTTCGCCCGCCAGGTGCTTCACAACCAGCAGGTGGAGGCCGCCAACATTCTCAATGGGGTGCATTCTCGTTGTCTGGATCTGTTCATCAACCAGGTTAGTGCCTGTGTGGGAGAGAGTACCATCTCCATCTGTGTGTGTGTGTGTGTGTGTATAGGTTACAGATAGATTGGCATTCCAGGGAGATTGGAAAAGAAGCGCTTATTTTCACCGCCCGTCCGCCCCCCAGGCAGTAGAACCAACGCTAGAAGGCAATAAAAGCCAGACATGAGTCCCACACCACACACGCATGCACACGCGCACAAACGAGCACGCACACACGCATGCGCGCGCACACACACACACACACACGAAGCACAAGGGGGCGAGCCTGAGGGGGCGGGGGCGGGCTGGCGGGCTATGTTAGTGCAGCGAGTGGCAGTTGGGGCAAACGCAGTCCCCACAACATCATTTACGATTCTGTGCCTATCGGTACCTAACTCGGACGGCGCTTAGTCGATTAGCAGACCATCGGCCGGTCGTCGTGGGCACTCGCGCCTGGAGCTAAAATATTGATTCAGATCACAATTTTATTGCAAAACAAAGTTTTATTCTGCAAAGACATAAAAAAAATAATCAACCTCCTGAAGTGCGCAATAGGGGTGTGCCGATATATCGTCCCGCGATATATCGCGATACGTTTTCGCGACGATATGTATCGTTTTGGGAAAAAAAAATATCGTTTTTGAAAAAAAAAAAACATTTTTTTTTTTTTTTTTTTTTTTTTTTTACAATCATAATAATCAGGCATGCAAACGACCCCGAAGTGAAAAGAGTGACAACATGTTTTTTTTTCGGGTCAGGTGTCATACTATTTGGATTCAAAACGGCTATTGTAGCTGAAAAGCTACAAGTTTGCATGTCTGAATAATGCAAAAACAGAATTATTTGTTTGCATTTTCTTTTTTTCTCCTCCATATATTTTCATAATAAAAAAAGTGCGTATCGTATCGTATCGAAATCGTATCGAAGTTGTGTGCCAAATATCGTATCGTATCGTTTAGTGAAATTAGTGTATCGGCACACCCCTAGTGCGCAAGGTTCCTTGTTACAGGTATAAGGCAGCAATCACAAAGCATTTTGCAGCTTCACAACATGGTGTCTGCCTCCAACCACCACTTTTAAGGGAAAAAAATACCTTTTCCAACAAAAACACAAACAGTTTAAATGCTGGTATTAATCGGTCAAAAACATTTTTGCCGGTTAAACGGTTAATTATTGACTGGACCTAGAGTTCAGCCTGCAGTCTCGGTTGTAATGTTTCTGATGCAGCGTTTCTGACTAGCTACTATATGCTCTTTCTGCAGGCGTTTGACATGCAGAGGGACCTGCAGATAACGCCGCGCAGGCTAGAATACACGCGGGAGAAGGAAGGCGAACTGTTCACCTCCCTCATGGCCATCGCCAACCGCAAGCAGGAGGAGATGAAGGAGATGATTGTGGAGACGCTCTGCGGCATGAAAGAACAGCTGCTCGAGGACGCTGCTAATCTGGAGTTCACAGGTCAGCGCAGTCACCTCTGTTAAACAATGTGTCCTACAGCCATGCAGGTGTTTTTGTTTGCGTCTGTTTCTCAGCTAGATAAGTTGCATCAGGATTCATCTGCCAACATGTGAATTGGCAGAGGTTATGTCTTTTTTATTTATTTTTTTATTTATATTTATTATATTTGTACAGAGAGACAGGAAAGTGGATTGTCATGTTCTTCGCCACCAATTGACATAATGCTCTTTCAGTTATGTTTAGTAGTTAATCATCCCTTCAGCAGTATTGTTAGGGTGGGTTTTTCCCCCCCATTACGTTCCATTTCCCTGGTGAAGTTCCATTGAGATACAAAATCTCTTTTACGAGGGAGCCCTGTTGAGGGTAGCAGCAGTACAAAAAAACAACAACATTTCACTGCTGGCAAAAGTTTCAGCATAAAACTATACTGTTTCCTACAGTATATATTACAGAAAACTATGCATGACAAACAGTTTACCTTCTGAGGTTTTCAGTGGCAAAACAAGCCACTGCTTGTTTCATTAACATCTTCAGCATTACTATTCTTTGACAATTAAAATGCTGTTCCAAATGTAAACAAGATGTGTATTTTTATACTTAAGTCAAGTTCATTATCTTTTTGGCAACAGTGGGGCCAGTCCTATAACAGTAGCCTGGTATTGGCCAGACTGATAACGTGGATTCACTCTCACCTTCCTCCCCGGTATGAGTCTGGACTCTGGCCCATAGGATCAGAAAATGATCGGGCCAATCAGTGACTGCGTTTCAACTGCTGTCTGTACAGTGAAAAGCATCAAAATCATTTTCTGATTTCTCATACTCGCTCCCTATGGGCCGAAGTCCAGACTGATACCGGGGAGGAACGTGAGAGTGAATCCACGTTATCAGTCTGGCCAATGGCAGGCTACTATAACAGCCCTATAAATGCAAAAGTCTGTGACAGACTGAGTGAGTCACTGATGAAGTTGCACCATTGGTCGCCCGGCTGAATGTTGGCGTATCCTCATTGGCCGTTGCATTTTCAAAATTATTCTGTGGGAACAGTGGTTCCACAGTCTTTACGCCCGCAGGGATTATCCCTGCAGGGTTGGTATGCTGGGATTTTACAGTGCTAATTAATTACATACAGTATATACATCACATGCGGTTGACTGCACAGGATTTCACAATTTCCCCAACACTCTCTCCACAGACATCATTGTGACGACTAATGGAGACCCTGTCACATCGAAGGAGATCAAGTCCTGCATCCACCAGATCCAGGAACTGATAGTGGTTGGGTTGAACCAGGCTGTGGCCAATAAGCTGATCAGTTCCGTGGACTACTTGAGGGAGAGCTTTGTAGGAACCTTGGAACGTTGTCTCAGCAGCCTAGAGAAATCCCACATTGACACCTCTGTCCATAATGTCACTTCCAATCACCTCAAACAGGTCAGCTGGGATCCATCCAGATTTTGCTTCAAATTTGTTTAAAGCGAACAAGTTAACTGCCGCAAGATACTGAAGTTCACAATATAATTTGGAATATCAATCAATGTCAACGTAGAGTGTTGGGGTTCATTTCCCAGCCCCTAAACGGCAAAAGCCTGTGTGTTAAATGTAACACTGTGTGACGTGTGTTGGAATCATGGGGTACATTTTTCCCTCACCTACCCTGCCTTCTGTCCTCTGCCTTAGATATTAAATGCTGCCTATCACGTGGAAGTGACCTTTCACTCAGGATCCTCTGTTACACGTCTGGTGTGGGAGCAGATCAAACAGGTAGGTACTGTACCACACAAATCTATCAAAAATAATTGGGTGATTATACTGTGGGACTGTGTGATTACAATTTAGGTATTTAACAGACGCTCTTAATCCAGAGCGATTTATAGTAAGCAAGGAAAACACGAGGTGATACATCAAATGCATAGAAATAGTAATCTAGGATCATGGGTAAACCAAGAACCTAATGTATCATCAGTCTAAAAAACTGTATAATATTTAAAACAAAAATCAATAATCTGTACATTGAAACTATACACACTATAGGATGCCAGATCTACAAATTAACCTGGCATCTGTCTACATAACATGTTATCTAAATTGATTGATTGATTGAAATTTTTATTAGGCAAAAGAATGTAAAACAACACAGTTACATTTATAATGCTTTTGTCTAAAAGGTCCGGCCAAAAAAGTCCTTGCAGACTTGTTTCCGTTGGGGTCCTTGAATTAATTTCATAGACATATATAGTAGCAACCAAACAGTTCAAAAATCAACATAAAAATACAGAGAAAAAAAATACCACTATGTACAAAAAAAAGCGTGAGAAAATAAAAAATATATACAAAAAAAAGGGGAAAAAAGCATGAGAAAATAAAAATGATATACAAAAAAAAAGCATGAGGAAATAAAAAATATGTACAAAAAAAAAGCATGAGGAAATAAAAAATATGTACAAAAAAAAGGCATGAGGAAATAAAAAATATGTACAAAAAAGGGGAGGGGGGGGGGCCGTCTGTCTACAGGGAAACTGGTACTAGCTCCTCTTTAGGCCTCCAGAAAGATGAGTTTTTAGGGCTGTTTTGAATGGGCCCAGCGAACTGCATTTGTACCAATCCAATTACATTTTAGCCTTTGCATAAGCCTGCGAGGTCGTCAAGGCTAGGACAAGTGATTAGTAACTCGTTTTTTTGGTTTTACTTTCTCCTCTGTAGATAATCCAAAGGATAACATTTGTGAACCCACCAGCCATCAGCCCAGAGTGGAAGCGGAAGGTGGCCCAGGATGCCATAGAAAGCCTCAGTGCTGCCAAGCTGGCCAGGAGCATTTGCTCTCAGTTCAGAACGCGCCTCAACAGCTCCCACGATGCCTTTGCTGCTTCTCTGCGCCAAGTGAGCTTCCTCTTTACTCTGTTGTTGACTGTTGCTGAATTTGCTCTAATTCTTCAAACTCTCATGCAGATTGGTACAGCGTTAAGCCGTTAACACAGGGGTCTTCAACGTTTTCAGGCCAAGGACCCCCGTAGCTGAGAGAGAGATGAAGCAGGGACCCCCCTCTATATTGTATAAAATTGTGTTTCAGATTTAACTTTTTTTGTTTACTTGGTCTGCTCTTTTTTTCACTCTACACCAAACACCTCTTTGCTCTCAACGCCTTGAGAGCTTGTAGATCTGCTATTTTTTGGTAAAGTTCTCCTCAGAAAAGGGATGCTAGGGTTCAAGTGGTTAAGGTGTGAAAAAAATATCACACAAATTTTAGCGGACCCCCAATAGTAACTCTGAGGACCCCCTAGGGGTCCCGGACCCCCTTTTGAAGACCCCTGCGTTAACACATTATAATGTTATGTTGTAGCAATACAGTTGATGATACATTTTGAAGACATCCCTGCCACATTAGAGTTGATTGACAGGTCCACTTTATGGCGATGATCACCCAGAGTGGTGATTATGATTAGGGCTCGGTGATATGACAATATCACAATAATTTAAAAATTTGCCTCGATTATGATTAATGAACCGTTTTTAAGAAAAAATAAATACTGAATATCACAGATCTACGAGCTCACAGAGTTTGTAGATCAGCTATTTCCGATATTCGCATGCCACCATTGTACAATGATGTACTGTATAATACAGGGCTTAAGTGGTTAATCAGACTAATCGATTTTAAAAATCTATTAGAACTTTTGAGCAACCAACATAAGCAAGATTAAGTCGGTTTTTGGTTCTAAATGTCGGTTTTTGGTTCTAAATGTCGGTTTTGAAATATTTTTGGTTAATTGCCCAGCCCTAATGATGATGATGTGCTGTGCACCTTCATATTCTAAGAATAATAATAAGTCTTTTTGGAACCATAATGAGCAGAAGTCAGAAGTCACTGGGAAGTGTATCTTTTTCTCTTTCACTTTCGCTCTTTCTTAATGTGTCTTTCTTCCTTCCTTCTTTCCTTACTTCCTCCTCCTTACTACCTAAATGTGGTTGTGCAGTCATCTTTCTTTCTATATTGCTTTGTATTTCTCCCTTTAATTTTCTTTCTTTCCTCCTAGTAATGTTTGTGCCTATGAGGTATGCACCCTAGCCACTTGACTATCGGGGTGCCCCAGTTAAATCCATTTCAGAGGACAATAATGAGTCCTTAATAATTGCCATAATTTTATTGATATCTGTATATATCTGTAAGGATATCTCTACTGCTGTCTGTCTATATTCACAGTTTCATTCAGTGAACTGCTCTACTTCAGCATTGCAGCCATTGTCGTCTCATTGGACACTATATATCAGTATGTCCTGTGTATGGATACTAATATATAATAATTATGGATCTCTTTCCTCCGTCATTACACTGAGTTATTTGGCAAATCAATCAAAGATTTGATTTGACTGCCAAGATTTGGCAGTCAATTGAGGAAATTCTGTAAAATCTGCCATTTTACGTGCAGCACCTGCTCAACATAAGAATGCATTCACCATAGCATTCACCATAGGGATGATGATGTGTTCTGAAGATTACAGTGGGGCTTATGAGTACATTTTGATTTCCATCGCCATAAAGTGGACCTCTCAATCAAATCTAATGTAGCAGGGATGTCTTAAAAACCTCATCAACTGTATGGCTACAACAGAACTGTGCTGTACTGTGTATAACGCTGTACCAATCTGCATGAGTTTGAAGACTCGCATTACTATAGAGGGTTTCGGCCTTAGTCAATAACTGGAATATGCAAAGATGCATTATGAGCTGATCACGCACAAGTTAACAATTTAATGAAATTCCTCTAATAATCAGAGTAAAGCAGAGTAAATGACAGGCATTCTAATGGCTTTTTCAGTCACTTCAAAGCCTCTCTTTGATTAGCTTCCAAATGACAGTAGGCCTTGAATAGGCCGGGCAGTCATGTGATTCTGGTGGAAGGTAGTGCTCTGATCAGCAGGCTCATAACGCCATGCACTGGAACACATTGATCAGCAGTTTGATGCTGATTGATTATTTCTGTTGCGCTGCTTGTTTCCAGTCCTTCCATGCAGAGCCATCATTTCAGAAAGAGAACTAAAGTGTGGCAAAAAAAAGAAAAAGAAGTAACTTATGCGTTTTGTGCGTGTGTGTGTTTGCAGTTGGAGGAAGGCCATACAGGGCGCCTGGAGCGTACCGAAGACCTGTGGTTGCGTGTTAGGAAAGACCACGCCCCTCGTTTAGCACGTCTATCTCTGGAGAGCCGGTCCCTCAGAGATGTTCTGCTGCATGGTGAGTCACTGTGACAAACATGCAGTCAAACCCTCAGTGTTCATTTAACTCATTAAAACCGGGAAAGCATCTGGGTCATTTTAGATTTTATCAAAAAAGCATTATTTTATACTTTGGCTATTTCAAAAATAGCAGATATATAAGCTCATAGCGCGTCACTTCGTGCTTCGCTATGAGCTTGTAGATCTGCTATTTTTTTTAAATCTTGTACTCTGTGCTAATCTTTGAATATATATATATATATATCTTTTTTTTTTTTTTTTTTTAAGCAAACATCTTTAACTGAAGTCTTTGTGTATGGGGGTCGGTGGCCAAATACATATAATTTTAGGGGTCCTTGACATGAAAAGGTTTGAGAACCCCTGATATAGCAACTTGAGTTTTTCAGAAAACTGAAAATTCTGAACATTTTTTCGGGCTCAGGTCTTAATGGGTTAACTCTGAGAGGGCACACATGAACGGACCATTTGGTTGTATTTATACACTCTCAGAGTTATACAATTATAACACTGAGGTTCAACTAGTCTTTTTCATGCTCGTCAATTAATCGAACAATACTGTACTGTTGATCTCTGAATTGTTATTTTCATTATAATAAATTCCCACAGTTACAAAATTAGAGCTGTCGAAACTAGCCTAGATGTACAATTAAAATTTATAGCACGGTGCAATAAACGCAGTCCTCCTGGTTTGTTAAGTAAATGCTTTCAGACTCGACAGCGTTGCTTTGTGTTCCAACAGGCAAGCCGAAGCTTGGGCGCGAGTTGGGCCGGGGCCAGTACGGAGTGGTGTACCTGTGTGACAGCTGGGGAGGTCGCTACCCATGTGCCTTGAAATCTGTGGTACCGCCCGACGATAAACACTGGAATGATCTGGCTCTTGAATTTCATTACACAAGGTGAGTCAGTAGAGGGTGAAATTGCAGAATTAGAGGCAGCACACGTAGAGATAAACTTGATTAATGGCACTTTCTCATTGCACGGAACCGATTCAACTTGACTCGACTTGCTTTGTTTTTCACTGCAGATGGTACCCCCTCAATGTAGCTGGTTATGTCACAGCGACGCCCCACCCCTCTGGGCTCCGTAGGAGATGGCTAAACAATGCTAATGTTAAAGCTAAATGTAAAGTCCATTCTATGCAATAGAAAAGAACCAAAAGACAGATGATTTGGTGTGATTTTAACCACGGCCTAAAGAATACAAGTTCCAGTGCGTCACACCAAACCAACAGGTTTGGTGTGACCAACCACCACACCCTGCTTATTTAATACGTGCTGAATGCTGATATGTCGACATACATACATACATACAGTACACATACACCATACATTGTTTTGACCTCTTCAAGGCCATTTTATGGGTCTGTCAGCATATTGTGTTGGGGAAGTGGCATAGTCATGTTATGTCACAGTCTCAAAATTCATTTTTAGTTTTATTTTCAAAAATGGCAGATCTATAAGCTCACAACGAATCGCGATGTGATGCATTGTGAGCTTATAAATTGGCTAAGTATATAGGGGTTAAAGGACTAGTTTACCCAAAAGATTACTTATTTTCTATCAATTACACGCCTCAGTTTTTGTCGCATTCCTAAGCCAATAATTTCATGACTGGCGGCGTCTCCGGTAGGAGACTCAAACTGACCAGCCACCCTGTCATCAAATTATTGGCTCAGGAATGCGACAAGAACAAAAAAATCTCCATGAATTCAAGAGTTCATTGGGGTGTGTAATTGATAGAAAATAAGAATTGTTTTCGGTGAACTACTCCTGTAAGTGGTTAATGCTGGTCCATGTTATTGGTCAAACTCAGTGGTCATTTTGTATTTACATCATACTCGGGTGGGTTCCCACCTCGCTGAGTACAACGTGAGAGCAAAAAGAACTTGGAGAGAGAATCATGGATCAGATTTGAAGAAGGGTTGTGATAGGTTTGCCCCCCTGTGGACATCTCAAGAAGCGTTTCACAGATGTTTGTCAAATGGGCAGCTTCAGTCAGTGAAGTGATATTAATCAGTAAAAAATAATATATATATATATATATATATATATATATATATATTCTACACAGAATTTGTGTTCTTAACAAATTGTTTTTAACATAGCAAGAAGGATTGAATGTTGCGTTCTCTGAATGTGTTTTCATTTCTTCAGATCCCTGCCAAAGCACGAGCGCCTGGTGGACTGCCATGGCTCTGTCATTGATCACACCTACGGCGGTGGTTCCAGCATTGCTGTGCTTCTTATTATGGAGCGACTACACAGGGACCTCTATACAGGCTTAAAGGTGACTTGATACTGCAGTGTATGGAAAAGAACAGAGGGGCTCGTACTGTTATGATATATAGTTAGTGCAATGTTCACAACTATCCTGCTCTCCACCTTATTCGCCAAGGGTCATGTGTTTGTGTGTTCTAGGCTGGTCTATCACTAAGGGAGAGACTTCTGATTGCTCTGGATGTGGTGGAAGGGATTCGCTTTTTGCACAGCCAGGGTCTCTTGCATAGAGACATAAAGCTGAAGAATGTTTTGGTGAGTATGGAGTCTTTGACAGTGGGGTTGGAAAGGGGGATTGTGGAAATGCAGTGGCATAGATCAGTTACATTGGGATCGATGAGCTTAAATTGATGTGACATTTTGAGATCAGGTGAGTGTTTGTACAGCAAATATACTGTAATACCTCAGCACCTTCATTTCACACATTCCACGGTGTCCTCTGACAACTTTTAAAGAGACAATATTTTGAGAACGACTTACCTCCAAGTTGGATTGAAGACGTTTTTTTTTTATGTGTGTGCTGTTAACTGTAACACATGGCACATAAAAGTAGCTCTATTTCTGTGGCCAAATTCTTCATTCTGTCTTGATGTCTGGTGTCCCTTGTCTGTCCCACAGCTGGACAAACAGAATCGGGCGAAGATCACAGATTTAGGCTTCTGCAAACCGGAAGCCATGATGTCCGGCAGTGTCGTTGGAACTCCCATCCACATGGCCCCTGAGCTGTTCACAGGTCAGATTACCACGCAGGCATACTCTTGTTTGCTATGACATCAACCAAATAATCCATAAATGTGCATCACTTTTTCACATTCACATCCTTCCCAGCGTATACTAGTCTGTAAATAATGGATACATCAACACCCGTACATTGTCGTCATTTTAAATTAAATGATAAATTACAGCTGATGTGTCACAGTTTTACTGTCAAATCTATCTATATTGTTTTTTTATAATCCTTGAATATTACTTCTCTCCCTACAGGAAAGTATGATAACTCTGTAGATGTCTATGCCTTTGGGATCCTTTTCTGGTACCTCTGTACTGGTTCAGTAAAACTCCCAGAATCCTTCGAGAAATGCTCTACGAAGGACCAGCTCTGGAACAATGTTAAAAAAGGTGAAATACAGTAGAACTGCTTTCTCAAAGAAATACACCCCAATTCACAACAACCCAACAACATGGTCCCTGTATGACATTTGAGTCCTTGAAGCTTTGACTTTTAACCTTTTGCTCTTACTCATGGCTGCCTTTAGTATGGCAATCAAACTAGAAAGAATGCCAGCACAACACAGTCACAAGTAATAAACTATTTACCGGGAGCTCTACTCTAAAAAATAGTTACATATCAGCAAAAGAATGGCAGCACTCACAGAAGTGTCCTTCAGGTACTTTTACATGGGCAAACCACAATTTACTTGTGCCTGTCTGAATAAAAGCACCTGAAAGACACCGAGTGCTGGCATTCTTTTGCTGTCTTGGGTATGACCACATGCGCCAAGTTGGACAAAATGGCTATCGTGTGAATCATGTTCATATCTGGTCTGTGTCTTAAGCCATTAAGACCTGGAACTGTGTCATTTTTAGATTTGAGCTAAGAAAGCATTATTTTACACTTTGGGCTATTCAAAAATAGCAGATATACAAGCTCATTGCGCGGCACCGAGTGCCGCGCTACGAGCTTGTAGATTTGCTATTTTTGAAAAATCGTGAAAATGTGTGCAAATCTTCTGAATATATATATATATATATATATTTTTTTTTTTTAAAGCGAACATTTTTAACACAAATCTTTGCTTCTGGGGGTCCCTGGAACAAAATATTTTGGTGGGGGTCCGCGGCCAAAAACGTATAATATTGGGGGTCCTTGACATGAAAAAGATTGAGCACCACTGATATAGAAACATAGGTTTTTCAGAATACTGTTGAGATTTAGGAGACATGTAGAATCGGCTTCAGGTCTCAATGGGTTAATATCTGGTCTGTGTCTTAACTCGGTTGTCTTTTCTCTCCAGGTGCCAGGCCAGAGCGCTTGGCCAGTTTTGATGCGGAATGCTGGCAGCTGATGGAGGCTTGCTGGAACGGAGACCCCTCCCAGAGGCCTCTGCTTGGCATTGTAGAGCCCAGTCTGCAAAGCATCATGGCACGGCTCTGTAACTGCATCTCAGATCAGAAAAGCAATAGCCTCGAGGACTCAAACTGAAACACTCCAGATAAAATAAGATATAAACACTCCAAACAACAAAATACATTCACTAAAAGATTACGATCAGAGAAGAGTATTTTTGTTGTATTTATGACAAAGGCTCTCGGCACAGTATTTCTGAAGGACCTGAAACCGACAACCGAATAAAGTTATGTCCGAGATGTCTTCCTTCCTTCCCAAGATTTACATTATTTATGAGTTGATACAAGACAGACGTGTTACCCAAAAATTGTTTTAATTGTTTGTGTTCTGTGTATTATTTGTATACAAATGTAAGCCTACACTATGCTTTTCTATTAGCTGCCATGCTAATTGCTGCTTGATCATACGATTGTTACTAGATGAGAAATGTTTTAAAAGTAGTCCATTCCCAGTATTATAAAGTTATATAAAAATATTAATTTTAGATTGTATTTAAACTGTACGTATCATTGCATCTATACAACTTTTTTAAATAAAATGATCTGTTGAAACAAATGATTGTCATTCCTTAATGTATTTTCCTGATTTTAGCTGGAAGATGTCAATTGAAAAGCATTGATTCTACAAGCAAATTAGTATGTTATTACTCTAATTTGGGAGAGTAGCATTTGAATACATCTTGGTTCCATGTTAAATTGTGATTTCAATGACTTTGTTGAGCTATGAGGAGAAGCACATTGAAGACAATTAACATTGTGGGATTGTTGACATGCATCCAGGGCTGTAGGAAGGATAGAAAGAAAATCTTGTACTATATCTTCAAAACTGCATAATGAGCTGAAGTGGCTAATGTATGTTTTGTAATAATCAATCTACGAAGTAACTAGTACGGTAACTAAACGTTTTCAAATAATTGTAGTGCAAGTAAAAGTACTGAAATTGGAAATACTCCAGTAAAGTTAAAAAGACCTCAAAATTGTACTTGGTTACATGTACTTAGTTACTTTACACCACTGCTAATTAGCAATGCTTGTCAGAGGGATTACCAGCAGCACACATGAAAATGTCCTGCAGGCACTGTGCCAATTAAATAAAAGTATGATTTCTGTGAGAGCTGGTAATCCCTCTTGACTGTGCACCCTGTAAGAAATGACTAGAATTTTCAGAAGTGCTTTCATCCTCTTAAGTTATAATTATCAGTGCTTATACCGAACAGCTCCAGAGTGCATAATGTTCACACAAATCACGTAGTAGAAGGAAGGCTGCCAAGTAGAAGTGACAACTTCTACTTCGCAGCCTACAGGCTGTAGATCATATGTCACACTAAACAAAAATGGTGCTAAATAGCGCTAAAAGTGGTTCTTTGAATCATGATTATGTTCTACTACAGGGGTCTTCAACAGGGGGTCCTCAGAGTTACTACAGGGGGTCCGCCAAATCTTTGTGTGATATGATTTTTATTTTTACCTTTAACCCTAGCATCCCTTTTCTGAGGAGAACTTTAGCCAAAAATAGCAGCTGCGAGGCATTGTGAGCTTGTAGATCTGCTATTTTTGGCAAAAAGGTATAGGTGTAGAGGGAAAAAAGAGCAGACCAAGTAAACAAACGTCCCTGCTTCATCTCTCTCTCAGCTAGGGGGTCCTTGGCCTGAAAACGTTGAAGACCCCTGTTCTACTAGACTCAGGTTCTGGCTGCTATGCTACCCGCTCAGACCTACGTGGCACCGCCGATCCAACCAATATGTCTGAGTCTGTGCTCAGGAATGTGTCAAAAACAAAAAAAATCTCCATGAATTCAAGTCTTCATGGAGTGTGTAATTGATAGAAAATAAGTATTTTTTGGGTGAACTAATATTTTAAATGTCTTGTTCAAGGACATTATGACACATTGTTGAAGCCTGGGATCGAACCTTTGGACAGTGTGGCTCCCATGAAAACCATCACGGTCAAAACCCGCTCGGTACCATGGATGAATTCGGACATCCTTACTGCCATGAAAGTCAGAGACAAAAAGTGTTCTGAGTTTCATAAAAGTAGGATCAAACTAGCCAAATGTTTTAACAAAGGTCTCGAATCCCACGTAGCTAAACTTGAAAAGAAAAAAAAACAAGCTAAGAAACAAGGTAAATGGCATGCTCCAGTTAGCAGAAAAAAGCTACCTCGATGACAAGATTGAGGAAAATCAAAGAAAACCACGAGAGCTTTGGAAGCTACTCAAGAACCTCCTAGGCTGCAGCAAGAAATTGAAAACCAGGCTTACAAACTTAAGCCTCAAGGTGAATGACACTCTCATTTCATCCAAACACGAAGTGAGTAAAATCCTCAACATATTCTTCACGACCTTAGCCTCAGATTTGGTTGAAAAACTTCCTCCACACTCTGGGAGATATGGTGAGGAGTATGTTGTCTCATTTTACGAAAAACAGGGTGTTTGCAAAGATGATTTTAAACTCTCCCCTGTGAAAACAGAAGAGGTGTTTAAAAAATGTAGTGCTCTTCATCAACACAGAGCCACAGGCCTCGACAATATCCCCCCCAAATTTCTAAAAGACTCAGCCGCCTCCATTGCTCCAATCATTACCCACATAATAAACCTCTCCACCATACAGGGACAGGTCCCTAACGATTTCAAAAAAGCAAGGGTGACCCCTCTGTTCAAAAAAGGAAACCAATTAGACCCTGGCAACTACCGCCCTATTTCTATTCTAAGCTCCATCTCGAAAGTCATGGAAAAAATAGTCTATGAACAGGTCGACAAGTATCTTGCCGAGAAAAATCTAATCTACAAATTCCAATCTGGCTTCAGAACAAACCACTCCACTGACACATGCCTTCTCTATTTGAACGACTCTATCAAACAAGAGATCGAAAAGGGCAAATATTGCGGCATGGTCATGCTGGACCTCCAGAAGGCTTTTGACACCGTTAATCACCCAATTATGATCAACAATGCGGTGGCCTAGTGGGGGGGCCAAGGGCCCCCATTGGCTCAGGGCCCTTTGCACGTGCACACTTTACCCAAGCCATAATCCGTCCCTGACTCCATACCAGCAGTGGTTGAAAAAGTACTCACATTTTTACTTATTAAGTATCAATACTGCAATGTAGAAATACTCTGTAAGTGCGGAATTCAACATTTACCAGTAGTACAGTAGCCTACAAAAGTATTAGTATTAAAATATACTTAAGTACTTAAAGTAATTAAGTATTTACATTTTGCAGAATGTCCCATTTCACAAGTTTCAAAAATGTATGAATGCTTTGAAAATAGCAGATCTACAAGCTCACAACGCATCGCTTTGCTACTTGTTGTGAGCTTGTAGATCGGCTATTTTCATAGGGCTGCAGTGGTTAATGTATGTTTTGTAATAATAATAAAAATGTACAAAGTAACTATAACTAATGTTTTCAAATAATTGTAGTGGAGTAAAAGTACAATATTTGACTCTGAGATGTAGTGGAGTAGGCTAATAGTAAAAGTATTTGAAATTGGAAATACTCAAGTAAAGCACAAACACCTCAAAATTGTACTCAAGTACAGTACTTGAGTAAATGTACTTAGTTACTTTACACCACTGCATCCTCCACACAGCAGTAGATGATTTAGGTTGATTACTTGAAAGCATGCAGTCTGGGGATCAATTCACTCTGCAGGAAGAAGATCCGGTTGGAAAACGAAAACGGAAATGATGCGTCCACGTACGCGTTCAACCATAGATATAGAAACCTAGATACCTCATTGGCCTCTGCAGTTCATTGCAGCGACTGGTATCTCAATACAAGGCTCTTCCGCAGGGCTGTTTGACTACTGATCAATCACATTGCTTTAACTACTGGCCAATCACAGCGTGTCTAACTGACTAGTTGCTGCGCGACTGCCTCTTAAGAAAAGACCGGCCCCACCTGCCTTTGATTGGCCTACCGAACGCCCCCTTCTGTGACGCACACGGAAGTTTCCAGCTTGCCCAAGCCTTATATGGGATAGCCCTGCGGAACAAGGAAGCGTGCCCGAGATACGAATGCTTCAGAGCCGAAGGAGGCGTCTACCTTTATATGTCTATGCGTTCAACATACCAGATCCTATGACCAGATCCAGTAGGCGGGGCTCTAGACCGGATG
This sequence comes from Gymnoscopelus microlampas, assembly GCF_963454915.1. NCBI lineage: Eukaryota > Metazoa > Chordata > Actinopteri > Myctophiformes > Myctophidae > Gymnoscopelus > Gymnoscopelus microlampas. The sequence continues at coordinate 46,726,095 of NC_139944.1, read as the reverse complement.
TGAATATGGGTTTATATTGGACGCAGGTGCACCACGGCTGGTTCTTACAGTTTTGTTTGTAGCGTGGTGCTGCTCTGTCGAAGGTAAAACTGATGTTTGATTTACATCAACATGACACGTTTTTATCCACCAATATTTAACACCATTATTATTTAAGCATTCGAGGTGTGCTAGGACTGTGAATTATTATGACACCAAAATGGACATAAATATGAAATATTGTGTTTTATAACCGAGGGAAAAAATGCATCAAACTAGTCATTTCATGTCTCAGTCAGATTTTTACCTCATTGATATGCAAATAATCAAAATTGAGAAAATACAACTATAATAGTCTTGATTCAAGGCTATTGCAACAAACATTTGTTCCAAATGATCACAACTAAATGTCACCTAAAGTTTAAACCTGGCTTAAACCACACTCACTGTGTGGGGGTTTATAGATCTAACCCCGCCATACAAACATTACATTCATGTGGGTTTATAATCTATTTAGGCCTTGGATCCAGACTGGTCAGGGATTTTATTTATGGTGATAGAGTCTGATGTTTGTTGGTAGTTTTAAACGGCTCGTAAATCCCCATAAATGAGCCCAATCCAACACATAACGCGTTTAAACCCAAAGACACGCATGTTACCCGTCCATACGGGTCAGGTTTGTTCCGTAATATTACTTAACGTTGAATAAAGACGTGTTTTAATCACGCGTGTGTCTGAACGCCGTTCTATTTCCACATTCACTTGGAGTGTAATACCTGTGGTCACCTGCTGCGCCACTTTCCTAAATAGTGTGGTTTTCTGTGTTTTAAGGCTCGTGCGTCTACATGTCTGTATTCATTGTAAATATAAAGTTATTATCTTAAAGCCACAGATGTTATCCGTACATACGGGGTCTTGGTGTTCTCTTGATATTCAGTATAGTTTAATAAAGTAGTGTTTTAATCCCGTCTGTGGATGAACATCATTGTATTTCCTGGATTACATGGGGTGTAATACCGGCGTTCACCTGCTGCATCAGCGCCACTTACACCCATTGAATGATATACAGTGATGTTCTGACAGACCAGATTAAGGCATTTATTAATTGAATAATACGGAATATTGCTGAACACAAAGGGTCCATGTGGTGGGATAACATCTGTAGCTTTGGGATAAACACTTTATATTTAGAGTAATATACATTTATCAAGATGTTTGAGACTTGGAGCTAACTACAAACACTATTTTTTGGAGTGTTCAAGAACACTCCAAAAACGTGTTGAAAGTCTACTCTCGGAGGTGGGAAGCCTCTCAGCACCCCACCTTCTCTGTAAAATACACTTTTTGATCAGAAAAGAAAATATTTCACCGGAATGCAAAAATCTGGTCAATAGAAAAATTCCATTGACCAGATCTGTAGAGGGTGCAGTGGAGCAACCAAAAACATTTTTTTCTTCCGGTGAAATATTATTTTCTGGCCAAAAAGTGTAGAAGGTGGGGTGCTGAGAGGCTTCCCACCTTGGAGAATAGACTTTCAACAACACAAAACAACCTTTGTTTTAGTGAGTAGCGAAGTGGTTTTGTTTATTTGTACTACAGTTGGAGCCCTCGCAGGACAGTGGAATTCCTTGTCTATAAGCAGAGCAGAGCGCCTGGCAGAGCGTTAGAGAGAACTCACTGACTGATTATAATAATAAAACCTTATTTGTACAGCACCTTCACATTTAATACTTTTCATAAAATATATAGAACAAAACAAATGTTAAAGCCTAAGATAGGAGAGATAACGTCGCTACATTGTAACAGGAGATTAAAAACTCTATTTACTCTTTAGATTAATCTAAAATATCGATATCAAAATCGATAACAATAATGAGTCTTGATCCAAGGCTAAGGTGAAACTATAATCTCGTCTCCATTGGGAGGAAACCTCATTATGTCCAAAACCTTTTCAGGATTCAAAAATGGCAAAAGTAGCAGATCTACAAGCTCAAAACGTGTCGCTTCGCGCCACGTTTCGAACTTGTAGATCTGCTACTTTTGATGCTTTATGCGACGCTGTAGTATAGATCAAGTAGGACGAGAGATTTTTGCCCGACAGTTTCGAACGTATGCTTAACACTAGCCTAAAATAAGTGTTAAATAGCTCTATATTGTGATAGTACTCATTGCTATAGAGTGTTTGTTAAGTAACAATATTAAATAGCTCTATTGTGATAGTACTCATTGCTATAGAGTGTTTGTTCAGTAAAAGGAGTCTCCCATGTCTCTCCAGCTCTTTATTAAACAGAACATGCATTTTCAGTGCCCTCTCCTGATTGGCTTACATTGTGTCACCTACCTGAACATGTACTATATTGTGTTTATTAAAGAGCTGGAGAGACCCCTGTGACCGGACAAACACTCTGTAGCAATGATTATATCAGAATATAATACTTTAACCTTTTAAAAAAATACAAAAAAATATAACTTACCCTACCTTTAAGGAATATATATGTGTTTTTGTTTTTTGTTTTACAATCTTAATATTCTATTCTACAATATATTATATGTAATATTGGTGTATATCTGTGTCTTGCAGGTTAATCATGTGGTGACCTTCTGCAGAGTGGACTAAATCTACTTCATACAGTGAGTTAAAAACGCTGAGTCATGGCTTCTAGCTATGACTCAGCGTTTGACTCACTGTATGAATGCTTCAGGGAAGGTTCAAAGGATGGATGGAGTCATCAGGAGATAGCTGGTAATAGAGTGTCTGTAACTCAGGACAAGGGGCAGGAAGATGGATCTTCGACGCAGCAACGAGCCCTGAGAGCTGAAACGTATAACGGTGCCAACGAACGCTCTCCGTTGGAGATACAAGGCGTACGGTGCTCGGGACGTGGTGCCATACAACCTACGCGGCTCTATTAATACCAGCTATCTTCAACCGAGCGGTGGGAGACCCCACACGGTACGTACCTGGATCACACCTAGCCAGCATTGGTGGAAAGTAACTAGGTGCATTTACTTGAGTACTGTATAAAGTACAATTTCAAGGGATTTGTACTTTACTTGAGTATTTCCAAATTTCAATACTTTTACTCCACTACATTTCGGATCCAAATATTGTACTTTTCACTTCACTACATTTATTTGAAAACTTTATTTTAGTTACTTTGTAGATTTTGACTAATTACAAAACATGTATTAACCACTTCAGCCCTATATACATTTTGGCCATTTGAAATTAGCCGATCTACAAGCTCAAAATGCGATGCGACACATTGTGAGCCTGTAGATCGGCTACATTTTGATACCAGTACCTTTGTACTTTTACTCAAGTGAATTTTGAATTCTGGACTTTAACTTGTAACAGAGTATTTCTACATTGCAGTAGTGGTACATTTACTTAAGTAAAAAAAAATCAGTATTTTCTTCCACCACTGCTGGCCATTATAAACTAGGGCTGTGTCACCATTACAAAATGGAAGTTGACGATGCATTGTCACATGATTGATTGTGATCAAAGATTTAACTGTGTTTGACGTTGAGCATGGGAACATTATGAATACAAATGTAATTTATTTTTGGCTTTTAGGGCTTCGTAAACAAAAGTTGCACAAGGTAGATATGACAAATAATATACATCATTTAATTACAAAAAATACATTCATAGTGGGATTAGCAGAGTGGAAATAGCCAATCTACAAGCTCAAAACGTGTCGCATCGCAACATGTTTTGAGCTGGTAGATCTGCTATTTCCACAAAATATTTGAAAATATATGAACATTTTTAACATGGTAATGATTATGACGATTATGCAAAACACAATTGCAAATTCAAATAATTGCAATTAGGCTATTACGTAATAATTGTGACAGGTCTAGTATAAACCCTAGGGCATTGGTTCTCAAAGTGGGGTCCGGGGACCCCCAGGGGTACTTGAGGGGGTTCCAGGGGGTCCCCAGCTAAATGATGGATAGGAACCAAATGGACCCTTATGGGTCTGTAACTCTGAGAGTGTACAAATGGAACCAAATGGACCCTAACGGGTCCATTTGGTTCCATTTGTACACTCTGAGTTATAAATTAACATTGATTTTACAAAATAAATTGGGGTCCCAGAGATAGAAATGCCATTAAATGGGGGTCCGTAGCCTTAATGCATGTCAAACTGGGGGTCCTTGAAATGAAAATGGTGAGAATCACTGCTATAGGGCCGTAAAAATCTTCTCTTATGGGGGTCCCTGGCTTATCTTTTCAAATGGGGCTCCGCGGGCTAATAAGTGTTAATTTGGGGGTCCTTGACATGAAAAAGTTTGAGAACCACTGCCCTAGGGTTTATACTCATGGTAACTGATGGCTGATATCAGACATCACTTTGAGAGCCACTGGTCTAGTATAAACCCTAGGGTTTATACTCATGGTAACTGATGACTGCTATGAGAGCCACTGGTCTAGTATAAACCCTAGGGTTTATACTCATGGTAACTGATGACTGGTATGAGAGCCACTGGTCTAGTATAAACCCTAGGGTTTATACTCATGGTAACTGATGACTGGTATGAGAGCCACTGGTCTAGCGGCTGAGAGCTGAACCAAGACGTCTGTGGTTTTATTTTCAAGACGAATCCCAACCCTCAACATTCTGCCTCCTCCAGTGTTATGGAGAAATTGGTGACCTGTCAAAAGATGTGTCCATCACATGTCAAACATCCAAAGTAAATCACTGCTGTTAGTTTATGAACGGAGTTGCTCTGTTCATAAACAAATTGTTATTTACATTTGGACATGGTGATGTTAGTTTTTGTGAAGTCCACGAGATGGTCGCATGTTTTCTGAAGGTCACCAATTTCACTGTAACACAACACCACCATGCTGGAGGTAGGAGGCACAAACTGGAGTTTTGGAATCAGCGGCCATATTGGAAATAAATCAGGCCTCTTCCTCACTTCCCTTCACAGGTGTTACGATGATGCTAATGAAGGCTCTGTTCCAAACGGACCCTTACGGGTGTGTAACTCTTGAGTGTACAGATGGAAACAAATTACAGGTCCATTTGGTTCCATTTGTACTCTCAGAGTTATGGGTGTCCTTTGAGAACCACTGTGCTACACTAAATGGAACAGAGCCTTCATTAGTATCATTGGTAACGTGGTAATGTGAAGGAAGTAAGGAAGAGGCCCAATCCTTGGCCAAATGAATATTCATTTGGGGGTCCTTGATATGAAAACGTTTGAGCCACTGTCTTTAGTTGTTTCTGAAACTTGAAATGAAATGATAAGCATTGTAGACTTTACTTGAACATGGTGTTTGATACAGGAATAGACGGCACCTCTTTGTTAAATTGGCAAGGTTTCTCCCAAAATGTAAAACAAATGAAGAATTTGCAAAATGTTCTTAAAGCAGGGGTCTTCAACAGGGGTTCCGGGACCCAGAGTTACTACAGGGGGTCCACCAAATCTTTTTTTTACATTAACCACTTGAACGCTGCGAGGCGTAGTGAGCTCTCTCTCTCAGCTAGGGGGTCCTTGGCCTGAAAACGTTGATGACCCCTGTCTTAAAGGGATAGTTTAAAACACTTTTTCCTATGGATTAGTCACCTCATGGAGACTTGAATTCATGAATATGTTTTTGTTTTTGTCTGATTCCTAAACCAATAATTTGATGACCGGCAGCGGTTCCGGTAGGACACACAAAGAGTCTCCTTTGTGTCTCCTACCGGAACCGCTGCCTACCGGACCGGTCCATAATTCAAGGCTCCATGGGGTGACTAATCAATAGAAAAAAAGTACGTTTTTGGGTGAACTATCCCTTTTTAAGTAATGTTAAAGTATACATGATGTGAACATGTACGGGTGTGTACATCATTATCAGACCTAAAACGTATGGTTGTGGCAGTGGCTGTAGGCCAGTCAAGCATCTTCACATCATGTACTTAAAGGAGTAGTTCACCCAAAAAATTACTTATTTTCTATAAATTGCACACCCCATGAAGCCTTGAATTCATGATTTTGTTTTAGTTTGTCTCATCACTAAGCCAATAATTTGATGACCGGGTGTATTTCCGGTAGGAGACACAAATACTTTACTTTGTGTCTCCTACCGGATACATTAGCCGGTAGGAGACGGGAATCTAATTATTGTCATAGGAATGCGACAAAAACAAATCCATGAATTCAAGGCTTCATGGCGTGTGCAATTGATAGAAAATAAGTCATTTTGTGGGGGAACTACTCCTTTAAGTTACTTAATTACTTACTTTGAGGAATAGAAATGGCCAATTACACATTGAAGTGCCCACTTTTCCCGGGTGCCCACTCTTCTGGAGACAAAAACGTTAATTTATTTTCAAACATGTTCAATGTTCATGTACAATACAATTAAATACTTAATCGCAATTATTTGTGACAATTACTCAAGTAAAATGCCATAATGGTGGCACAGCCCTGTCAGTGACCAGCTTATGGCTCTACAGACCATCTTCTTGGCTTCCAAAATGTCACCCTGTAAGGCCTGCTCAACTCAACGTTTTTGTTTTCTTTTTTGTGTCTTTACAGAACCCGAAGATGACAAGAAGACGTCCGTAAGTGAAGATGGCAGGAAGGTAGGAACCTTTTGATTGCAGCTGCTGCTTGTTAAGGGGGCTACATGCTACATGCTACCATACCATGTATGTGGTCATTTGCGTCGTCTATCGTTTCACGTCATTTGCAAAGCGTCATTTGTGGGTAAAGCTTCATCACGTCGGTCCACATCACATAGGACCATGTGCCTTTCTGTGATGTGGATTCATGTGATTTTATTTATTGTTTCACGTAATTTGCGCCCAAAGCTTTGATCACATCGGTCCACATCACATACGACCATATGTGGTCGTGACTTCTCCTCTTTTTCTCTATTCTTTGCTTTAATAAAGCAATAACAAAATTATTTGTTTTTATTTACTTTTGTGTCTGAGTTATTTGATCGATTTTTTGTTTTTGTCTATCTTTCTTTTCACAGACACATTTATTTCTTCTTGCCTGTCTATTGCACTAGTTCTAAACTAGTGGTTTGTGTGTACAAATGTATGTGATGTGGAGCTATGTGATTTATGTCTGGTATCATTATGGTAGCGTGTAGCCCCATTAACACCGTGTTTACAGTCATCTATGCTCTAGGTCTGTGCAAACTAAAAGAGAAAGCAAATGATGTGCGACGTGTCATTTGCTTCTTTCTTTTTAATTTCATTTGCTGTTTGAGTCGTGGCTGCTGTTCAAGGTAAGTGATAGTAGTGACACGGTCTATCATTGGTTGTCGGGCAGAAACCTTGTATCTATATATATATGTATATATGTATGTGTATATATATATATATATATATATGTATATATGTATATATGTATATATATATATGTATATGTATATATATATATATATACATACATACACACACATACATATATATTTATTTTTTGTCGTAAATACATTTCTTTACTTGGTCATACCGTGTGACAGTGTCACACACTAAAGCAGTACAAACAGCCGATCTACAAGCTCACAACGCAAAGATCATGATAATTACATTGGATCCATTGGAACACAGGTTATTTTGTGTCCATTTTAAAAAGTAACAATTTTGGACATAGACGGTTTCTGCCTGACCTCCATACTTTAACTTCCCCTCTTTTCTCTTCATTATTTGCTTGAATAAAGTTATAACTTCTTTCTTTTCGTGTGTCTTGTGGTTTTTGTGTGTACAAATGGAACCAAATGGTCCATTTGGTTCCATTTGTAGCACTGACGGTATACGTATACCAGGCTGTTTATGTAATGACAGGGTACAGTATATGTAGGCCTACGCTAAGCTGTATAATATAGTGACCGGGTACAGTATATGTATACTAGGTTGTATAATATAGTGACAGGGTATAGTATATGTGGCTCTTGGTCACATAGCAAACTCACATAGTTAAACCTATTTGTGCTTTATCTATTTTTGATAAAGTTAAAAATATAGTTTTTTTTGCCCTGTCATAGTATCAACTAAATTTTTGATAGCTTTAAAAAATACTTTTTTTTTAGCTTTAACCGTAAAATTTGCCGCTTGCCGTCATTTAACGGGTGGCGGGCCAGCGGTTTGCGTCGTTTGCGTTCAATGCCCGTCATTCGTGAAGAATATGTAAGAAGGGACTGGACCAGTGTTTTTTATTATTGGGTCCCGGCCAGCGTTTGTGTGATTTATGTCTCGTAGCATTTTGCGTTTTGATTTGATTTGCGTCGCGTCTCAGGATTTCACGTCACCGTGCAGGTAAGTCTTCATCACGTCAGCCCACATCACATAAGTCCATGGTGTAGTGTAGTGTAGTATGTGATGTGGATTGATGTGATGTATGTGTTGTCATTTCACAACACATGCGGGTAAAAATTACATTTGATTTCACGTCGCTTCCGTCATATGCAGGTAAGTCTTCATCACGTCAGCCCACATCACATATGACCGTACAGGGGGGCCGTATGTGATGTGCATTGATGTGATGTATGTGTTGTGTTGTGTCATTTCACAACATATGCGGGTAAAACATCATCACGTTAGTCCACGTCACATATGAACATATGTGGAGGTATGTGATGCATGTCGTCCTTTACGTTGTGTGTCGTTTCGCGTAATTTAATTGGCGTTGTACCGTTTCAGGCTATTTGCGAGTAAAGCTTCATCACGTCAATCCACATCACATAATAATATAATAATAATAATAAGGGTAATAATAATAATCACATTACTGGTCGTATGTGAATTACTGGTCGTATGTGATGTGGATTTATGTGATTTTTGTGATTATTTCACGACATTTGCGGATAGCTCGTCATTCACATCGGTCGGCAATTTTTTCTTTTAGGCGAGGTACACGCCGTTGTTTACAGTAGGTCAGAACAGGGAGAGATGTAGGGCCATCATTCATATCATATGCATTTAACCTATTAAGACCTGGAACTGTGTCATTTTTAGATTTGAGCTAAAAAGCTTTATTTCACACTTTGGCTATTCAAAAATAGCAGATATACAAGCTCATAGCGCAGCACCGAGTGCCGCTCTATGAGCTTGTAGATCTGTTGTTTTTGAAAATTCGTGAAAATGTGTGCAAATCTTTGAATATATATATTTTTAAAGCAAATATTTTTTAACTAAAATCTTTGCTTCTGGGGGGGGGGTCCGTGGAACAAAATATTTTGATGGGTGTCCGCGGCCAAATACATATCATTTTTGGGGGTCCTTGACATGAAAAAGTTTGAGAACCACTGATATAGAAACTTATGTTTTTCAGAAAACTGTTGGGATTTAGGAGACATGTAGAATCGGCTTCAGGTCTTAAAGGGTTAATGACTTTGGTTATTCCTGTTGCTTGTGTTGTATGATACAACACAAGCAACAGGAATAACCAGTTGTATGTTGTGTATTAATGTTATTCATAGTGTTGTATGTTTACTAATGTCATTCATAGTGTTGTATGTTGTGTACTAATGTCATTCATGCTGTTGCTGTATTGCTGACAAATATTGGCACAATTGATTTTGCGTTGCGTAATTTGCGTTAAAGCTTAATCACGCCAATCCACATCACATATGACCAGTATGTGATGTGAAGGTGTGTGTGACGGATGTCGGCATGTGCATCACGTATAGTTGCTCGTTATTTGTGCCGTCATTTGCGAGTAAAGCTTCATCACGTCAATCCACATCACATCATAATAATAATAATAATAATAATAATATAAACTATACATATGACCAGTATGTGATGTGGACTTTGTTTCACGTTGTTTGCGTACAATGCTCGTCATTTGGCAGGAGAATAATGAAGAAAATGGACTGATGCTGGACTGAGACTGATGCAGAGAACATGAAGCAAAGAATGCTGCTGCCATTGCGTCATATGCGCCTCGTATAATTTATGTCAATCGTACACAAATGATGTAAATTATACGAGTCTCTCTATCTCTCTCTCTCTGTCTCTCTATCCCTCTCATCTCTCTATCTCTCCCCCTGGTAAGTATGTTGGTGAATGTAATGCACATTACAAAGTGCTTTGGTTAAAGGTACTATAGATAAATGCACCATTTAAAATTGTAAACTTTGAATTGAACTCATAGGCATCAGCTAGCAGCCACTGTGACACTGTGTAAGAGGCAGTTCAGTCACTGTAGACTGTATTACTCCCGGAAAATAAAATAAACATTAGTCATAACTGTGTGATTGCATTCTAAACATTACAGTCATAACTGATGTCATTCAAAATGTGTAAGCTCTATATTTAACAGCTACCAGGCATTGTGCCACTGCAGAGGTTCCCAAACCTTTTAGCTCAGGACCCAAACTAGTGAAGATAATAGATTTGCAAGCTCACAACGAGCATGTAAATCTGTTTTCACAACCTCTTTTTTTTTGTTTCTAATTTATTGCTTAGATTTGTTGTTTTCACGAAATAGCACATGTTCTATTTTGCTTGCTGCTTATATGTGCTTTTAATTCATTTTAATTTTACTATTTGACCCCAGGAAAAATAGTCACTGTTTGAATCTGGATCTGAAATTATCAATAAACAAGCAATGCCAAAAACACAGTGGAATGTAAACATTTCAGCGTAAAGATTTTCATAACGTTTTAGCTCGAGACCCAAAAGAGAAATGTGATGTCTCTCTGGGACCTAGTGAGAATAGCAGATCTACAAGCCGAGCTTGTAGATCTGCTATTTTCATTACTCTTATTTTAATATTTTAAATGGAATTTATTTGATTTTTGTTTTTAAATGTATCAGGTTCTTTTGAAACATAAGAACGTTTTACTACTCTAAATATTTTATTTTATTCATGTAAAACAAATGTAGGATACTAAAAGGAAAGAGGAATATTTACTGACTGAGCTCAAAAACAAATGAAAACTGGCAGAAATAAAGACTCACTCCATAAAAACCGTAAGGAAAACTCCTTAGACAGAGACTAAGAAAATCATAAGAAAAATAAAAGGAAAAAGAGGAATATTTACTGACTGTAGCTGGTCTCAAAAACAAAGCAAAACTGGCAGAAAAAAAGACTCCCTCCACAAACTCCTTAGACGGAGACAAAGAAAAGCTATTTTTGTTTTATTTGTTTCATGATCATAAAGTGCTCCTAGTGCTCAAAGTGAAAAGTGCAGCAACACACATTTAGGTCGTAGGACCATCGTCAGGCTATATCATCAGATGTAATCATTTGCGGTTAAAGCTTCATCACGTCAGTCCACATCACATAATGACCGTAGTGTAGTGTAGTGTAGTGTAGTGTAGTGTAGTGTAGTGTAGTATGTGATGTGGATTTATGTGTTGTCATTTGTGGGTAAAGCTTCATTATTCATGCCGGTCAATAGGCGAGGCACTGACGATGGTCCTTTGACCCAAACGTTTGCTGCTGCACTTTTCACTTTTAGCACTTCGAGCTCTTTATGAGCATGAACAAATAGAACACTAATATATATTTTTTAGTCTCTGTCTAAGGTGTTTTTTCTTATGGTTTTTGTGGAGTGAGTCTTTTCTTCAACCGGTTTTCCTTTTGTATAAAGATGTTAACATGGCTTCACATTTATGGTCTGTAAATGATTAAATTATTACAAATTTCTAAATGTTTTTGTTTGGAAGAGTCAAGATTGTATTTCACACTTGTAAGTTCTGTGGATATTTTTGCTTTGTTTTTTTTGATAAAAATATGATGTATTGTTTACCCGATGATTAAATGCATTATCAGGTTGTCATTAAAAAAAAAAGTAAAACAAAAAATCCACAGAGCTTTAAAAAGTGTTGAATAAAATAACCCTTTAAACCCTTTAAAAACAATCTTAATTGTGAAACTTAACTACATTTTGCTCATGTACAGAGCGTTAATCAATAGGGTTATGTTTTGATGTTGTAGATCTTTGAAATGTGTAAATCAGTGCTTCTCAACCTTATTCTGGAAGTGGACAGATGGGTGGGCCTTTTCAGAGCATGCTTTAATGACCAATCAATCCATTGGAACCAACTTATTTAATTGGTATCACTTTTTTATATTAGATCTTTGTTTTTGACAATGACTTGGGTGGAGAATCACTGGTTTAAATTTCAACTAAATGTAAGTTTTAGTTGAAAGAGGAATATTTAATGAAGAAAATAAATAAATGTTTGCTAATATTTTTCCCCTACTTTATGGAATTGCTTTTTTTTATTATTTACTTTATGAAATTTGTTTGCGCTTGTGAGCTTGTAGATCTAAACTCTTGGAGATTTTCACTCTATTTTCTTTTCTTTATGGAATTTCTTATTTAGCATTTTCTTAAAATACATTCTTTTGAATGTTTTTGATTATTTTCGTGACATTGATCTTGTAGATCGGCTATTTTCACTTTTCATGTTTTTGGGACAGCAACAATATTCCAATATGTCGTATCTGCTCCGTGCAGAACCAACGGATATCTCATGACCCAAGAAAATGTGTCCACAATTGAGTCCCGACCCATAACTTGGGAAACAGCGGACCAGGGTCCATTTGTTGCCTTAAATCTATGAGGTTCTTTTGAAATATGAGAACTTTTTATTTCTGTAAATGTTTTATTTTAAAAATTGTAGGAAACTAAAAGGAAAAAGAGGAAGATTTATAGACAGAGATTAAGCAAATCAATTTTTGTTTTATTTGTTTCATGATTGTAAAGTGATCCAAGTGCTCAATGTGAAAAGTGCAGCAACACACATTTAGGTCATAGGACCATCGTCAGTGCTATATAGTCAGATCTAATCATTTGTGGTTAAAGCTTCATTACGTCAGTCCACATCACATATGACCATAGTGTATGTCTGGTGTAGTGTAGTGTAGTATGTGATGTGGATTTATGTCTTGTATCATTTTGCGTAATTTGATTTGCGTCTCGTCTTATCATTTTTCAGCTTTAAAAAAGTGTTAAATAAAATAAAGTTCCTCTAAAAATGTCAATCTTAATTGTGAAACTTGATTACATGTTGCTCATGTACTTAATCCATAGGGTTAGGTTTTCATCTGCTGTAGTTGTAGATCTTTGAAATGTGTAAATCGGTGGTTCTCAACCTTATTCTGGATCTGACCACTTAACATGGCAGCCGTGCTAAGTGGACAGATGGGTGGGCCTTTTCAGAGCATGCTTTAAAGACCAATCAACTTAGTATAACTTTTTTTTATATTAAATCTTAATGTTTTTGCCAAATATTTAGGAGGAGAACCACTGGTTTAAATTTCAACTAAATGTAAGTTGTATGTTAAACAAATGATTCCCCTACTTTATGGAATTGCTTTTCTTTTATTAATTTACTTTATGAAATTAGTTTGAGCTTGTAGATCTTCACTCTTGTAGATTTTCATTATTTTCTTTTCTTTATGGAATTTCTTATTTAGTATTTTATTAAATTACATTATTTTGAATGTTTTTCTTTATTTTGTGACATTGATCTTGTAGATCGGCTATTTTCACTTTATAATGTTTTTTGGACATCAACAATATTCCAATATGTCATATCTGCTCCATTCAGAACAAACCAATGTCATTTTCAAATGTATTTAATACATTACAATGTTCAATGAACCGTAATCCACAGGCCAATCACCTGCTGGAAGCTTTGATTGAATACTTAATTAACAGGTTGGGGGGGTTATTTACTCATGACCCAAGAAAATGTGTCCACGACCCATTATTGAGTCCCGACCCATAACTTGGGAAACAGTGGACAAGGGTCCATTAGGTTCCATGTGTTTCCTTAAATATATGACGTTCCTTTGAAAAATAACGTTTATTTCTGTACATTTCTTTCTTTCTTTTTATTGTAGGAAAATAAAAGGAAAAAGAGGAATATTTACTGACTGTAGCTGGTCTCAAAAACAAAGCAAAACTGGCAGAAAAAAAGACTCCCTCCACAAACTCCTTAGACGGAGACAAAGAAAAGCTATTTTTATTTTATTCGTTTCATGATCATAAAGTGCTCCAAGGGATCAAAGTGAAAAGTGCAGCAGCAAACATTTAGGTCATAGGACCATCGTCAGTGCTATATCATCAGATCTAATCATTTGCGGTTAAAGCTTCATTACGTCAGTCCACATCACATATGACCATAGTGTATGTCTGGTGTAGTGTAGTGTAGTGTAGTGTAGTATGTGATGTGGATTTATGTCTTGTTTCTTTTTGCTTAATTTGATTTGCGTCTCGTCTTATCATTTCACGTCACTTCAGTCATGTGCAGGTAAGTCTTCATCACGTCAGTCCACATCACATATGACCATAGGCGATGTATGTGATGTGGATTTATGTGTTGTCATTTGCGGGTAAAGCTTCATTATTCACGGCGGTCAGTAGGCGAGGCACTGACAATGGTCCTTTGACCCAAAAGTTTGCTGCTGCACTTTTCACTTAGCTCTTGGAGCACTTTATGAGCATGAACAAATAAAATGCAAATATATTTTCTTAATCTCTGTCTCTGTGACGGGATAGATGAGGGAGGTCAGCAAGAGTTTTTTTTTTTGTGTTTTTGTGTATTAATTTGAATATCTGTTAGTTTATTTTATCTTATCTGTATTTTGTTTTAGTTTTTCTCCTTTTTTATTGTTGTAATGTTAATTATTGACATGTATTTTGGGTTATTGTTTTCCTGTTTTCTTCTTGGTCGTCATGACTTTATGGCTTGTCAAAATTACATAATAGCATTAGTCATTGATGGATATCATTGGAAATTATGTAATATTTGCACAAAACATATTTCAGTTGTAATGTATGTTTTGTTTTAACTTCCAGAATGTGATGTTTTTGTTTATTGCTTTCTTCTTTTTTTTTATAAAGGCGCTATATCACTAAACATTACCGTATCTGATCTCAATAGGCTCATTATCTGTAACTGTACAGCTGTGCTGCTTCAGGAATTCTGTGACCAACAGCGTAGCTCATCATTGTTGTAATGTGAAGAGACTCATCTTCAGACTCCACCTCATCCTGTAGCACTTAGATGCATTTTGAGCTTGTAGATCTGCTATTTTCAAATGGCCAAAGTTTAAATAGGGTTAATGTTTGTATGTTTTGTAACTAAAGGTTTCAAATAATTGTAGTGGAGTAAAAGTACAATATTTGCCTCAAAAAAAAAATATACCTCAGATGCTGGGTTCATTTGTTGACCTGGCATCCTATAGTTTCTATGTACAGATTATTAATTTATTATACCGTTTAGACTGATGCTAGGTTCTTGGTTTACCTGTGATCCTAGTTTACTGAGACGCTACACTGTCTCTGCTTTCTATGTATGTGTTTACCTTGTTTATTGTGAGTCACTCTGGACAAAGAGTATAGATGAATATCTACATTGAAAATTGTGAAGTGACTTTACTGTTGAAATGTAAATGAGTGAATGTTACCATGTGATTTGTAAATAACATAAAAACAAAGGCTCTGGTGTGGTTCTCCTGGTTTACCGGGATGGGGTTCAATTCCCTGCAGTGCCCTACTCATAGTGTTGTATTTACCATTTTATATGGTCTGTTTTATTTATGTTCATAGTGTTGTATTTACCCTTTATGGTTTTATGTTTTATTCTTTATGTTCATTGTGTTGTATTTACCCTTACATTGTTTGTTTAATTCTTTGTTCATAGTGTTGCATTTCCCCTTATGTGGTTTATTTTGTCTTTATGTTCATAATGTTGTATTTACCCTTACATGGTTTGTTTTATTCTTTATGTTCATTGTGTAGGGTTGGGATCCTTCATTATCATTATAATTGTTGATGACCAAATGGACCATTACAAGTCTGTAACTCTTTAGTGTACAAATGGAACCAAATGGACCCGTTATGGTGGTCCTTGAAACGTAAAAGTTTGAAGACCACTGGTATTGTAATGGTTTATCAGACGTGAAGTCCACACACCAGCTCTTAGTGTGATGGATACGGTTCCAAATGCTAACGCAGCTACAAGCTCTTAGCCTGTCTCAAAGTGCGGTCCGGGGACCCCCAGGGGTCCTTGGGGGGATTTCAGGGGGTTCCCAGCTAGAGTAGTTAAGGTAGCATCATAAACATTTTAACCACTTTATCCATTTACTAGAGTCTCGGGGGACTACGCCCCCCGAGACCCCAGCCGTTGCGCGGGGCTTTGCGTTCGCTGGTGCCTACGTGTGTCTGTCTTTGTGTTTGTGTCGCTGTAGCACAGAGTGGGCATTAAGATGGGATGTATGCTCCTTTAAGGGAGGTGGATCGTGGGATTCTGTTGTTTGCAAAGAGGTGTTGTGAATATTGGCTCATTGCAGACTCACCTTATTGCCACCTGATCGTGTGAGTGAGTGTTGTGTGTACGTAGGGCGGAATAGCTTGCGGGGTTGTGTGCTTTTTTGTTTGCTACTGGGCCTTGCATAGGAATGGATATTTTGAAAAGATGTAACAGTGTAAGGAAGCGTCTTTCGTGTGAAGTGGTAGGCCTTGACAATTATGTAGTGCAAGCATAAATGACACATGGAAGAATGCAACAGATGTACCTCAATGGGGAAGAAGCAGATGTCCATGATGTAAGGAAGTTGGCACGTCATCAGGTTCCAGAGATTGGCAACGCAGGGCCTGCAGAATGGGAGTGAAAGAGCAGCCAGGAATCAACCACACAATGTGACATGTTGAAGAGGGATTATGTGAAAGGAAAGGCAGTGATATGTGTGTGAAGTGTTAAGCAGCAGCACTATTAGTTATGTGGATTTATGAGAAAGGAATGTAACAATGCATGAACCTTGCCTCAAGGGGGACGAAGCAGTAGTCCAGGAAAGAAGCTGCAAGGCCGGCAGGTGGCGCAGGTTGTCATGAGAGGCTCTGCAGAATGGCTGAATGGCAGCGGTGACTTTGATGACAGCGGTTGTGGTGCTGTGTGATGAGCAGAAGGGGGTTGTGACCTATGTGGTGCCAGAAGTTGTTGGAACAGTGCGGGATAAAAGTGTATCCCTGTATGTAACGACTTTGGCAACCACCAATTGGTCAGCTCATCGTCATGTTGATTAGGGGGGAAAACTGTAGTAATAGTAGTGTTTTCAAGTGGATTGTTTGTTTGATGGGGGGCCACTGCAGGTGGTGGAGGACTGCTGTGAGATGGTCTCTGGAACGGGCGCTGGTGTGCGGGCAAGGCAGTGAAATGTCTGTGAAGTGGTAATTTGCGTCATTGTCAGCAGCACTTATGTAGATGAATGAGAAATGGCACATGTGACAATGCAGCAGACGTACCTCTTTGTGAAGGAGCACTTGACCATGAAGGGAAGTTGCAACGGGCTGAGGTTACACAGATAGTCATGCATGACAGAGGCTGCAGAATGGGCGAAATGGAGAAGGCGGGAAGGAAGCACACAATGTGAGACGTCCACCATGGATCATGTGACAGTGAAGACAGTGATTTGTGTTTGAAGCGGTAGGTATTGTCAATTATGTAGAGCTATTACAAATGGCACATGGAAGAATGCAAGACTTACCTCAATGTGGAAGAAGCACTTGTTTGAAAACCACATTTTCAGTGTGGTCTGTCTGGTGTGGTATGGCAAATGTCAGGGCTGCTGGGTCACCCGTCCTTGAACTGGCAACATAAAGCTGTCCGTGGCTGAAGACAGGGGACTGTAGCCAGACTCCCACTCTTCTGAGGGTCTGCCCTTGGGACTTGTTGATGGTGGTGGCAAAAGCAGTGCGGATCGGAGACTGTCGTCTGGCCCAGTCAAAAGGGAACTGTCCAGCTTCAGGAAGGAACTTGATGCGAGGGATCAAGACTTCCTTTTGTGTGGCTGCGATTGTGCACAGCAGGAGCTTGTTGTTGAGGGACCTCTGGAAGAAGAGTTTGGTGCCATTGCACAGTCCGTCTTTAGGGCTGATGTTGCGGAGTAGCATCAAGGGCATTCCAGGCTTGAGAGTGATGATGTGGCGGGGAAATCCACTGGGGCAGAGGGTGTTGAGATATTCGATGGTGAAGCGCATAACATCTTGGTAGTCCTGGTAGTGTGTTCCTGGTGTGCAGCTGAGAAGGAAAGACAGTGGAGTTAGATTAATAAGTGGAATGTGAAATGGAATGTGATGTGGTGTAGGACAGTGCAGTGGAGAGAATGTGTGCAAGAGTGGAGAAGAGCATAAGTCATTACCTTGTTTGGGAGACAGCTGCAAGGAAGGTTGTGCTGTGGCTGCAGCCTGGCGCAAAATCTCAAGGAGCGTCTCGGTGTTGGGCTGCGGTTGGTGCTGCTGGCAGCGTGTGTTCTTTGCGAGGAGTTGAGCTGAGAAGTGAAGACAGTTGGCTATGAAGTAGTGTGAGGAGCCATTATGCAGTGTGGATGAGAGGTGCGTGAATTGGCAGTAAGGCAGTCTGTGTGATGTAAGTGATAGATATTGGGGGCGTGAAGATGTACATAGGAATGTGGGGTGGAGACTGAAAGAATTGCACACACATGTATGTTGCGGTGTATATAGTGTGTGGTGCTGTTTGTGGAGGTGAAGCAATGTGAAGGTGAAAGGCAATGAGGGCAAAGAATGTGGCGAGGGGTGTGATGTGAAGGCCAATGCAACAGAAGAGGACGTCCACCTGAGGACAACAGATGTGCGCAAGGACGTCTGTGTCGTGCAGACAATAGAGTGAAACACAGACACTCTGTGTGACAGAGACACACAGACACACACACACAGACACTGCCACACAGACAGACGCACGCACGCACGCACGCCCGCACGCACGCCCGCACGCACGCACGCACGCACGCACGCGCACGCACGCACGCGCGCGCACACACACAGACACACAGGCTGTAGTCGTGAGTGCATGGTGGTGATGTGAAAGAGTAGGTAGTACTTGGATGACAGTGGACTGCATGAGTGGAAGTAATGAGAATTGCATTAGGCAGTACCTTGCTTGTGAGGCAGCTGCAAGGAAGGGCCTGCTGTGTGTGCAGCCCTGCTCCGGTGTGTGGTGACTGTGTTGATGGTGTTGTTTTTGTTCTGTGCCAGTAGGCAGGTGTGTGCTGAGGCGATTGGGTTGATGGTCTGCACCTAATAATGGAAGACAGTTGAGGTGGATATATTTGTTGCATTGGAAAGGCAAGTAAAGGCATCAATGAGCAATGTGTTTTTGACACGGTAGGTGTACTGTGGAAGAGAAGTAGGTGAGGGTGATGTGGTGAGGATGTGAAATAAAGAGGTCCCTGAAGTGAAGAGAATGTGTTGGAGGTCAATGTAATAGCATGAGTCATCACCTGTGGCATGGGGCTGGGTGAATGTGCGTGTCCGTGTGTCTGGCGGCTGTTGCTGGTCGTGCGGGTGTGTGTCCTGTGCGAGGAGTTGAGCTGGGAAGTGAAGATAGTTAGAGATGAGGTAGTGGAATGAGCAGTAATGGCATGTGGATGTGATTATTGCAAGGACGGCTGCGTGTTGCAGACGATAAAGGGCCACGCACATAGACAGACACACAGACTGGCAGTGTTCCTCTGTGTGCATGTTGGTGATGTGAGGGAAAAGGTTGTACATATGCTTTTGCGAAGAGAATGGCTGGAAGTTTGGGAATGCAGTAAAGTCTACCTTGGCTGTCAGGCAGCTGCAATGAAGGGGTGTGAAGCTGGCGTTGTGGTGTGGCATCATGACCGGCATCTGAGAAGTGATGTGGCATGTACAGTATATGAGGTACACATTGGATGAAAAGGATTAAGTGCAGGTGGGAGACGTGGCGTGCTTTGGGTGGACATAGAATGTGCGAGAAGGTGAGTGTAGTCATGATGGGAAAGTGTGCGCCAGTAATGAGCAGTAATGCGATATATGTGAATCAGTGAGACAAAAGAAGTGGTGGTGTGTTGTTGTGCTGGGCAGAGCATATGTTGGTGATGAGAGATTATAGGTGGGAAATAGTGTAGAGAGGAAAGACTGCATGGAGGGGATGAGGACAACAGAAGTCATTACCTTGGCTGTCAGGCTGCTGCGGTGAAGGTGTGGGAGGTAGGGCTGGTGGAGTGATGTCGTGCTTGTCAGCTGAGAAGTGAGGTATACATGTTACTACCGAAACGAAAGTTTGTCACTACCGAAACAAAAGTTAGTCTGTATGTCTGTACGAAAGTCTGGTGTATGCTTCTCAACAAGTTGCTCAGGGATCAAAAGTAGGATGACCATGTTTTCAAAAACCCAAACTGAGACCCTTATCACTTTAATCCGTGTGACACCACTGTGATCACCAAAATAGCTGATCTAAAAGCTAACAACGCCTTGCAATGCATCTGCTATTTCTGCTACTTCTGATCGTTTCTTTTACTTTTTTTTTTTTTTTATCTGCACCTGGTGTTTTCATCAGGATGGTCGTCGACTATTTTAGCACTTGGCACATCTCTCAGAACAAGTGTTATTTTAACTGTGGTGAAAACCGGGATATTATCCCATGTCTTGTCACCGTAACCAACAGAACAGGGGTCATACGATGTGCAGAAAGGATCACTGAGGAATGTAGCCGATGGCTCAATAATGAAACATTATTTATTTGTGCTTATCAATTATAATTTTTTAATTGCACTGTAATTCTTTTTTATTGTACTGTTTGACCCCAGGAAGAATAGTCGCTGCTGAGGCAGTCACTAATGGGGATCTAAAATAAACAATAAACAACAATCACACTACAGTGTCACACAAAAGCATCAAAAGTAACAGATCTACAAGCTCGAAAATGGCGTAAAGCGACATGTTTTGAGCTACTCGATCTGCTACTTTTGCTATTTTTGAATTTGAATCCTGAAAAGTAACAGTTCTGGATATATGAGGTTTCCACCCGACGTTATATTGTGTCACCGTGAAGCTCACTGGGAGCACTCTAGCCTTTTGGATTTTGCTTGTTAAAGAACAAGATCACTGTGGTAGAGGTTTGGGTTGTGTAGTTACCTTGTCATGATGTAACTCCAAAGGTGAACAAGAAATCTAAAATAATTGCTGTATAATAATTGAATAGAAATTGATCATTCAAAATATGCTCCTCATTGACATTGTACCGTGAAACGGCTCTCAAAGTCACTCTTTTAGCACGTAAACGAACACAAACAAAGCTGATTCAGTCAATATAGAACATCACCAAACCCAGTACTGTTTATTTTTCAAATAAAAATGTCAACTTCCTGTTGATTTTACTATTTGAAGATCCAGATCCGCGGATCCAGTCCGAGTTCTTTTTAATAAAAATAGCAAAATCAACACGATGTCAGCATTTTTATTTAAAAAACAAACGGTACTGGGTTTGGTGATGTTCTATATAGTCTGAATCAACTTTATTTGCGTTCGTTTGTGCTAAAAGAGTGACTTTGAGAGCTGTTTCAGCCTACAATGTAATTCAATGAGGAGCATATTTTTTTTATTATCAATGGAGCAATTATTTTAGATTTCTTGCCCACCTTTGGAGATGCATCATGGCAAGGTAACTACACAACCCAAACCTCTACCAAAGTGGTCTTGCCCTTTAAGCACTGTTAACCACCCCAGTATCCGTATTGTGGGTATAGCTTTAGCAGAAAATAGCCGATCGACAAGCTCACTGCGACACGTTGTGAGCTTGTCGATCGGCTATTTTCAATCAAAACTTTCCTCATAATAACACAAAACAGAAAATACACTAGTATTGAGCCCTGAGGCTCACCGGTTACCCATATGGGGTTAAGTTAGTTTTAATAAAATAATTTAAACGTTCTTTGTTTGTGTGAGTTTCCTCATTTTGTTACAAACTCAGCCGTTTGCAACACTCTTGGTTGGTTGTTGCAATAAATACATTACATTTAAGTGGTTGAATTTATGTAATTTGTTATCCCTGAGTCACTAGAATACCTCAAAACGAAGTATGGAGCTCGGCCTATAATTGATCATTGTTTTGATTGATATGCTGCATGCCATGAGTGCGAAGTGGTATTTTCTTAAACTTAATTCAGTTAATCATAGAGGATCTGTGGTCAATAATACAGCACTGTTTGAGGAACTATAGTTGAAAACTTAAGACATATTTTTTAATGTCCAGTCCAAAGTGAGAACAATGTAGCCTACTTGATTTAACACCAAAATTGCTATAGTTTTGATCATCTGAAACTTCGGAATTTATAAATGACAAAAAGGGTATGAATTTTTATGACATTACGAAACATCTCTCTGTTTCCTTTCAATGAAAGTGTAAATCTGGGTTCAGACTCAGCCAGAGTAAAGGTTTTCTAACAGATGGTTTTAGACAACCTAAATCTCAGTCGTGTCATAATGAACCCTTTCCCTGATCATCAGAGGGTGTATCTAGTAGATCCAGTCATTCTGTCAGGGGTAGAGGTGTTTGCTGTGGATTTTCATCTTTTGACGTGTCACCTCTCGCTTTAACTTTAAATATAACCTCAAAATCCTAATTAATGTGAAAGGCCTGGTGGTGCAAGAGTAAAGCATAGGCTTCACAAGCGGATGGTCGTGGGTTTGAATCTTGGTCAGGGAAGATCACAATTTTTGGCCTTTTTAAGGCGAGAAACATGGATGAAGCCCGCCTCCCTCCTCACGCCCTCTTTTAGCTCTTGTAGGAGAGGGAGGAGCATGGAGGGAGCCCACCTCCAGGGGGAGGAGCTTAATACATTTACATATTAATTAAAGATTTTTATTTTAGTATTTTTTGTGATTTTATGGCCACTGTTTTTTTCACATATGAGACATTTTTTTATTGTATCACCAGTTTGTATTGACCACAGCTCCATTGTTTTGTTGTTGTATTACCCTTTTAGTTTTTATTTAGTAGTTGTTTTGAGTGAGCTTTGAACCTCGAACCTTTAGTTTGTGAACCTTTGATTTATCTTTTAAGCCACGCTGGCATGGAAGGTACAATTGGGAACGTCATCCTTAACCCGCCTTTTAGAATTTAGATGGACAGTGAAAATGTTCTTCAGGAGCCTTGAACCCCAAACCTTCTACTTTCAGACCCTGTGTTTAACTCTTGAGCCACGCTGGCATGGAAATACAATTGGTATCGTCATACTTAACCCGCCTTTTAGAATTTAGATGGACAGTGAAAATGTTCTTCAGGAGCCTTGAACCTCAAACCTTCTAATTTCAGACCCTATGTTTATCTCTTGAGCCACGCTGGCATGGAAGTTACAATTGGGAACGTCATTGTTCACCCGCCTTTTAGAATTTAGATGGCCAGTGAAAATGTTCTTCAGGAGCTTTGAACCCCAAACCTTCTGCTTTCAAACCCTGTGTTTATCTCTTCAGCCACACAGGTGTGGATAATACGAAAGAGAACGTAATACTTAAACCTGTTAATGTGTTTGTTCATGTTTAACATGCTTTGTAAAACATTCCTAAAATATCTAAGACTATGCATTATTATAATCTACCAGGAAGGCTGTACTTGTCAGCCATCTGTTAGCTCAATGGGTTGAGACGCAGTATTCATGATCCAGAGGCCATGAGTTCAAATCCCATTGATGTCTTTCCTTTGCAGACTGGCTTCCAGAAGATCAACTGAAAACTACCAGGAAGGCTATATTTGTCATCCAACTGTTAGCTCAATGGGTTGAGACGCAGTATGGGTTGAGTGGGTTGAACTGGATTTGAACCAGCACACTCCTACAAGTTATTCTACGGATATCAGTCAATTTATCCGTTGCCCCAAGTTACCGGGGACACTTGCCTCGAGTGGGAATCGAACCCACTCAAGTCAAGTCAAGTCATGTTATTGGACAGACGCTCTACCAGTTGAGCTATGCTGTTGGCTGAGAGTTACAGGTTTCCTGGTGGTTTTAACTTGTTTTTCTAGAAGTTAGTCTGCAAAGGGAAGCATCACTAAGGATATCAGTCAATTTATCCGTTGCCCCAAGATACCGGGGACACTTGACTCAAGTGGGAATCGAACCCACTCAAGCCAAGTCAAGTCATGTTATTGGACAGACGCTCTACCAGTCGAGCTATGCTGTTGGCTGAGAGTTACAGGTTTCCTGGTGGTTTTAACTTGTTTTTCTAGAAGTTAGTCTGCAAAGGGAAGCATCACTAAGGATATCAGTCAATTTATCCGTTGCCCCAAGTTACCGGGGACACTTGACTCGAGTAGGAATCGAACCCACTCAAGTCAAGTCAAGTCAAGTCATGTTATTGGACAGACGCTCTACCAGTTGAGCTATGCTGTTGGCTGAGAGTTACAGGTTTCCTGGTGGTTTTAACTTGTTTTTCTAGAAGTTAGTCTGCAAAGGGAAGCATCACTAAGGATATCAGTCAATTTATCCGTTGCCCCAAGTTACCGGGGACACTTGACTCGAGTAGGAATCGAACCCACTCAAGTCAAGTCAAGTCAAGTCATGTTATTGGACAGACGCTCTACCAGTTGAGCTATGCTGTTGGCTGAGAGTTACAGGTTTCCTGGTGGTTTTAACTTGTTTTTCTAGAAGTTATTCTGCAAAGGGAAGCATCACGAAGGATATCAGTCAATTTATCCGTTGCCCCAAGTTACCGGGGACACATGACTCGGAGTGGGAATCTAACCCACTCAAGTCAGGTCAAGTCATGTTATTGGACAGACGCTCTACCAGTTAAGCTAAGCTGTTGGCTGAGAGTTACAGGTTTCCTGGTGGTTTTAACTTGTTTTTCTAGAAGTTAGTCTGCAAAGGGAAGCATCACTAAGGATATCAGTCAATTTATCCGTTGCCTCAAGTTACCGGGGACACTTGACTCGAGTGGGAATCAAACCCACTCAAGTTAAGTCAAGTCATGTTATTGGACAGACGCTCTACCAGTTGAGCTAAGCTGTTGGCTGAGAGTTACAGGTTTCCTGGTGGTTTTAACTTGTTTTTCTAGAAGTTAGTCTGCAAAGGAAAGCATCACAGTAAAGACACCAGTGGGATTTGAACTCATGGCCTCTGGATCATGTATACTGCGTCTCAACCCATTGAGCTAACAGATGGCTGACAAGTACAGCCTTCCTGGTAGTTTTCAGTTGATCTTCTGGAAGCCAGTCTGCAAAAGAAAGAATCATAGGAAAGACATCAATGGGATTTGAACTCATGGCCTCTGGATCATGAATACTGCGTCTCAACCCATTGAGCTAACAGATGGCTGACAAGTAAAGCCTTCCTGGTAGTTTTCAGTTGATCTTCTGGAAGCCAGTCTGCAAAGGAAAGAATCATAGGAAAGACATCAATGGGATTTGAACTCATGGCCTCTGGATCATGAATACTGCGTCTCAACCCATTGAGCTAACAGATGGCTGACAAGTACAGCCTTCCTGTTAGAGTATAATAATGCATAGTCTTAGATATTTTAGGAATGTTTTACAAAGCATGTTAAACATGAACAAACACATTAACAGACAGTTGTAAATGATGAACTGTCTTCACTTTACTATAGGGCACATAATAACATGTATTAAGGATTTATAGATACTTTAGGAATGTTTAACAAAGCATATGTTAAACATGAACAAGCTACCAATAGCTTGTATATATTATGTAACATCAGTTACAAATGATTTAATAATCATTTACAGATATATTATACATGTCTTATTCATGAATAGTCATAAAATACCTTTATAGATGATTTGTAACCGTAGTTATAAAGGTTTTAGTAATCATTTACGAATGTCAATAAACAGGTTGTTAATGATTTGTTAATAGTCTACAAACTGCTTATAAACGTTTATAGATGCTTTAGAATGGGTCGTTACAAATGATTTAATAATCTTTTACAGATGTATATAAATGGCTTATTAATGAATAGTTCACTACTTACTAATACTTTATAAATGATTTGTAACTGTAGTTATAAAGGTTTTAGTAATCATTTACAAATGTCAACAAACAGGTTGTTAATGATTTGTTAATAGTCTACAAACTACTTATAAACGTTTATAAATGCTTTATAACGGGTCATTATTGTAAAGTGCTACCGATTTTTTCTTTGAAATCATTTATATTCTCAGCAGGTGTCTTCAAGTGCTTTTGACTTGCTTTTTTGTATTTTGGCCTTGATAATGTCAAAGCATATATACATTGAAATATGGGATGACTGGGATTTGAACATGGAACCTCTGTGCTGAGAGTCTGATCACTATCCCATTACACCATCTCTCACTGTCTTTCAGCAGGTGTCTTCTAGTAATCTTGACTTGCTTTTTTCAATATAAATATAAATATATTGTCTGTCAGGCAGAAACCTCATTATGGCCAAAAAACTGCCACTAAGTTTATGTGTTCAAATCCATACTATGTACAATTTTCAGAGCATGTTCCTTTGAATGATAAACGATTATGTTCCGGCTTAGATCAATGGCACTAACGTAGTATAGCTACATATAACTTTATGTTCATATTTATCGTCATCAGCACATTTGTAAAGGTTTTAATGAAAAAATACTGTCCTTTTAATATATATATATATATATATATATATATATATATATATATATATATATATATATATTAATATTATATTATCATTAAAATGGGGGCCACTTGCAACACCCTCTGGCCCACAGCTTGGGAATGGTTGATGTAATGTTTACCTACTGTGTTTGCATGTATCATTCTTTATTGTGATCCCCATTCGTTTCCTGGAGTCCACAAATTAAATAAGAAAAGCATGCATGCAATAAATGCTATGTGGCATTCAACTGACAAGAACGGGCAAGTTATGCATATGTGGGTAAATGGCAGACACAAGATAGTTATGGAATAGCAATGGTGTTTGGCGCTATAATGATGAATGTTTTTTTTACAGGCCAGCTGTAACTACAGTAAGTACATTAACTCAAGTAATGTACTCAAGTAGCCTACAATTCTGAGGTACATTTACTTTACTTTAATAGTTAAATTCTTTATACTTTAAACTACCACTCCACTACATCTCAAGAGGAAAATATTGTACTTTTTATTCCACTACAATTATCTGAAAACTTTAGTTACTAGTTACTTTGTAGATTTAGATTATTATTACAATACATAGGTATTTGAAAATAGCTGATCTACAAGCTCACAATGCGTTGCATTGCGATGCGTTGTGATCGTGTAGATCAGCTATTTTTGAAAAAGTGACAGATTTTGGAAAATCTTTGTACTTTTACTTTGGTAGTAAACTATATTTTAATGTAAATGCTTTTGTACTTTTACTTCAACTCAAATGTTGAATACAGGCCTTTCACTTGTTTGTAATGGAGTATTTTTATATTGTGGTATTGCTACTTTTACTTAAGTACAAATCTGAATACTTCTTCCACCACTGGATTCTCCAATATGAGCACAGGCACAGTACTAATACCATCATTAAAACCAAAACATTTTACTCATATGTACTCTTACATAAGATGTAACAATAAAAAAATCTTGAATCTTGAATTTTTTAATGTCTGTCTGTTTTACTCATTGAATGTGGGTGAAATCCTTTACAAAGCAATTCCTTATAGAAAAATACCAGCCATTTTCTACTGTCTACCCTGTTAACACTAAAGCTTTGACATCAGTCACCTATAACAGGTCTTGGTTCTGAAGCACTTGATTGTTTGGCGCTATAATGATGAATGTTTTTTTTACAGGCCAGCTAAGAACAGTAAACCAATGGAGAAATGTTGAATCATGCTTAATATATACTCAGTCATTTGACGTAGTATAAATTAGGCTTAAAACAGCAAAGGAAGGTAAGCGCCATGTGTCCAGTACTCCTCATCTGTGTAACAACAGATTGATTTTAAATCAATCAGGGTATAAATGAATAGGGTTCTATAGGTATATCTAAATTAGCATTTGTAGCCTACTCTCTCGAATGGCAAAGAGTTGATCTCTCAACTTGTATGTACAGTAGCAGTATGCACCTTGATATCAGCAAACAGCAGATTAACAAATGCAAAATACATTGTACAGATAAAAAAAAAAAAAACAATGTTGTTACATGACTTGGCACAAATATTGAGGTAACATGGGTAATGCTATGTAACAGTTTCTCAACTAAAATATGGGCACAAGAGTAAAGAAACAATCGTGTCGTAGTTACAAGTGTCAGTTTCCACTTTTCAAGAACGGAAAGAGGTGTTGTTGCTTGTGGCATTGGAGGAATAGATTTGTACTGTACACAAAAATAAAATATCCACAAAGATCACAAAAATATACAGAAATTAGCAACAAGTATTTATGATACAGCTTATTTTCTTTCCATATTCAGAATGATTTTTTCCAAGTGAGACAGACGCATTGGCCCTGTATGTGGGACTGGTCTGTGTGAAGTAAATAGACATTTATGCAATGATTAATTTCAAGATATGTTCCATGAAAACTTTTCAGGCAACTCTGTACAATAAAATTGGAATACAGCTCAAATATTATAGCACAAGTTTGCAAGTATTACATTAAGTATTTTACAAAATGACAAATGCTTCATAACTAATCTATAAAACACAGTTGTTTAGTCACTGATGTCATCTGAATGCATTTCAACATTGGACAAAAATGTTGAAAAGCGGGAGCACGTGATGTCCGTACAAAAATTGGCTCCCGATAATTTACAAAAGTTTATGTATCAAAAGTCCTGGTGAGTCCTTTATGAGATCCGGACATACGTCCACCACCCTTCTCCCTGTTCTGACACAATGAAGGCTGGGTGCTGTTGAAGGCAGTCACTCTCTCAAGCTTAAAATCTGTACACGGTAGCTCACCAGCGTTTGATTAGCATGTTGCCACAGGAAACATCCTTCATTAATGAGAAATAGCTTATGGAGCGTCCGTCCGTCCGTTCTGGGCAGATACAGTAATACAGTGATTCTCTGTCTTTCCCGTTTGTCCAAGTCCAAGTTCACAGACCACAGATTGGAGAGTTTCAGTCTATCACAGTATGATGGTACACTGTAAACTCCTGAGTGTTAAAGCAATAGTGCACTTGGTAGATGTTTGAGTTGATGTAACTAGTCCAATTGGCGAGATATAGGAAGTTAAATGTTTCAGCTTTGTTTGCATTCGTTTATGTACAAAAAGAGTGACTTTGAGAGCTGTTTCGCCGTAGAAGTCAGTTCTAATCAACTGCGCAATAAATCTCACCAATTGGTGTAGTCACACAATGACAAGGTAACTACACAATACAAACCTCTACCAAAGGGTCCTATCTTGCTTTCATTCAACTGTGAGTGTACACCTCAGAGTTAAATTAAAAATCAGGATTTTACAGTTTAAGTCACAGCTGGATGGAAATGTTCTGAAAGTCTCTCAGAGAGCTGAGACAACGTATTGCCTCTCCTCTGTCTGTGGACATGATCCACTCTTTTCTTTTGCGCCCGTAGGGCAATCCATGCGCAAGGAGCAACTTTAAGTCAAAACACAGATAATGAACCTGAGACTCAACTCCACCCTGGAGCAAACCTCAGACTGGCGCCTTCCCTTAAACACAAATACTAATGTTTCTAAAAAAGCAACAAAGTTAACAACATAAACTATACAGACAAACCTTTATGACATTACAAAACTTGTTATGCATGAAGAGGAAATTCCCTGAATGTTTGAAATCCTACAACTTGATGAACCCCGCCAGAAGGATGGACTTCTGCATTGTTCCAAAAATGATATATCCCAGAATATAAAAAAAAGTTAACTGCCAGATTTTGCCTGGCAGTGTGAATAAAAAAAAAGTGCATTGCTTCAAGTATGTAAACAAAACAATGATTTCTTTAAAGGGAGAATGAGACTCATTCCTATTAGTGTGCTCGAGCCTGCGCCAGTGCAGTGACTCCTGAGGTTTGGCACACACATCCTTAAACAAAACACGCACGCACGCATGCACACACACACACTCACACACACACACACACACACACACACACACACACACACACACACACACACACACACACACACACACACACACACACACACACACACACACACACACACACACACACACACACACACACACACACACACACACACACACACACAAAATCCTGCATACTCCTTTAGAGTATGGTGATGAGAAAGGGGAGTTCCACTGTCCTTCAGGTTATGGGGAGTTTCTCGGCACATGTCCTGTTAAATAGTTTTCCATCACACGGCTCGGCGTCGAGGAGCGAGGCTCTATGACCTGCAAAGACACACCCCTCCGTCAGCTGGGTCACATGGATGTGTTGCGATGGCTGCTGGGAAAACGTTGGACGGAGGAGGAGACATGGGACAGGGATGCGTTGGATGGAGACGGATGAGACGAACACAGGGGGGAAGGAAAGAACAGAAAGGAACGAGAGAAAAAAAATGAGTGACAATGATTCACGCACACACGCACACACACACACGCACACACACATACACACACACGTACGTACGTCCATACATACACATTTTTGAGTGAGAGATGCTAAATGATGAGTCAATCTGAAGACAATGATCCTGTTATTTTTGAATGAGGATCAGTGTTTCAGTAACGGAAATTAAAGTATAAAAATCTATGATTTTTGGAAAGAGAGAGGGGGCAAAGAGGGGTAGTTAGATTCACTGCAAAAATATATATCTTACTATACTCTACTTACTTACTCTTATCTCACTATATTCTTAGACGTGTATGCACATTCCAACCCAGTTCCATGCTGAACGCCCTCTCCAGATCTTAACTCTAACCATACAGTACCAAACACATTCTTAAACTTAAAGGTGCATGAAGTGATTTCGTTTTTGGTTGAAATAAGTGTTAAATTATATTCTGATAATAATCATTGATATAGAATGTTTGTTCAGTATCTCCCTGTCTCTCCAGCTCTAGTAAACAGAAAATGCATTTTCAACTTGGGATACGAATTTGTCAAAAAATCCAAAATCCAAATCCAAATTGGAAGTGATAACACAAAGAAATGAGTAGACAAAATTGGACACCATAAAAAACACAACCCACTTGAAAATGTATTTTCTGTTTACTAAAGAGTTGGAGAGACAGGGAGACCCATGTTGAAAAACACTTGAGTAACAATGATTACTATAAGAAAATAGAGCTTTAACCGTTTCACAAAAAAAACACTTCTGTCTTAACCAAAAAATATCACTTACCCTAAAAATTGCCATTGCAGGAACAGAATCTAGAACCACTTGGATTCAATCCTTGATTCTACCCCTACCCCACCAGGCCAAATTAATTTATATGCTTCTAATCTCTTATCTAAACTGAACCAGCTGTACGCAAGAACCATTTGATCCAGTCAAATGTTGCAGGGCTGGAACTGCGCTGGAAACTGAGTACACGCGATTCTAAGAGTTAGCACTTATTTATATTGTTATACTGTAATTACTGTAATTCATTTGCTATTGGACAGTGTAAAATAATTGATCACTTTCATTTTATTTGCAGATCCCTAGTCATTATTGATCTGTTGATATTTTCATATACACGTATGTAAGTGTTACTCGTGTCACTTCAACATACAGAGTAACAAGTTGCACACATGCCTCACATATACAGGTAGGTACTGTATGTATATAAGGCATGTCCCCACTCCCCAGAGTGCTGGGTCAGCTGTTTGCAGTTGCGCTGGGAATAGGGTGGGCTTCTATTTGGGTAATAATGACAGACATGTGACAGACTACACAACAATGAGGACGAGGGGACATCACACTGAGGACAGCAGCACCAAAACGTATGCAAAAAACATCACTTCTTTTCACAACATCGCAGTTCAATATCTAACCATTTAAACACCCAGAATCAACTTAAAACTGCCCCGATACCATTTTAATATGACTAAAAGACCTTACACACGGGGGGGGGCGTTATTTGCGTGCGATTAATTCACTCAAAGATATATATTTTGTAACTGTTTGTGTCCAGATCAACCTGTATTAATGAGGCATCAACTATATGTTGATGCAGAATATTTGCTGGTGAGTTTGTTGCATTTTTGTATTGATTAATCGTCATGCCCCTTGTGTGTAAAGGCCTTTTTCATGAAAAGCTATAACCTAAATGTAATCTCTGACACTACACGGTAAAGACCAGATCACAAATTATAAATGTAACCTCATTTGAACCCTCTGAGTAAAATTTACGCTCCAAATTTTACTGTGTGTGGGCTTAAGCTGGTACTCACTCTGATCCTGACGAGTCCCCATCCACGGTCCCCGCCTTGATGCTCATGGCAACGCCATTGAGCTGGTCAGGGATGGCGGGTTTGTACGTGCCCACTACTCTAGTGTCACTGGACGTGGAGCTGTGGGGCGAGGTGGGGCCCGTTACGCTCTCACAGAGTTCATTGTGGATACGGTTGATGCCATTCCTCTCTGCGATTGGAGAAAGCTGCTTCTTCTTCAGGATACCTGCATTTAAATATATCCGTATATTGTTACTGTCAGGCTAAACCATCTCCAAAGCGGTTACTTTTTAGAAAATGCAAAAAATAGCCTGTGTGCATCCAATGTAGTTATTAATTTAGTCACAAGCTCCTGTTAATACATTTCATTGGTTAAATATTTTTTTAAACCCACAGGCGCACTTAACCACTTTCACTTTCAAAATTCGGTCAAAAGTACAAGCTCACAACCTGTTGCATCGCGACGCGTTGTGAGCTTGTAGATTGGCTATTCTTGCTAGTTTGGTGTGACATTGTCCAGCGACAAAGTAGGGCATTCATTTACAAAAAAAAACATAAAAAGTTGAAAAATGGAGATATGAGGTTTCTGCCCGACAGGGACGATATAAATATTAAAAAATGATTAATCCGATCATTATGAAAATCGCCAGTGACTTTCCAAACAGACTGCTTACCTTTCTGAGGGTGCGAATGCAGGCTTGGCAGACTGGAAAGGAGCAGCAATGTGTTTTCCTTATCGTCCGGCTGTATTCTGTTATCCCGGCCTGGACCCAGGTCAGCGTTGGCCAGCGTCTCCACCTTCAGTCTGTCTCCCACTGCGAGGCCCTCACCATCCTCCTCCACCACTGTGGCGTACTCTCCAGGCCAGTACAGCTTATTACCCAGGTTGTTATCTGCACCACGACCACACAAGACATTTAGGAAAACACCGGAAGCTTTTGGCAACTTCTATACAATCGTCATTCATCATTTTTATAAAAACACAAACGGCCGTTTGTTCAAAGAAGTGGGAGTCATAGAGTAGGTGAGGTAACTGTGGTTTAGATTTCAATCTTAAGTGTTTTGTCAATTATTTGAGTGCCTAAGGCAGGGGTCTTCAACGTTTTCAGGCCAAGGACCCCTTGCTGAGAGAGAGATGAAGCAGGGACCCCCTACTCTATTTTGTATAAAATTGTGTTTCAGATTAAAAAAAATGTTTTTACTTAGTCTGCTATTTTTTCCCTCTACACCTATAGCCTCTTTGCCAAAAATAGCCAATCTACAAGCTATCTACAAGCTATTTTCGGCTAATGTTCCCCTCAGAAAAGGAATTCTATGGTTCAAGTGGTTAATGTAAAAAAAAACTAAATCCTCTCACACAAAGATTTGGCGGACGCCCTATAGTAGCTCTGAGGACCCCCAAGGGGCCCCGGACCCCCTGTTGAAGACCCCTGGCCTAAGGGATACGGCAATGTCCTCACGGCCTAGTACAGGTTGGGAATCGCTTTTTTAATCAATCATCATTCATAATTCTTATAAAAACACAAACAGCCGTGGGAGTCAGTGTAGACTTTATATAGGGTGAGGTACACTGTGGTTTAGATGGGATCATATACCGTGTGGGTGTGGTGGTGGTCTCCCGGCCACATTGGAGGCCAGACTTTCCCAGCATTCCTCTGCGGGGTAAGGCCCCTCCTCATCCTCACTGTCGGAGGAGTGTGTGGAGGCATAGGAGCCACTTTGGTCATCTTCCATAGACAGGTCGCTGTCGGAGTCAGTGTCACGATCTACACACACACACACACACACACACACAGACACAGACACACACACACACACACACACACACACACACACACACACACACACACACACACACACACACACACACACACACACACACACACACACACACACACACACACACACATGCAACACGCACAAGGGGCATCGTGACTAAATCGCTCTGTTTTTTCCTAAACTCATTATCCATCTCTATAAAACAAAACAATGTCATTACTTTTGAGTCGGAGATAAAGAATGAAAGAAACGTACCGTCCAAATGCTCTTTAGTTTCATGGAAAAGTGATCCATGCTCATTCAGTGCAATATTAGGTTGACTGATATTAAGTCCATCATCCCTGGGAAACGCAAAATGATTATTATTTACACTCCATACAATCATTAGAAACATTTAACATGTTAGCCTATTAATGACATGCCAAAAACAGGGACATCAGGGACAGATGTGACCATTGTGCCTGACCCTAACCCTAACCCTAACCCGTTGTGGACTCTGCAACTGCTTACCTGAGGACAAATGGAACATAGCTCTGCTGGCTCTTGCCACTCTGCATGGTGCCGTTCAGAGAGACACTGGAGTCTCCAAATGGAAGGTGGTACAGCCGACCATCCATGTAGTTGGCGTTACATTTGTAGGCCTGGCAAAAAGAAAAATCATACAAAGTTGGTCTGTGTGCCTTTGTGTGTGTGTGTGTGTGTGTGTGTGTGTGTGTGTGTGTGTGTGTGTGTGTGTGTGTGTGTGTGTGTGCGCACGCGTGTGCGTGTGCGTGTGTGTGTGCGTGTTCGGAGCTAATCTAAAAACCGATGGACTGATCAGTGCCAAATGTTTTGTGCACACTGCCGGTAGGCCACATAAGTATCTCAGACATTATACATGTGTTTAAACATGTATTTAACTGTAATATCATAATAGAGTCAATGGGGCTTGGATCAAATTTGGAGTCATAAAAAAGTCATAGACAACTGACGTCCACATCGTTCCCATGTGGATCCTGAGATGCTTTTGTGCTATTTCACTTTATAGCCAACTGACTGTGGATCTCTGTTCATGAACGAACCTTTTGATTAAAGCGTTCGCAAAGGAATCGTTCTCAAAACGCAACGAGTGACAATGAATACATTGAATAAAACATATAAATATTGCATTTTTAAGAGCTTGTGACGGGTATATAACGGGTCGGTTCCCAAAGGCAGCATTCGCTCTTTACATTGAAATGTTTCAAACCCTCAGCTCTACATTCCAGAGGTGTTAAGAAATGCAAGCTTTTACACACAAAGGTATTTGTAGTTAAGAGACTCACAGAGGCCTTGGACTTGATCATATGATCGGGCCGTTTGCGGCTGCAGCAGTACTTCATGGCATTCCTGGCCTCCTTGTTGAAGACTATGCGGAAGAAGAAGATGAATGGACCCTATGGTAGAGACAGGCAGGAAAACAACACAGTCAGGCACGAGACACAAGTCTGCAGCTGGATGCTCTGGGTGCTAAGGCACTGTTTCTCAATGTCTGGTCTGGGGGTCCACCAAGGGTCCAAATGGACCTTTATGGGTCTGTAACTCTAAGAGTGTACAAATGGGGGGAAAAAATCTTTATTTATTTTTTCTCTTTGGGACCCCCAATCTAAACTGTAAAGCAGTGGTTCTCAAACTTTTTCATGTCAAGGACCCCCAAATTGACACTTATTAGCCCGCGGACCCCCATTTGAAAAGATAAGCCAGGGACCCCCATAAGAGAAAGTTTATACGGCTTTCTAGCAGTGATTCTCAACCATTTTAATGTCAAGGACCCCCAGTTTGACATGTATTAGGCTATGGACCCCCATTTAATGGGATTTATACCTCTGGGACCC
Organism: Gymnoscopelus microlampas; assembly: GCF_963454915.1. Taxonomy (NCBI): domain Eukaryota; kingdom Metazoa; phylum Chordata; class Actinopteri; order Myctophiformes; family Myctophidae; genus Gymnoscopelus; species Gymnoscopelus microlampas. Next base: position 46,690,442 of record NC_139944.1, on the reverse strand, counting down.
GAATTTATATTATATATATAAAATCAATGTTAATTTAACTCTGAGAGTGTACAAATGGAACAGAGTGTACAGAGTTACAGAACCATAAGGGTCCATTTGGTTCCTAGCCATCATTTAGCTGGGGACCCCCTGGAACCGCCTCAAGTACCCCTGGGGGTCCCCGTACCCCACTTTGAGAACCAACGCTGTAAAGTGTTAATTTACCTCTGAGAGTGTAGAAATGTGCACTCACACTATACACATTTGTACACTCTCAGAGTTACAGACCCGTAAGTGTCCATTTTGGACCCCCTCCCGGTGGTCCCTGGCCCCTGACGTTGAGAACCAGTGTGCACACAGCAACATCTTGAATGTTAAATTAACTCTGAACAGACTGTGTACGAATGTGTACACTCTCAAGAGTTACAAATGGATAAATGAACACTGAGCATTTTACTGTTCAAGCTCTGCACCCAGGCTCTGGAACACCTCTCCCCCAGTTCAGTCGCATTCCATTACAACTTTCAAATCACGTCTCTAAGCCCGTCTGTTTAAGCTGGCCTGCTCACTGTTCTGTGAGGTCCACATGCTCTGAGAGTGCACTCCTTCCATGTTCCTACTCAGTCAAATACTCATACTTCGTTTAAGTTATGAGATGAACATTGAGGATTTTAATGTGAAGGTGCTTCTAGGAACACCAGTTGCTGTTTTTGCATCTTGTGTCTAACATGCAGTGGTGTAAAGTAACAGTATGCAGTATTAATACTTTTACTTAAGTAAAACATTTGAGTATTTTTTCCACCACTGCAAGTGACTGAGCTTCACGAGCGGATGCAGGTTGACAGTGTTTGCGTCATGCTGATGCAGTCATGAAATACTGTGTGGAGGGCTGGCCAGACAGGAATCAGTTACAGTCAGCAGGGGTTTTCAACAGGTGGTCTGTGGACCACTGGTGGTCCGTGAAGGTATTGCATGTGGTCCCTGACCACGCGTTTAATATTGTAGGATAGTGAAAGTGAATATTTATTTCCACGGAACAGTGCACTGAAATGACCTCGTGACCTATGAGGATGTGTCAATGTTGTCAGTTACTGGGAAGTCGGAGGTCAAGAAATTCCAGAAAATCTCAAGAAGGGGAAGTGTCATCATTATTAGGAAATGTGCAGTGGTGTATAAAGTGACTAAGTAACTTTAGTTACTAGTTGCTTTGTGGATTTTGATTATTATTTCAAAACATACATTACTTCAGCCCTATATACATTTTATATATTTGAAAAATTGTGAAATGGGACCTTCTGCCTAATGAGTACTTTCTACTTTTGGTACTTTAAGTACATTTGTTACCAATACCTTTGTACTTTTACTCAAGTAAAACATTTGAGTACTTTTTCCACCACTGCCAAAAGGTGTCCATAAATAAAATGTATTATCATCATCATCATCATCATTACTATATTATTATGAAACCTTTCAAAGTGAGCAGCAGAGGATATGAGAGAGGGCTCACCTGTACACAGTTGAACCCAGCAAAGAGATAGTGGAAGATGATCATGTCGCTGTTAACAGAGAGGAGGGCCAGCAGGCATGTGACTGTAACCAGGAGAAGAACGCCCCCTGCTGTCCTCAGTCCAGAGCTGCAGACATGGAGTTTACATGCAGCGAGACAAAGGCTTGTTATTGCTTTGTTATGATGAGTAAAACAACTTCAGGATTTAAAAAAAAAAGTTATTCTTTTGTACAGCTTATATTGTTCCATGTAATATCATGATTGTGGATATAAATATCTCTGAAACGATGAGTCTACTTGTATTTACTTAAATTACATTTTGATCTTTTTAATGTTATCTGTTTGGAGTGTCAAGGATAATTTCTCTCTCTTATTGTGTTTTCTATAATAAAGTAATGTCGGTGAGTGTAGTTTAGTGTGTTTGTACTCAGGTTACAGCATTGCCACTCACACAGGGGGCTGCTTCTTCTCAAAGCTGTGGTGTTTTGAACAGGAGGCTCTGGAAGCCAGGATGTACAGGAAAATGTTCATCTGTGGAAATCAATAAAACAGCAATCAATTTACATACCACGCAGCATTCTCACTAATTAACCCATTAAGACCTGAGGCGATTCTTTAAAAAGAATCTAAATCCTAACAGTTTTCGAAAAAAAATAGCCAGATTTTTCATAAAATAGCAGATCTACAAGCTCATAGCGCGGCACTCGGTGCCGCGCTATGAGCTTGTATATCTGCTATTTTTGAATAGCCAAAGAAATCTAAAGTGACACAGATGTGTTCCAGGTCTTAACACATTAACCGCCAAGAACCGTTAAATCCAACTGTTAAGCGCCGAGACCGTAGCCTACGGTCCGGGTGCTTTTTCCTTTTCCTTTTTTTTTTTTCAATTTTCTACACGGACCATTTTCAGTGTAACACCACCGGAAGTCGGGACTATTTGCGATCCCGTTTTTCGTTTCCCGTCGGCCTCCATTTTAAGGCGCACACTGAAAGTCCATTTTAGCCCTTGTAGTTTTTTCTCCTCGCATTTCCCATGTTAATATAAACGGTCAGAACTCAAACATGGCTGCCCCGTTTGACACGTGGTCTTGAGTGGGAGACGCAGGCAGATGTCGGCAATGTATGTAAACAAAGCAGAGATCACTTTTATGGATTTTAACAAGGTCTATGGCGACGTGAAAAAAACAACAAAAAAACCTTGGCGGTGGATGTGTTAATGGGTTAAAAAAAGAAACCCATTAAAGACAAACAAACTCCAAGACGAGTTAGAGGAGAGGAGATGAATGGACTCACCGACACAACCATTGCTATAGGACCGGCAAAGCTCCAGATGAGAGTGTCATACATAGACAGCCAGCAGAAGTCTGGGTTCCCATAACCCTCTGGGTCCAGTCCCACCGCCAGGCCTGGCAACAAACCAACACAAATCATAAGATCAAACTTTCCATCCGACGCAACATTTTACCAGCTTCTCCTATGACACGTGGGCACATATTGGTGATGTGATTTTGACCAAAGCCAAAAGGTCTTCTAATTCTGCATTTGCTTGGATTTGTACTGTAAGTATGGCTTCCACGTATGCCACATTTAAAAAATAGCCAATCTACAAGCTCACGTGTTACAAATGAACATTTTTGAGAATTAGTTTTGTAAAATATTTTGCCTAAAGTGGAAACAAAAACGAGCACACTCAGTCTGTATAATTCAATTTGCCGGGTGCACGGCTTACAAAGATTCACAATAAGAAAATATTAGCCAGCACTTTGAAGTCCTTCTGGTACTTTTAATTCATAGAGGCACGGACAGCATACACGGACGCGTTTCGGCATCAAGCCTTCCTCAGTGTGTATCACAGAGTGCTGGCTATTATTTTCTTATGGGTTAAAGTGGTTAAAGCAAAGATTCAGACCTGTGATGAAGGCAGGCACACCCCAGCCTATCAGGTAGTAGAATCTCATGGGTCCATAGTTGATGTCTCGCACTTCGCTGAGCATGCGGTAGACGTGCAGCCCCTCCAGGAAGAGCCAGGCGAACGTGCACAGGTAGAAGAAATGCAGGAGGATCGCCATGACCGTGCACACAAACTACATAAGACACAGAGATGGAGATCAAAACATTGTCATGCCTGATTTATACATGGCTGAGCATTGTGGCCACATCGTAAATAGCCAATGTACAGGCTCACAACACAAGCTTGTAGATTGGCTATTTTATTTTATATATTTCATAAATAAACCTAGAATTTTGGGTGGATTTTTCCAATATGTTTCTTTTAAAAATAGTGAAAATAGCTGATCTACAAGCTCACAGCGCAAGCTTGTAGATCTGCTATTTTCGCTTCAAAACTATTCTAACTTTGGTGTAGACAGACAGAAAGAAAGAGAGAAAGAGAGAAGACAGATCTCTGAATCTCTTACCGGGTTGTCGGCCTGGTTGATGCCCAGGATGAAGATGAGCTCGGAGCAGAAGAGGGCGGTGGCGCCGTTGTTGATGATGCTGGTCTTGTTGCACTGCATGGCTCTCAGACAGAGCAGGAACAACGTGGTGAGGGAGAGGAAGCCCAGCGTCACGCCCACGCTGCACCACGAGATCAGTTTGATTGGCAGGATCTCGCCGTTCTAATAATGCAGAAGTTCGGGAGAGGACAGAGTTGAAGGAAGACGGATATAGCATGTACCGTACAGTAGGGATGCAACAGTTAACCCGTTAAGACCTGAGGCCGATTCTAAACATTTTCTAAATCCTAACAGTTTTTCGGGAAAAAAAATATAAAAAAAAAAAGTTCACGATTTTCCAAAAATAGCAGATCTACAAGCTCATAGCGCGGCACTCGGTGCCGCGCTATGAGCTTGTATATCTGCTATTTTTGAATAGCCAAGGAAATCTAAAGTGACACAGATGCGTTCCATGTCTTAATGGGTTAATTGGAGAAATCGTTTTGATTGAATAATCGATTTGAATGAAAATAATCCACTGGGGTGAAAATGAATAGCTCACAATGCATTGCGATGTGGCACGTTGTGAGCTTGTAGATCGGTTATTTGGCTTAAGTGGTTAATCAGACTAATCGATTAAGTTAACAAAAAAAAGTCAATTCAATGTTTTTTTTTGTGTTGAGTTGTTGATATAATAATAAAACAATCGATAAAAAACAAGCAGGCTTCTCTCGATTATTCAATTAATCGAAAAAGTACTCAATAGAATAATCGCTAAGAAAATATTGGATAGTTGCAGTCCTCATGTCCAAACGCACTTGGTTCCATGTGTACACTCTCAGATTTACAGACCTGTAAGCGTCCATTTGGTTCCTAACCATCAATGATTCCCTGGGGGTTCATTCAAATCGATTATTGATAATGTTTTTGTCACATACTCAGATCGAACTTTATGTCTATACTGAGGTTCAACAATTTCCTCCACTAGAGGGCAGGGTTATTTAACCAGGGCAGAGGCGCAGACTGAGGCTCTGTCCAAGCTAACTTGTGAAATGAGCTAATAGTTTAGTAAAATAAATACATTGCCATGCGATGAATAGTTAAAATAGCCAATCTACAAGCTCACAACATGTCGCATCACTTGTAGATCACTTTTTGAACATTTCTGCCTATCAACTTTGTCGGGGTTACTTTTCAGGATTAAAATTAAAAAATAGCAAACGTAGCAGATCTGCAAGTGTCGCTTAGCGTAGCGTTTCAAGCTTGCAGATCTGCTACTCTTGATGTTTTAGTGTGACGCTGTAGTATGATCAAGTAGGGCGTTAATTTCCACAAAAAAAAAACACAAAAAGTTAGAATATGGAGATAAGAGGTTTCTGCCTGACATACTAACATGTAACATGCACCAAAATAGGGACGCCTGGTCGACAGTGGTTTTTAGCTCTTACTGTACCTCTCTCCTGGAGATGTCCATGAGCACAGCAAAGCTGGTCATGTGGTAGCACTGGCAGCTGATGTGAGTGTTGTTCCTGAACACCACCTCACAGCCCTTGGCTGACCACCCTCCAGCACCAGCACTGAAAATCAGAGGTGGAAACAAGCAAGTGATTAATTAATTGATCGATGTTTCAAATACAATTTTTGCAATCAAATAATCGCTTTAGTGATCATGTAAATATTTCTAACATGTGTTATTTACAACTTTGCCATAATGTGAATCTGTGAGTCTTTGTTCAGTTATAAAAAGGACAAGATGCATGGGTAAAACATACAAAGACATTCAAAGATGTCAGTTTGGCTTCAGATAACTTGATGAGCATTTGCCATGATTTTCTACCATTCTACCATATTTACCCGCATTTTATGGTCTCAATTAACCATAGATTAAACCAATAATGAAAAGAAATCTTTAGTTGCAGCCCTATTGAAAATAAAACCCAGACAAGAACAATGTGAAAACACTGTCTCATCCAGTAATGCTTTAGTGATACAAGCCGGTATACAAGCTCATAACGAGCAGCGATGCGACACGTTGTGAGCTTGTATATTGGCTATTTTTGGCACACACAACAAAGGTTAAATCGGGCTTCACCATAGGGCTAGACAGATGTTAACTCAGCTCAAGGGTGAACATTTCAGTGTGTGTGTGCGTGCAAGCATGCATGCGTGCGTGCGTGCGTGCGTGCGTGCGTGCGTGCGTGCGTGCGTGCGTGCGTGCGTGCGTGCGTGCGTGCGTGCGTGTGTGTGTGCGCGTGCGGGCGCATGTGTGTGTGTGTGTACGTGCACTCACAGTATGGTGTGATTCCAGAACACACAGATGGGCTTGGAGCGCTCCTCTGTGGAGACCAGACGGAACTGCACGGTGATGGGTTTGTCCAGCGTGTGCTGCAGCAGCTCGTCATTGTCGTGCACCGTGATGCTGACCACTGGCGTGTTGATGACCGGCCGCTTAGGCACCCTGTGGGCCACAGACACATGATGACACATTGGGTGAGCAACACTGACATCACTAAAGTCATTTGTTTAACGGCTTTGTATCATGAGTACATTAAACACTGATGAAGGCTGGATAGCCTAAACGTCTGTCATCTTATGGAATAATAAAATAATAACAAAATAAGTGACTTTTATTTCTGAGTGCGACCCTACGCTTTATGATTTGAGTACATCGATTCCACACAGAACGCGAATATAATGAGGCGATGAAGCGGGGTAATAATTGTTTCATAACAAGGTCGATTTTTTCAGCACAAATAAAATCACCAACATGTATAATCACCAAATGAATAGTAAAAAAAACGCAGCCGGTGAATAAGAACCATGACTGTTTTCTCTGCTTTCCACAAAGCTCCATTTTCCTGCTCCCGGAGTTTCTTACCGGAGACTTCTCTTATCGGGGTCATAGTTCTCCGGCAGCAGCGAGGCCAGGCTGTGGAAGATGATCACACTGGCGACGGCATCCTGTTGTCTGTCCTCCGGGTGCCGCCTCTTCCTCCTGGTGCTGGCCACCGAGTGGTTCCCCGGGGAGGATTCTGGGAAGACGTCCAGGTGCCTGTGGCCTTTGGTCTCCACGGGCGGTTCAAAGACGGAGTCGGGGAGGGTGACGGCCGTCTCCTGGTCCGCTGGACGGGGGCCCCTCAGGGACTGGTAGCGCGGAAGCTTGGCTCCAGCGAAATTCATCTTTTTCAGACGGTCCACGGAGATTACTGTTTATATACATAATAATATACACATAAGCAAGGTCAGACAAATAGTAAAATCTGCACAAATGAACATATATTTATGAACAAAGGGAGTCTACCGGTGCGCCTCAGCCTAAAACGGCCAGTCCGGTGCGTCACAGGGGCAGGGACAACAGATGCAGAAAAGAGACAGTTTTAAGCCTTTGTGCTTAAGTATAAAAAGTGTATCACTTTTTATACTTGCACCTAAATAATAAAATCCCAACTTTTTTTTTGTTAGGAAACAAATGGACGCTTACAGGCAGTGGCGTGCACAGACATTTTGAGGGGCAGGTGCTCAAGTAAATTTTACTTTTTTTTGTTTACTTGGTCTGCTCATTTTTCCCTCTACACCTATACCTCTTATTTTTGGCTAAAGTTCTCCTCAGAAAAGGGATGCTAGATTTCGAGTGGTTATGGTAAATAGAAAAATCATATCACATAAAGATTTGGCGGACCCCCTGAAGTAACTCTGAGGACCCCCTAGGGGTTATGGGGAGTTATGGGGGTCTGTAGCCCTAATGCAAACCAAACTGGTGGTCCTTCGAATTAAAAGGTTTTGAGAACCACTGCATTCGGTGACATGTTTGTCTTCCTTGGGGTAACCGCTCACCTATATGCGGGGTGACAATGGTGAAGGGGCTGAGATAGGTCTTCCTCATGTTCTGTGCCAGTGCGTTGGCGTACTCCTCGTAGTGGCGCAGCAGGGCAGCCGTGCCTCCCTCCGTGTGCTGGATGAGCTCCCAGTGTGGCCGTGTCTCTGGGGACAGGATGGCACTGCCCACGCGCACCAGGTTCTGTCAGACAGGGAGCAGCATGGATTCAGTATGACAGGAAGAGGGAGCTAGAAGGCGAGCTAGAAGAACCTGTCCTTCTCAGCATTCCTATTAATAATGCAGCCGACACAGCATGAAGCACTGCATGTGTGGAAACACTGGATTGATTATCTATCTATAATGCAAGATATTTGAATTTAATTACACAAATATATAATCATATTGTTCAATGACATGCAAAGAGATCAATCACTTTAAGCACTTAAACCCTCTATATACATAGTAAAACAGTAATGAGTTGGCTCTGTACTACTTGGTCTGCTCATTTCCTTCTACACTCCAAATCTCAGCACCAGAAATAACAGATCTACAAGCTGACAACGCGTCGCAACTTGACCCGTTATGTGCCCCCAGAATAGGGGGCACTAGAGCCCTGGTGGTTAAGCAGTTTCATGTTTTGTGTTTTACGTCTATATTTCCACGTGTAATAGATATGTCAGTTTTTCTAGCTGTTAAGCATGAGATATACTTAGTAGCGTGCCGGTGTTGCGCACCGGAAATAGCAGATCTATAATCTCACAACGTGTTGCACTGTGAGATTATAGATCAGCAATCTTTGGCTCAATCAGGCTTCATGGTTCACCTCAGTGAAGTGCACGTCCTGCGTGGCGGTGAGGTTGAAGCCCTGCTGGTTGCTCTCGTGCTGCAGCAGGCTCTCTGTGAGCCGGTACGCCACCTTCACGTCGCTGCCGTAGTACCGCGGCGTGTGCACCGTGGCGTTGGCCAACATGGCTGCCGTCTTCTGGGCGTGACCGGCGTCCAGGAGCGTCGCATTTCGGGACAGCTTTTCTGACTGGGGGTGGGGCGGAGGAAGGAAGGGTATTTAAGCAAAACACCAGGTAAATCGTCCTCGTCAAAGGAATCACATTGAAATCTTTTTGTTTTTTTTACACAAATTAGCCACTGGGTTGAGATGAAAATAGAGAGATGTGCACAGTTGAGCAGCTTCAGCACCCTCTGGTGGACAAATTTACAGACATGATTGTGTAACATACATGAATATATACAGTATATCTAACTATATAAATGGCGACCGACTTCCGCACCCTCGGTGTCCACACCCCACAGCTCTGTTATCGAATAAACAACGCACCGCCAGACCACATGTCGCCAACTGACTCGCCACGGCGGCCGCGCTGAATTTACGCCTCGCGTAGGGGACATCTCACTGTTCACTACACCTTTTCCACCGCGCAACATAATTAATTCTACTCACCAAATGTCGGACAAAACGGAAGGGGAGGCAGCTTCGTACCGTTTACCGTGCGCACGACCTCATCACCACAACAGCAGGCAGCCGCTGCGGGGGGTTTTTCCTTTTTTTCCAAACTTTTTTTTTGGTCACCATTTTCTCCAGGCACCATTTCTGGTGTAACGTCGGGTGTTTCTTTTCACCAGCCAATCACCTTTCACGTTGCCACGTCCGTTGCCACGTCGCGCTGACGTACGCTAAACAAGCGCTGCCGTGCGCACAATGCAAACGAGCCCAAAGGCGCGCAAAAATAAGCCGACCATTGCTTAGACACAAAGTCAGACCTGGCAACGCAGCCTACGCCAATCATGTGTGAGAGATCTACAAGCTATGGGGCAGAGACGCCACCGTATCTTAGCAACAACTACAGCGCTCACTCTCATTGGTCCTGTCACGCTAAGAGCAGTCTCCAGACAATGGCATCGCAGACAGCTTGCTGTTACTGCTGTAGCCATCACAGGCAGTTGCAGCACGACGGACAGGGCGCTGTGATAGCTGCCATGTCGCTAACGCTAACCTGGTTGTCATGCCTGCAGCGGCTGTGCAATCACTTTGTCAACAATGCACGTTCGTGTGGTGAATGTCTATATTGCTGCTCAGTTCGTCCATTGTAGATGGTGTATGTTTGTGTGTGTCTTCTGGAGAACTATGTAGCTCCACAGCAACTACAGTAACTAACGTAATGGCAGGACCGCCCCGTGCAACGCATGTTAGGCTGCATTATGGTCATGTAGTAATTTCACATAATTTCGCTCCGATTAGAGCAGTGTTTATCAACCCTTTCACGCCGCCCCCCCCCCCCCCCCCAAATACACGTACTTGATCTGGGACCCCCCCATTCTGTTTGACTCCGTTCCACAAGTAAATATTGTGAAAATAGCCGATCTACAAGCTCGAAACGCCTCACGTTGACAGCCTTTGTAAGCTTGGAGATCGGCTATTTTCTACATGATTTCCTCTTTCTTACATTCTTTGCCAATGTGGCCCATGTTTTCATAGCATAGTTTATTGACTACTTCTGTTGCAGAAATGGCCATTTCCTTTACTTTCGGTTTTTTATTGTCTCCGCCAGGCCGAAAGGCATGGCGCAAGACTATGTTTCACCCCCTGTCCGTCCGTCTGTGATAGCTAATCTCTCACATCGTTGACTTGATCGCAGCAAAATAACAGCCCGATGTGGAGAGTCAGTGAGAGCTGGATAAACGACGTAAAATGTGTCAAAAGGAGTCTGTACGGCTGTCGATAAATGAACACATGACGTCGGTGGGAGAGGAGATATTGTGTCTTTTGGACAAACAGCAGCGTGGTGCTGATGTTTGTTGTGTGAAGCAGCTTAATGTCACAGTGTTTGTGTTGGAGCGCCTCAGTGCGGCTGCAGAGTTCATGTGCAACCTCTTCCAAAGAGACACAGAGACACTAGAAACTCTGCTGGGGAAAAAAAACACTGCTGGGCATTGACTTTCCTATGGACATTGATCTACACACTGCAGGTATATCTGCTACACACACAACATCAAACTACACACTGCAGGTATGATGCAGCATTTGCATTACAGCCAGCATGCCAGCGTAGTTCCCATATGGTTTCAAGGTGGGCTAAACCATATGGACCCCATGTCAGCAATGTCAGCGGCATCCACTTCAGTCCCAACTGCGATGCCCATGCAGGCTATAAGTAGCTTCTACCTGGCCCTTAGGTGGGCCCCAACTAGCCATGTTTATGTGGGACCAAGGCGGGTCCTAACTGGGTTTGCCCATGCAGGCTTTAACTGGGTTCTACCTGGGCCCTAGGTGTACCCTAACCAACCACAGTGCAGTGCCCATCGCTCCAATTGTTGTGACGTCAGGGCTCTCAATACTGCACATTGGTGGAGGAGGAGGGGCCGCAGGGCGACCGCACAAATCGCTGAACCAATGGTAGCCCACGGATGTTTCCTCTGTGGATTTACAATCTGCCCCTCTATGCCACATATCATCCGCACTACAGGGTCTTCACTGACCGAGCCACGGCCCCACTGACCCTCATGACGCTACGCCACTTAAACGTGCGGCAGCATGCACTGGGTTGCCAGGTTTGCACAGCCTGCGCCAGAAACAAGCAACCACCTTCATGAAAAAAAAAAAAACACCGAAATGGTCCGCAATGTTCCAGGGGTGTCCCCGCGCGTCCCAACACTCCACAGGGGGTCAGTGGACCATCAGGGGGTCCGCGGACCCCCTGTGGACCCCCTGAAACATAACAAATATTATTTCTTCAAATTTTTTCCTTTTTCAAACAAACTTTTCCACTGTTTCACTCCGGCGATTTGGGTCCCCCAATATACACACGGCCACGCTGGGCCCCGTGCGCGGCTGGGGTTGAGGGGGGCGTAGCCCCCCGAAACTCTAGTATATATATATACACACAGACAGCCTCATAACAACAGTTTTGCATTGTATCAAAAACATGACATACAACAACATACAGTTTAGAAGTGAAAGTAACATAAATGTGGAAATAACTGGGGAATGGTTTTATATGACATGCTGCAAGCAGTCCATGATAGAACGTGCTATGCTGTCAGAGCTGTGGTTCTCAAAGTGAGCCCATAGACCCCCAGGGGTCCTTGAGTGGGTTCAGGAGGTCCGCAGTTAAATGTCTGATAGTTCAAATGGACCCTTACCAGTCTGTAACTCCAAGAGTGTACAAATGGAACCAAATGTGGTTCCATTTGTACACTCATAACTGGGTTATGGGGGGGGGGTCTGTGGCCTAATTACATAACAAACTGGGTGTCCTTTTTTTTTAAAACAACTGTGTTAGAGTCAGAGAGAGTAGCAGTGGATCTACAGTACGCACCAGGGCCTTGAGCTTAGTGAAGGTGATGGAGGTGCAGTTGAAGAGATTGGGAGGCAGCCATCCCTTGTGCTCGTCACAGTGGCGAACGGCTGTGCCTGGGAAGGGGAAGATATAGACACAGGAAAGGGGTTTGAGGAGAAGGGCTCGAGGCAACTTTCACATCCTTTCCCATTATCCTATGGTAATTGGGGTAAAGCTGCCTGAGAGGCATCCTTACCTATGGAACCCCTGGGACAGGGAACTGCTGCAGGAAGACCAAACTTAGTCCTGGGCCACCAGATCCCAGCTTCAATGGCCTGAGGACAGCTGTCATAGATAACTGGAAGAGACCCACAGTGGAATAGGAAGGAATAAGAGAAGGTGACAGGAAGGGAGAAGCAGACAAAAACTAAAAAAACACTATATATCGTCACTGTCGAGTGGAAACCTTGTATCTCCATGTTTTTTCGTGAATTAATGTCGCACTTCGTCATACAAGAGTGTCGCGCAAAAGTCGTGAAAAAAGCAGATCTACAAGCTACATCCTTGTGAGCTTGTAGATCGTCTATTTTTTTTAGCAATTGTCTTTGTCCATTTCCTGAAGAATAACGCTTTTGGACATACAAGGTTTCCCCCAGACAGCGCTGATATGCTCACCTGGAGAGAAATGGGTTATTTTTATAACCCAGCACTGAGAACATGTCAAAAAAATGTAAATGCATGGGAACAACGTTGCATAATCCTCACCCTCGCAGCCATTAGGGGAGACCTCGGCGAAGGGATTGTCACAGCGGTCACACTGGCGTCCGATGACGCCGGGCTTGCACTGGCACTGTCCGCTCTCTCTGTCACAGGCCCGGGAGAAGGAGCCGATCGGGTAGCAGTCACACAGCAGGCAGACGTCGCTGCCCTGGGGCCGGTAGTGGTTGTCCTGGAAATAAGGGCAAAATGGCACATCATATTAGAGCCAGACCCATACATCGGTTTGGCCGATATATCGGCCATTATGTGACTTTTGTTGACGACACTGGTATCGTCAAAAACATAAGATATACGGTACGATTTATTTTGACCACTTTCAACCTGGCGTCGTTATCCTGGGTGTAGTTATAGGAGAAAATGTTCAAAGGTTTTCAAACAATTTAAAAAATAGTAGGTCTACAAACTCACAACGTAGATCAGATATATTTGAAAAAAGATTAATAGGGTTTAGGTGGGTTTAAGGGTTTAAATGTTTAAACCCTAAACACAGTGGTTAAACCCTGTGTTTATTTGTATAAATTGTTTGTCTATAAGTTAAATGTTCTCAAATGTTTTAAATAGAATTTAAACAAATCAAAGTCAAAGTTGATTAAAAAACCCTTTGACAAAATATCGCTCCAAACATCGGTAATCGGTGGTCTAGGACCCTTCCAAATCGGGATCGGAGCCAAATATCGGGCATCGGTTAGGCTCTACGTATTATTATTATTATTATTATTATTACAGTCATCTGCTATAAGGAGGTGTAATGAGAGGTAAGTGGGACAACATGCTCACCTTGCAGCGACACTCCCCACTGGTCTTGTTACAGTCAGAGTCGAAGCCCTTGGCTGTCAGACAGTCACACGGGCCGCAAGTCTTATGACCCCACCAGCCTCTGGGACAGGGCAAGTCAGTCCTTATGGGGGCATAAATAGACTAAATTTAATATATTACCAACAGTACAGTACAGTCGGGAAACATCATTATAACACTCACACGGGAACAGTGGTGGAAAGTAACTAAGTGCATTTACTTAAGTACGGTACTTAAGTACAATTTTGAGGTATTTGTACTTTACTTGAGTATTTCCAATTTCCAACACTTTTACTTCTACTCCACTACATCTCAGAGGCAAATATTGTACTTTTACTCCACTACAATTATTTGAAAACTTTAGTTACTAGTTACTTTTCAGATATAAATGATTACATTATGAAATATACATTAACCGCTTAAGCCCTATTTTATACCAAGAATATTTGAAAATAGCAGATCTACAAGCTCACAACGCGTCGCATCGCGACGCGTTGTGAGCTTGTAGATCTGCTATTTTCAAATATTTTTGTACTTTTACTTTTGGTACTTTAAGTCCATTTTGATGCCAATACTTTTGTACTTTTACTCAAGTTAATTTTTTATTCTGGACTTTTACTTGTAACAGAGTATTTTTATATTGCATTATTGGTACTTTTACTTAAGTAAAGAATTTGAGTACTTTTTCCACCACTGCACGGGAAGGAACAGGCGAATTACATATATAGCACAAATTGAAACAAATCACTCACTTTTTCTCACAGTACTGTCCAAAGTAGTGGCTGGGACAGTCGCACGTGTATCCCCGAGGAGAGCTGGGCTTCCTGACGCAGGCCGACTCGTGCTCACACGGGTTTAATGCACACGCGTCAGTACAGTTGGTTCCATAGTAACCTGCCAGTGTCAGGGAGAAACACACACAGCACACAGTCAGGTGTGTCCTCGAAACATCGTGAAAATGTGTGCAAATCTTTCAATGTATATTTTTAACCCATTAAGACCTGGAACGCATCTGTGTCACTTTAGATTTCTTTGGCTATTCAAAAATAGCAGATATACAAGCTCATAGCGCGGCACCGAGTGCCGCGCTATGAGCTTGTAGATCTGCTATTTTTGAAAAATCGCCAAAAAAAAATCCAAAAACTGTTAGGATTTAGATTTTTTTAAAGAATCGCCTCAGTTTCTTTTTCTTTTTCTCAGGTTTTGCTTTTGTTTTTGTCTTTTTTTTTCTCTCCTTTTTCCACTTTTTGCCCTCTTTTCTGTACTTTTTAATACCATGTAATTTACTTTCTTGTGAGGGTTGGGAGGGGGGGTTTGTGTTTGTCTTGTGCGGTTGTTTTTTTCACAGAAAATTTGCTTCTGGGAGGGGTCCCTGGAACAAAATATTTTTCGCGGCCAAATACATCATTTTGGGGGTCCTTGACGTGAGAAGGTTTGAGCACCACTGATATAGCAACACAAGCTTTTCAGAAAACTGTTAGGATTTTGAAGACATTTGTAGACGGGTTAATGGAGACATGTAATGAATTGGACTGACCAGTGAGGCAGGTACAGGAGTGGCTGTCCCAGTCGTCACTGCAGTAGCTTTGTACGGGACAGGGGCTGGAGCCACAGGGGTCCGGCACACTGCAGCCCTGCTGAATGTTCACCTTCCTGGCCAGGGACAGACTGAGGCCCTCGCCCACACGAAGACCCTGGAGAGATCCACACACACACACACACACACACACACACACACACACACACACACACACACACACACACACACACACACACACACACACAGTCACACCAGGCCTTCCCCCAAACCTTTTCAGCTGCCAAAAAGATAAATCTGTTGCCGGGAACCGAACTTACAAAAAGACATTGTGAATTGATAACTTATTGACATTTTTGGATGTGCTACCTTTTTGGATTATTTTTAAAATTCCTTTTTTGATATGTATACTGACTTTGGGTCTAGCACTCCACTGAGAAAACCCATTGTTGATGCGCAACCTCTTTTTCTTATTTTGATAACTTATGCCCTATTTAAAAAATAGCAGCCAATCTACAAGCTCACAATGTGTCGCAACCACAACATGTGGTGAGCTTGAAGATCTGCTGTTTTCACTATTTCTTAAAAGTTTTGTAAATTTATGGAATTTCTAAGATTCTCTTGAATGTTTCCTTTTTTGCTTCTGAAAAAAAAAATGTGTGTGTGGGTGTGTGTGTGTGTGTGTGTGTGTGTGTGTGTGTGTGTGTGTGTGTGTGTGTGTGTGTGTGTGTGTGTGTGTGTGTGTGTGTGTGTGTGTGTGTGTGTGTGTGTGTGTGTGTGTGTGTGTGTGTGTGTGTGTGTGTGTGTGCGTGCGTGTGTGTGTGCGTGTCTGACCTGTATGCAGCCTCGGAAGCCGTGCTGTATCTTCCCATCAGCCCTGCTCACGCCTCCAACACTGACACTCTTTAGTTTGGATTCCTTTAGCTTCCCATCCACCTCCATACTGGCCTGAAAGTAAAGCAAAGTAAAACTTCATATGTACAGCATTTTAAACATATGGTTACAAAGTGCTTCATACAACAGAAAGGTTTTTAAAAAGTACATCGTGTCATATATTGGAAACATTTTAACAACACATATCTTGTATGGGGGGGGTCCCTGGCACAAAATATTTTCCGATGGGGGTCCGCCGCCAAATACATATCTATCTGGGGGTCCTTGACATGAAAATGTTTGAAGACCACTGCTCTAACCCATCAAATATTTGAATATATGTATTTTTCTAAGCTTACATTTTTTACTCAAATCTTTGATTCTGGGGGTCAAAATATTTTTGAGATTGGGGTTCGGCGGCCAAATACATATCATTTTGGGGGTCTGTAGCAACCACTAATGTAATAACGGCTCATAATGTAATAAGGGCTCATAATGTAATAAAAAAAATTTAATAACAGCTCATAATGTAATAATCAGCTCATAATGAGAACCACTGATATGGAAACATAACGTTTTTTCAGAAAACTGTTAGAAGGCATTTGTAGAATCGGCCTCAGGTGTTAATGCGCTAAGAGGAGTAATGTCAACTCACCAGGTAGAGGCCATGATCCAGAGACAGCACGGCCTTGTGGCGCGCTGCCGGGCCGGTAGACCCGGTGATGTCCAGCTGAAGGTGGTGCCAGTCCCCGTCGTTCACCAGCACCTCCTCCACCCGCGACAGGGTGGAGTCCTCCCCCCTCTGGAGGCCCATCACCACACTGCCCCCACGCAGCTAATAAACAGGACAGGGATGGGACGGAACAGAGGAGACAGGGACATGGTTAGCAGGGAGTTAGGGATCGAAAAAGGCAGGGAAAAGAGAAGTGGGAGGATTAAAGAGACAGGAGACGGGAGACAAAAGAGAAGAGACCAGTGAGAGTCACGTCACACGTGGGCAGTGGTGGAAGGTAACTAAGTACATATACTTAAGAACTGTACTTAAGTACCATTTTGAGGTAATTGTACTTTACTTGAGTATTTCCAATTTCCAATGCTTTTGCGTTACTCCACTACATCTCGGATCCAAATATTGCACTTTTACTCGACTACATTTATTTGAAAACTTTAGTTACTAGTAAATTTTGATTATTATTACAAAACATACATTAACCACTTCAGCCCTATATACATTTTGGCCATTTGAAAACAGCCGATCTAGAAGCTCACGATGCATCGCAACGCAACGCATTATGAGCTTGTAGATCTGCTATTTTCAAATGATTTTTTATACATTTGAAAACTTGAAATGGGACATTCTGCATAATGAGTACTTTTGGTACTCTAAGTACATTTTGATGCCAATACTTTTGTACTTTTACTCATTACTCAGTACATTTTGAATTCCGGACTTTTACTTGTAACAGAGTATTTCTACATTGCAGAACTGGCAGACATGTTTCAGTTCGCACCGTTCTAAAGGGGATGTTGAAAGCTCACATCCCTGCATATCATTACAGTAGGTACACTATGGCTGAAAATAGACATCGGACGCTTATGTAACATCAGAGAGGCGTCAAGTCCAGAGTCCAGACAAATACAGCAGCAGCTGCTCGGGCGTGAAAATCAAAAAACGCTTAGATGTTGGGACGGACGGGTGGCTTAAGTTATTGTGATCTGTCTCAAGTCGTTTCAACATCATCAAACATTTAGTGACATGCTGCTATACTCAGACAGCCAACAGGTGGAGCCTCAATCCTAAAAAGAAAGAC
Source organism: Gymnoscopelus microlampas (assembly GCF_963454915.1). NCBI lineage: Eukaryota > Metazoa > Chordata > Actinopteri > Myctophiformes > Myctophidae > Gymnoscopelus > Gymnoscopelus microlampas. The sequence goes on along the minus strand of NC_139944.1, from coordinate 46,672,616 downwards.
CAGTCTTGTGCCCGGTAGGACAGGATAACATTATGCTAGAGTGCACTGGTCTAATGCTTCCACTAATGGTCTAATGCTTCCACTCTCTGCTAGAACAAGGGTTCCCAAACATTTCAGGCCGCGACGCCCCCAAAACAATCATATTTGAACTGGGGACCCCCCACCCTGACAAGCACTTGGAATTGTAGGCATTACATTTAGTTTGACTCGGTTCCACAGATAAATATTGTGAAAATAGCCGATCTACAAGCGCTTGTAGATCGGCTATTTTCACAACGTTTGCCTCTTTCTTACTTAATATTTGACAATTTAGACAATTTGTTATTAAAAAGGTCTTAGAAGTCATTAAATTGTCACTTTAGAAATGTGCAGATACCCTGTATGTTGGTTTGTTTACTGTTGAGTGAGAAAACAATGTTGCACATTAAGCTAATCATCTGGGGACCCCTCAAAACCATCTGGGGACCCCCATGGGGGTCCCGACCCCCAGTTTAGGAACCAGTGTGCTACAATATAGATTCTGATCAAATCAGTACTGACACTGGACCACTGGTCAGTTCAAATGTCCGAGCAAACTTCCCCAGCGTTCACTCACAATAACAAAGCTATTTAAGCTGTGAAGATCACTAATCACATCACACTTTCTTGGTAAGACTCAGGAGGGCAGGTTGGTGCCTTGCATGGTGTCCTCCTCCGTTGGTGTGTGTGAATGGGTGAATGTAATGCACATTGTAAGGCGCTTTGGATAAAGGCACTATATAAACCGTAAACGCACCATTTTAACTTCTAGAATGAATAGATCCACCGGTTCGCTCTCCAAGTGTTGTTGTCAGAGTGCATGTCTAATTAAATATACAGTAGTGAGTAAGTAATATATATCATTTCTTTACCACTGTGCATGCCCTTACACATGAGTTGACATTGCTGTGCATTGTAGCGGGGATGCTCTCGTCTGTCGAGCGAAATAATGTATGATGCAACATTGGCCTCAAGCAGGGTGAGGCCATATGCACAGCAAATGTTGCAGTGTCAATTCAACTCAACAGAGTGTAAAGAAGGACACTTAGGTGTCCATTTTTACACTTCAGAGTTAACCACTTAAGGGTTAGGGTTAGGGATAGTTCACCCCCAAAAAGGATTTTTTTTCTATCGATTAGTCACCCCATGGAGACTTATATTATATTTTTTTGTTTTTGTCGCATTCCTATGCCAATGATTTCATGACCGGCGGCGGTTCCGGTTGGCGATGCAACACTTTGTGAGCTTGTAGATCTGCTACTTTTGAAACATTTAGGAAAATGTTGAAATGTGTTGAAATATTGAATTATTTTAATGATTTAATGTTCAAAACTCTTGCCTATAATGACATGCCCCAAATAGAGACACCAGGTTGCAACTGGATAACACTGCAGATATCACTGACTGGAATAAATGTGTGCATGCGTGTGTGCGTGCGTGCGTGCACCCGCAGGCGGAAGGAGTTACAGCATCATGTGTCCTGGGCTCTCACCTGCAGGGTGAGGTTGTGCTGCTGCCCAGCAGCGATGTGCAGCAGCACGGCGCTGCGCTGCCGCGTGCGGAACACTAGCTCCACGTGCCAGGGTACCGAGAACACCGCCGCCACGTTGTTCCACTGCAACAGACTGTCACCCAGGAAACGCTGTGGACTGGCCATCACTGCAAAACACAAGCGATCAATGATGAAAATCATAGAACAACTAACGAGAAATTGGCAGGGGGAGAGAGAAAGATAGAGAGTGAACAGAATGGGAGAGAGAGAGCGCGCCGAGGAGGGAAAACTGTTGGCGTGCCACAGCAGGTGGTCTGCGACAGTGAGTCATCATGGATCAGATTGCTTGTTGGCAGTAATCTTTCATCTCTCAACTGCAATATGCTCTGTGATCTGCTGAAGTTGTCACAACTGAATCACTCTCATGTTGGGATCTACACACCCGTCTATGATGATTAACAGAGCATAAAAGACACAAGGACAAAAGGTATTACAATGAAGTGAAAAATAACATGAGTTATACTTGAGGCCTACAGTGTCCCTTTTCTGTGGCAGGGGGCTCGATCAACTAAGTATATAGGGTTTAAGCGGTTAAAACAGTAATAACTGTCATTTAAATTCTAATTCTAACCTGCTACATCCTGACAGAAGGTGCTAAATATGATGTGATCAAGTGTGAGGAATCTCAGTCATACATTATATCGTTGCTGTCGGGCAGAAACATTGTATCTCCATAATTGTGTAAATTCTCCAATTTTGTCATACTACAGTGTATCACAAAAGTAGCAAAAATAGCCGATCTACAAGCTCTTTTAGTCATTTCTGATTTCAAAGTGAAATTCTGTCTGTGGGTTTCACAAATATAATGAAAAGCATTCTTTCAAATCTTTCTATTTTCTGAAAAGTCACGGTTTTGGACATACAAGGACATACAAGGTTTTTACCTGACAGCGATAATATGCATATGTATGTGAAGTGCATGTGTGTGGGCTTGGGTGCATTAGGCACCTGTGTGCACTGTGTGCACTTTAAACACGCATTCACTTGGTATGCAGCCAGTGCAAGCTTTTTGTCTCTTTTTTCACATCAAGGAGACACACAACACATGAAAGGACGCTCGCTGGATGCTCTGCCATCTCTCTCTTGATTAGGCTGTTCCCTCTTCACGCTGATGGAAACCACCCCGAACCACCTTGGCGGTGATGATTGATTATTAATAACAAATCACGCTGATGCACCGTGACATGCATCACTGTCAGCAGCAGAGAGAAGGAGGCAGCCCAAAGGCAAAAGCTCTCTGGTGGTGGTGGTGCAGTTTAGCAATAATAATGTTAGATCTTATCAACGTCCCTGGCGGAGGCCCTAAAAAGAAAAGCTCAGCTAAAAAAATCACTCCTTGCAGCAGAAGATAAATTAATTTGACTGTGTAAATAGGTTGAAACGTGTTAAGAGTTTCACCTCGCCCAGTGACATGGGAGTAAATAAGGTGGCTGCTCTGCCCAGAAGGCACAGACAGAAGAACAATGTCTAAGTATGAACATAATGTTCTACTGTACATGCCCAGCCCTTTCCTATCAATGTTTACTTATACAGATTAAATACTTTTAACAGCTGGATTGTAGAAGAAGTATTTAGCGGCCGTGATTCATTGATCATGACTGTGATTGTTCATAATAAGTATATTCACGTTCATCAAAACTCCTAAAACCCCAATTAGTGATCGTTAACGTGTCAGCATGCTACACCATGCCTCCCTGCTCCTGAGCCCTCTTCCATCCCCTGCTGTCTTGCATCATGAACCGAAACGAATTGAATCATGAATTGAACTGAATTTTAATATATGAAGCACTTATTTATTTTGTGTTTCCTTTTTTTTAAGATAACAGATCTGTTTATAGCTTTTCTTTTCTTTTGTACTGTGCTTATTAATAGGATTACTTAAGTATTGTATGTATGTTCTTTCTTGTCTCTTGTCGTCTGTACTTTTATCTAATGCTGACCCAGGGAGCTGTGCTATAAGAACGCCTATGCATTCGTGCAAATGGCAAGTCTATTATCTATCTTATTATATCTGCTTACTACACTCAACATTATTCCTCTTTCCAAGCTGTAGCAGTGCCTCTCCCTCCCCACATCATGCCCTCGTCCTCGCCTTTTCCTTTCCGCTTCTTGTTTGTGGAGAAGAAGAATACTTTGTGAAAGAAATGCCATTTTCACTAATGTCATTACAGTCTCTCTGTCCCAGACAGACTCATTTCTCTTCTGCTCTTCTTTCTCAAGCTGCTGTGCTCCTTGTAAATCAGCAAGTCTAACAGCTGCTGTACAACAACAGGAGAAAGGGAAACTGTGATACACCAAAATAGACACATCTCTCACACACACACACACACGCGCGCGCGCGCGCACACACACACACACACACACACACACACACACACACACACACACACACACACACACACACACACACACACACACACACACACACACACACACACACACACACACACACACACACACACACACACACACACACACACACACACACACACACACACACACACACACACACACACACACACACACACACACACACACACACACACACACACACACACACACACACACACACACACACACACTAAAATGGTTCAAAGCTGTCTCCTCTAACTAAATGTAACCCAAAATATTTTCCTTTTTCTTTTCTGATAAGTAGATAGTCAAAATATTTCTGGCAATAGAAAGTACCCTTGTGGGTTACGTCAACAGGCGCTTTATAATGAAGTCAGTCATTCTTCAGATAAAACACTATCTTTTCACTTTATTTTGAGTTAACACCACTAACTGAAGCACTGACAGCTCCACTCATTCCCTCCTTCATGCGCTAGGTTACCCCGCTGTGCCAGCAGATAGTGGACATGAAATGATAATGAACACTCTCCCCACATTAGCATATCTCCATTACTGAGAAAGGGGTTCCCAAATGAGACAGGTGATGACTCACTCGGAACCATTGGACACGGTGAAATTAAAGATAGCTGTATATTCAACAGTGCGCACACACTGCAGTGTTTGGTGAGGACACTGTTACAGCCTTGACTTTATCTTAACCACTAAAGCCCTATTTCGGGATCCACATGGGAAAGGCGTGGCTCCAATGTGGATCTCGGACATACTGTGGCCAGCCTGTGACATATGTCTATGACATATGACTCCGAATGTAGACAAAGTTTCAGCCCAATCAGAGTTCCACTGACTTCCATTATTAAAAAAATATATGTGCATACAAAGTTTGGTTCAGCAATTTGCGCAACACACACACACACACACACACACAGACACACAGACACACACACACACACACACACACACACACACACACACACACACACACACACACACACACACACACACACACACAAGCTACAAGCAGTGTGAGTTTGTAGAATGGCTATTTTCACTTTTCTTTTTCTTTTTTAATGTGGGATTTTTCTTTCCTTTTCTTTTGTTTCACCTATAATGACATTTGACCAAAATATGGACTCCAGGGTTAACCACTTGAACCCCAGCATCCACATTCTATAGGGGAACATTAGCCAAAAACAGCAGATCTACAAGCTCACATTTTGAAAGAGATTTGGTGTAGACTCAGGTCCGTCTTACTAAGAATAGAGGGTTTATAAGTGGTTAATATGGTTAATACACACTGGAGATGTTCCAGCCCGGTGCCCTGTGTCTTATTTAATTGAACTGACTCACCCCTCTCGCAGTGTTGCCCTCCATATCCTAGAGGGCAATCGCAGCTGAAGGAGCCCCATAGGTTGACGCACGTTCCCCCGTTCAGGCACGGACTGTTGTTGCAGAAGTGTCTCTTGGCGGCACATCCTGCGGAGATGAGGAAATGAAATGCCTGTTAAGTGTGTTTGCTCTGAGCCGCCTCATTATTCTGTCGCAGTGGCAGCGAGATGGAGGATAATCAATGTTCCTATCAGGTAGCAGGAGCATTTCACAGCATCTTCTGCTCCCCGCTGCGCTCGCTACTTCCACTGCGGTGTTAAACAAGGCAGTGGTGGAAAGTAACTAAGTACTTTTACTCAAGTACTGTACTTGTAAGTACAATTTTGGGATACAATTTTTGTAGTCCTTTTTTTGAGTGGTGCCAACCACTCCTACATTTGACTTTGTCCGTATGTCCGTCCGTCCGTATGTCCGTCCGTATGTTTGAGCACGGCTGATTGGTCAAGATTCACGTGACATGTGACAATATGTTGTCACGTGTCACGTGACAACATATTGTTGCTGATTGCAACACAAGGATGCAACCAGTTACACTTTCAAAGGCACCACTCTCTTCACACTGGGTGTGATTTTTTAATATACTTCTACTACACTACATCCGATCCAAAAGGCAAAATTGTACTTATTTGACAGCTTTAGTTATAAGTTACTTTGCAGATTTATATTATTATTACAAAACATACATTAACCACTTAAGCCCAATTTTATACTTAGGCTATTCAAAATTAGCTCATCTACAGTACAAGCTCACAACGCATCGCATCGCGCTGTGAGCTTGTAGGACAACTATTTTTGAAAACATTTGAGACATTTAGAAAGATCTTACTTTTACTTTGGTAATTTAATACTTTAATATTTTCATGCCAATACTTTTGTAGTTTTACTCAAGTAAAACTTTGAATGCAGGACAGAAACAGAGTATTTCTATATTGTGATATTGCGTAACGTAAGTAAGAAACTAGGCTACTCCGGCGATGCACTGCACAATGTTCACAGCTGTGGTAGATGAAAGTAATCGTGAACTTTGAAAGTGCGCAGATGGCAAACAGCAGGCTGCGATGTCACATACTGTACCTGGCAAAGTGCCATTGTTGGCGATGAAGCTGGCCATGTCTATCTGGCGATTGTCAATGAGCAAGTTCTTCATGCAGCCCACGAACTGGCGGTTCTGAACGGGGAAGTCTTCGGGGAGCTTGGGCACGCCTCCGAGGAGCAGAGGGCCCGTTAGGTCCAGGGATCTGATGAACAAAGAACCCGGGTCTGTTTTAAACAGCTCATGCTTTGCTCTGCATCCAGCAAAACAAACTGACCACCCAAAACATTTCTTATTTTCTGTCAATTACACTCCCCATGAAACCTTGAATTCATGGAGATTTTTTTGTTTTTGTCAGCAGTCCTGAGCCAATAATTTGATGACCAGGTGGCTGGTCCTACCGGAGACTCCACTGGTCATCAAATTATTGGCTCAGGAATGCGACAAAAACTAAAAAATCTCCATGAATTCAAAGCTTCATAGGGTGTGTAATTGATAGAAAATAAATATTTCTTTAAGTGAACTAGTACTCTAAACTACTACTAAGCCCTATTTCAAAAATAGCTAAAATAGCCAATCTACAAGCCTATAACACACTGCAAAACATTGTGAGCTTGTAGATGTTTTACAGAATTTCACCTATAGTGACAACCTAGTGTGGCCAAAATAGGCACACCAGGTTGGCAGTGGTTAACAACACTGGAGCAGTGGACGTTAAAAAGGTAACAGCAACACAGTTTTGCTGAGTTATTATAGTTTTTCCTGTACGAGTTGAAAAGGCTACAGCATAAACACCCCGAGGAAGAATAATTGACTTGAAAGAATGATCGTTTATCTCCCAATTGGATGAGCAGTCACTTTAGAAAATAAATTAATCAGTGGAATCATTAAAATCACTGCAGAACTATTAACTTTGAATAAGAGCATACATTAAATACAAAGCAGAAAAAAAGTAATAACGTTTATGATTGAAATTCTCCAGTTCAATTACAACTCACTTTTTTACTATAGCCAATGTCTTTTCTGAGTACTTACTTTTTAGATCCTGATTGGCTGCCCTGGGCAGCGCAGGTGTAGTTTCCAATCATGTGACCGAACCTCAGGGCCACCGAGGTGTCACAGTTATCCACGTTCACAATGACAACCTTTTGGTCCGAGGGTCCCTGAGGCAGTCCGGCCTGGTTTAGGATTGGCTGCGGGGTTGACAGACAAAGTCATGAATATCATTCCACTTCTGGGGAGCCGATGGCATAGTGGTTAAGGCGCACACCACATAGAGGCTCAAATGCAGCCTGACAGCAAGTCGCAAGTTCGATTCCCGAGCCTGGCGACCTTTGCTGCGTGTCGATCCCTGTCTCTCTCTCTCTCTCACTGTTTTCTTTTGTGTTTCCTTTGTGTCACTCTCCTCTCCACAATCCAAATAAAGGCCCCCAAAAACATTATCAAAAGATAAATAAAACACTTCTGCTTGGCCTGCAATATGTGTACTCAGCAATAATTCTGTGAATACTTAAAATTCTATTATAATATAATAATATGATGGGATTTGAAAAGGATTCTGCATGAGTATAATGAACAAAACGCACAACAATTCACCATGCCACTAACTGCTCCAGTTTGAAATGAAGACAAATGTTTTCATTTCTTTGTTGCTATTGAGTTTAAATCATTTTACTTGCCCCTTACAACAGTTGTTGAACAATGAACAATGAAATGCAAGCACCTGTACATAAAAATACTGTTATTTATTTACAAAATTACATCACTGTGTTATTACAGCATGTATAATGATGAATTATTTGTGGTTGTCTGTATGTATGAAAAGAACCTAAAAGACTTGCTACAACAATTTATCATGTTTCACAACTACTTGGAAAACATGGTTGTCTTACATGAAATTGTCATTTGTATCACAACCTTCTCTGTTGCTAGTTTCCACTTTAAAAAAAAAAATAATTCACACCAAAACAGCTACAGCTAAAAAAAGCAGTGGCTGCTAAACACACGTGCACAAACACTTTGTGCACTTCCCTTCTCCCACAAACACACACACACACACACACACGCACACGCACACACACACACACACACACACACACACACACACACACACACACACACACACACACACACGAAAGGGGCCTAGCGCCCTTCTCAGGCCAGAGGTCCCGACAAAAGGATCTTTTTCATTGTCAGTGAAATCAATGGTGGGAGCAACAAGAGGAGGAGGGGTTTGAGGCGGAGAGAATAATGATCCTGTCAATAAAGGTCACAACCTCTTTTCAAACGGGACCGCTCCTCTGAGGTCATGTAGAGCTCATATTAACTATAAGTATAGGTTCAAGCTGGTGTCGCGCGCTGCTGCCACCGTGATGAGAGGAGCGGCCTCCCTCCCACAGAGAGAGAGAGGACGGTCCCAGTGAAGCTGTCCACTGGTCAGACAGGATTTAACAGGAATTAAGACCGTCTGGGGTCCAGGAATGATAGGAGGGCCTTGGGCGGGGTGAGCGCAATGCTGCTAGGTATCTATCTAGGGAAAGATAGTGGAGTGCTTGTTTTTATGTTTGTACTGTATATGTTACTGTTATGTATTTTTTTTTACTTATTAACTGTTGATTGTGAGAGGACCGCAATGGAAATAAGTCTTAGGACTTTATTGTGTTATCCTTGAACTGCAGTAACCCTGTGGTTTTATTGCATTTCAAATAAATCAAATCAAAGTTAAGAATATGCACAGGGGTTTATTATTGGTTATCTTTAAGTGTAATTTATGTGTTGTGGAACAATCAGATATTCTCTGCAAAAGACATGGTTGTGCAACATTTAAATTAGCCCCTCAATCCTACCAAACCAAAAGTGACCTCATTTTATGCAAAAGCCTTACAAATTATAATAGAACATATGATAAACATCTACTGCTATGACTGCCCCTTTGTGACTGTCTGATCCCTTACTTTAATGTTGCTAAGATAAGATCCCGAGTGGATTGGACAGAAATATGCTGCCACCCAAGCAGACATCGCAGGCGTCACTTTAGGTCAACTTTCGCACTGGAATGTTGTAGCGAAGCCACATCGCCCCAATGCAATATAGAAGGGACTACTGCTTGGCCAAATTTCTCTCACATGGCCCTTCAGCTGCACCCACTGAGGAGATTAGATGATATCTCTGTGAGCCATGAATACTGCCGTCTAATTGAGAAGCTGCCAGTAATTCCATGCCTGTCTCGGTGGGCGTTCTTGTGATCAATGATGGAATGAATGATAGAAATGCAAAGAACACTACTCCTTAACTTGGAAAGAACAAGAGCCAGCCTCTCACAGCACCTTATGTCCACCTATGAATGACCTAAGATGTAACAGCAATGTCAACTCTCCTCTCCATAAGTATTGGAGTATTTAGTAATCTATACAACAAATAAATGAATTGCATTAGTGATTTGATGAGTGCATGGAGGCACCTTTACTATTCAAAAGCATAGTGGAGAGTGAAAGGACAGCTAAAATGCTATGATGACAATCCACAATCACACTGCAAAGCCTGAGCATTGCAAAAATCACAGTTTCTTTTCAGTACCACCCCTGTTGAGTCGGAAGATCATTCAGCACGTTTGTGGCAAATTTGTCGACGATGGAGCGAGTAAGAAAGCAAGCGTTGTGAAAAGTCCTGTTGGGATTGTCATAGTTTCAAATCATCCGACACGCTCTTTTCCACGGTTTCATCCTGCTATAATGCCAGGTCCAAAACTGACTCTGGGCCAGATCCGCTGGTCCTTTCACTGACCTCCCTACTGTGTGCCATGGCACCCAGGGGCCCCTGGCTTGCTACACTACAGCCACCATCAGTCACGGCTGTTGACTCTCCTATAATGACTGTCTGCTAATGCCTTTTCTGGCAGAACAAAGCCCAAGTCCTGTCAGCGCTGATTGGAAGGTACATATTTACTCACAGGACTACATTAAACAGTGTTCTCACATGCCGCGACAGGGGGGATTGTGGAGGATATGAGTACCCCGTCAGTCCGTCACCCTTCTATGACAGGGACGCGCACAAGGAGGTTCATGGGCGACAAACTACGCAAATATGGCATCATGTGAGATTGACTGGAAAGCCATAGCAACCAGAGGGGTGGCCCTGAAGCGCCGCCGTGTCGCCCGTTCAAAACCCAGAGTCAATACTCCTCTCTGCTTTTCTTCTTCTCCATCCATTTGGTCCTCTCCTGCCTCGCTTTTCTGTCCTTGCCGGAGAACAGAGAGCGAGAGAGGCACCTTCCCCGGGGCTGCATCATTCACTGCCCGTGGTCCCAATGGAAGCAGAGCGGAGCACAAAGGCAGCGGTCATTGCCATTCTCCACAGTCCCCACTCCTCCTGAAAGGCACATTTCAATCTAAAATGCCCCCCCCCCCCCTCCTCCCCCCACCTCATCCCGCCCCACCCCCTGCGGACAGGGACAGGCCAGTCTAGGCCACCGTGGGATACCTCAAGAGGGAGGAGCTGTCTTTCTACCTCGGTGACTCGCAGGACCTGGACTACATGAGCTCACCGCGGCTGTAGAGGCTGAGGACTTTGATTTGGAGGGATTAGCTCAACTAGTGCAGCAGGGTCCTGGGGTTCAGATTCTCTCCTCTTTTATGGGGCCTTTTTTGTTTTTTACAGTGTCCCATATTAAGTTGATGCATTGCAGTCAAGGGGACAAAGGGGCTGATGTTATAAATGACATATAAACCCGGGGATGTTGAATGTAGCGGAAACAAAACAAACAAAACGAAATGTCCTCTATGGGGTCCAAGAGCTGCTGGATTACCAACGCTGACAGCAAACAAGTCTATAAATCAATGGTAAATATGTAAAACATTTACATGTAAAAGTACTAGGTCAACCTAAAGAGCAAATGATTCAGAGATTCATTGGACTTTGGGATTTGTACTAAAGTGATTAATGAGAGTGTAATGTCTTCCCTGGAAGGCAACCAAAGCGTTTTTTTTCGTCCAATGGGCCACAAGATGTTGTTGTGCCCCCCCTCCTGCATTACTTCTGCTGGCTGGAATCTGACACGGCCATGTTATCATAGACATTGAATAGAATATCCACGCTGGGGGAGTTGCCTGGCAACATCTTTATGATGCAAAGTGACTTCCTGAATAGGCGAAAATGTAACATCCTGTGTGCTGGTCTGGGGTGTGTGTGTGTGTGTGTGTGTGTGTGTGTGTGTTGGGGGGGGGGGGGGGGGGGGTTCCATACATTCCCCACTGATTTATTTCAAAAGTTGCCCCTGTTGAACCATATTTGTCAAAACATAGATAAGCGTCTGTCAACTCAAACAGTCGTTTTCAAAGTGGGGTCCAGGGACCCTCAGGGTACCTTGAGGGACCCTTAAAGGGTCTGTAACTCTTGAGAGTGTACAGATAGAACCAAAAGGACCCTGTAAGGGTCCATTTGCACACTCTCAACAGTTATTGATATTAACCACTGGGCTAAAACATTCTCCACCGTTTTGTTTCTTGCTCCCAGTTCAGCTCACTAACTTCTGTCCGTCTCTCTTTGTCTCTCTCTCTCTCCTCCCTCATTCCACTGTGTCTAGCTGGCACACTGGCACTCGTCCAGATCATCGGCCTGTCACCGATAACTCTTTGGAGTGACACAGCAGCAGCTCTAAGCAAGTGACAAAAAAAACCCATCACATCTCAGGGTTTTCTGGCCACAGTGGGCAAAATCCAGGGTGTTAATTTCAATCAGAGGGTGAAATGGACCACATTTGTGCTGCACACTCAGTACTGCTTTTCATTTATGAAAATCCAGGTGCCAATGTGATAATACGGCGAAGAGCGACGGTTATCAACGGGCCAATTATTGTGCATTCAAACTAAACCTGTTCTGTCTGTTAAACTGCAATTAAGTATGTCTGTGTGCCGATTTCAGTCCAAATGCAACAATGAGTGGTATTCCTGCTGTCATAGGCTGGTGGTTTAGACTAAATAATCCTGCTCTCAGACTCTCATTATCCTGCCATCCTCTGGCTTCTGTGAACGGACAGGTAACATCCACTCCAGTATAAATGGGTTGTGTGTGGCATCTTAACCCATTTAGACCTGAGGCAGATTCTACAAATGCCTTCTAAATCCTAACAGTTTTTTGAAAAAACTATGTCAGTGGTTCTCAAACCTTTTCATGTCAAGGACCCCAAAATGTATATGTATTCGGCCACGGACACCCCATCTCAAAATATTTAGTTCCAGCCAGGGACCCCCCCAAAAGCAAAGATTTGAGTAAAACATTTTCACTTAAAAAAAATATATAATATTCAAAGATTTGCACACATTTTTGAATAGCCAAAGAAATCTTAAAATGACACAGATGCGTTCCCGGTCTTAATGGGTTAACCTAGTTTGAAACTAACCAATCACAAACCGCCCTCTATAAATGCATCTCTCTGGCGCTGCGGATCGTCCCCCCTATATGATAGGGGACCAAATTGTCCTACATTCTATTGCTTCTGGCGTACCTTGTTGTAATAGTGGACTTGGACCACGTGCCACTGTCCGTCGCTGACCCCTCCGAGGATGTACGGTGACACTGTAGTCTTGGTTTCACCTGAAATCAAATGACAGCGATGGCATTGTATCTAAGTATGCGTGTCCTGGAAAAAGGAACGTTTTCACACACACACAAAATAGCAGATCTACAAGCTCACGAGGTGTTGTGACGCGCCGTGACCTTGTAGATCTGCTATTTTTGCTGCACGATACCGTTGTACGAAGAATAATAAAATATGGTTTAACCATTATTTCTCCTACTATACCTGCAGAGAAGGTGAGCTGGATCTGCTCGTTGATGATTTCCATGGCAATGAAGTCGTGCTTTTCGTTAAAGCGACCGTTGTAGAGTAATAAACCATTGGGCTCTTTGGTGGCAAATCTGGAAAACAGAAGAAATGCAGATATTCTTGACAACCAAAATGTACCAAGACATAAACAGTGTTTCATTTACAGCAGTGGTTCTCAACCAGTGGTCCGGGGACCACTAGTGGCCCTTGAGGTGGTTCCAGGTGGTCCCCTAAAAAATGACGGGTCCATTTGGTTTCATTTTACGCTCTAAAGAGTAAAATTATTGTTAAACGTCTGCATTACTTAATTAAAGAATTGTTATTTTGATCAACGTTTGCCTGTTATCTCTCCTACATGGTACCAACATCAATACAGCATGGAATTGTGGACAATATCGATAACAAAATATTCGAAGTCTTGGGTCTGAGAGTCTAAAACTCATCAAATGGTGGTCCGTGGCTCAAATGCAGAATAAATACTGATCCTTGATATGAAAAGGGTTGAAAACAACTGATTTACAGTATAAAAAACAAATAGCTGTTCTGAGCAGGTCAACCGTGTAATGGTGCACAAGGACATGCAAGGACAGGCATTGAACAAATCTTCTAGAACTGTAGCTTGTACCAATTTGTAGGTTCTTGCCCTCAATCCCATTCTTTAACACCGAGTGCCACACGGAGAGCATTATTAATCTTTAGGTTACAATTACAATTAAGGCATTTAGCAGATGCTCTCATCCAGAGCAACTTAACCCATTAAGACCTGAGACCGATTCTAATGGGTTAAAAAGTGCAAGATCAGAGTAAATTACATAAATGACATAAGTTGACCAGAATAGGAAGTCACATTTTCACGGTCTTTAGGGAGACACAGCATACATATAATTATGACAATAGTCATTTTGGCAGGACACCTTGCTCAGAGGCACTTCACCTGGCATTTTATGTGCAGGTGATTCAATAGGAACAGGAGAGTGAACCATCAACCATTCAGTCTCTGTTCAGCCTCTCTAATCTCAAGACCCCATTGTTGCCACTTCAACCATTTTACATAACTGATATCCTGCAACATGTTGTATTGTGGTTTGTCTAATTTTTAACATACAAATTGAGCCTGGAGATCTTTAAATTATGCAGTTATGTCCCATATTAAGAGAACATTCACATTCAGGCATGTCCTATTACAGAAAAAATGTCTGCATTATATGTAAATGTCTGATGTATTTAAGCTTGTTTTCCTTTCATAGTTGTAGTTCTACTATGGCAAAGTAACGCAGTATGCCATGTGATTTGCCAAGGAAGAAAAGAGGGCAAGATTTTAACAATGCAAAAATTTTACACAGATCACTGAACAGCTAACCCGGGTTAACCACGAGACACTGAGACAGACTGAGACCAAGGGAAGCACCACACGTACGCGTGCGCGCAACACGCACGTGCACGCACACGCACACACACACACGCACACACACACACACACACACACACACACACACACACACACACACACACACGAACGTGCAGTGTAATCATGGCTAAAAGCACACTACGGAAACACAGAAACTGCATGCCATGATTGAATAGGTACTACGGTGTGAGATAAAAAAAGAAAAAGAGACAGAAAACTGGGGCAATGTCAATGCTAGGGGGGTGTAGCAGGAAAGCCAAGACTGGAAGTAACTGGAAGCAAGCAGATGCATTAAACATAGACCAGGAAACAACTATAGCTTCAAGATGCATTTAGTTTTCTTCTAACAGAGGAAAACAAAAACAGCTGCTGAAACCACCACCTGAATTTAACCTCTCTGTTTACGTTGAAGCTGAGACTGAAGAGTGGCCATGCATGTAGCCTGTTTTCATACTAATGCTCTGATTATAACATTTGATTTGAATAAAGCATTGCATCTCTGCACCTTCCTAACAAGGGATCACCCTGTCAGCTCTGTTCACAGTTTGACCACATGGTTTATTAACAACAGTTTACTCGCCAGGCGTGCTCTGTGGGTTTAAATGTAATTTAAGAATAAGCTTACAAGGATATCTGAAACTATGTCATATCAGATATATGTATACATGACCACCAATAGGATTTACCCTGATCCATCTTCCTGGGGACCACACAGTGAAGAAACCAAGAGAGTCTTCTCTGAGAACTGACAAACCTGACATTCCTGTGGCTTACAGGCATTCTTACTTGCTGCCAGGTCCAACCCAGCCTGTTCAGACAGTCAATTGCTTCACTGACATGTGATCCAAAATGGCAATAATCCAGTAATAGGTCTAATTTACTCTTATTCCAAACAGGCTGACCTCGAGAGAAAACCTCAACTCGATCAGATCCAATCAAAACTAGTGTGGTTTCGCTCAGTTATTAATCAAATGCACATTTCAACTACTTTTCAGGCAGATTGGGTTGATAATTGAGTTGCAGCCGTCATGTAAACAGCATCATTGTCAGACAGCTGCAGTGGAATAATGTGTTGTCAGTAAGGGGTTGTAATTCCCACACCAACACATCTTGGGACGCTCTCGCAGAATATCGAGTGTTTGTTTCCTCCTGTCCTTCGGGGGCGGGGGTATCTTGTGTGTACTGCTGTATGTGCAGTATTCCTAATCTAGGAGTATGGCCATGGGACATGACACTGCTGACTAGCTTACTGACAAAAAATTATAATCATGAGTTCAGAGGAGAGCAAAAGGGGACACACTGATGCATAATATCACAGACAAAACACAGATAAAATGCTAAGAAAGCTACAAGACATTCAATCAAAGAAAAAAATAACTCATCTTCCCCGTCTTAAGCCTGAGGCATCATGATGCATTTTTAGCTTAATTATCAGATATTTTCCTATAGTATAAATGAGGCTTTAGCCTTCAAGCATCTGATGTATCGATTTAAAAGGCTTATCCGCCTTGCCCCCCGAGCCCTCTGAACTATAAGAGTAATCAGCCGGAACTAAATACGGACTCCATTGGCATCATTACATGTCACATTAGGCACCCGTCAGTAGAAATAACAACCAGTCCACCATTATGTAGAAACCGTGTCATGGCACGCGACATGGTGCAACACACATAAGATGTACACAGCGGTGAAAAGAACTCCTATGACTGAAAGCAATGTGGCTGTAGGCTGATTCTAAAATGCTTTGATAGCTAACGAGAGAGAAAAAATAATCAGTGCACAGCATCATCGAGGTAGTTTCAAGCTTGCATCCCGCACTGCACCACAATACTGGAATGGAAAGTCTTGTCTAACAGAATTTTTAATAATCGTTTTTTTGGTGACCAAACAGTGCAGGATTCTTTATTAGATAATGAGAAGTTCTTAGATTTATTTTACTAAGATCATCTGCAATCATTATGTATTCATTACTTAGGGGATTTCTTGTTTTTGTGAAAATGAAAAACAAGCAAACACAAACAAATAAATAAATAAATAGAGCTACCAGATATATTGAATTGGGGTTGAAATTAACAGTAATATCATCAATGTTCTATATTATGTCATTCTTCTATCAAGGTTTATTTTTGTGCACTTTCCTTCAAACCTCGACTAGTGTGCCGGAGTTTTCCTGGGCCACAGTGTTGTTGTTGCAACAAATCCCAGAACAAGCACTGTCTGTGCGGGTTTACAGTAAACAGGATCTAGGTCTTAGCTGCTCTTTATGGCCGAAACCTGATCAATGCCATCTCGGGTAACGGGGGCTACACGCTGAGCTCACCTGCCTCAAAGCCCCCTAGACATCAGCAGCTTTTACTCACCGACTGCTTCACACATCTCTCTGAACAGTCGGTGAAATGTAGACAGGCTTTTGAAAAACAAAACAACCAAAAAACAAACTGGTCTGAGCGGTTCTTCATCAATTACACTGCCACCTGAGCCTCACACAGAGAAAGCCCAAATCCATAAAACTCAACAAAAGGCATATCGCTTTCACCAACACCCATTATTAGCGTCAACCCCTGAGCAGCATGTCTAAAGTGACATGTATCTCAATAAGTAAAGCAGTATGCCGGTACACATCTCCTCTGATACCTTCCCAGAGGTGACGGCTTTGTTATGATGGATATATCACACGGAATTAAGTGCTTCCCATTGTTGCTTATATTTCATCGCACGGCGCGTTTCCTTCAGCTCACGACAGATTCTCATTAACACGGAGGTCCTGCTGTGTTTGCATGTGTTCAGTATTCACAGGTCATCTGTTTATTCCAGAGCACTACACACTCCTCCCCCCCACACATCCACCGCCAACAACTGGCAAAGCACCTCACTAAAGGCTATTTTACTGTGTGCATGTGTGTGTTTACAGCAGTGATGATTTCGTCGACTAAAACTATGATGAAAAATGTTGGTCGACTACCTTTTTTCACTGACGAAAACGTAATAAAAACGAAATAAAAACTAAGCTACGATGACTAAAACTATGAGTAAATATATTGACAATTTCGTCAACAAATAAAAACTAGACTAAAATGTTAGTGAGGAACGAGTGGAGAAGAGATCCACTAGAACTAAAAGACAAGTCATTTTATGTTTGGTTGCGCTCGGGTGTTACGCTCTGAAAATAGCCGATCTACAAGCTCACAACGTGTTGCAGCGCGACGCGTTGTGAGCTTGTAGATCGGCTATTTTCAGCATGCAACTAAGTGTAAAATCAGACGTTACTACGCCATCAAGGCACCGCCAAAATACATGTTAGTCGACTAAATCAACTGTAGATTTAGTCGACTATAATCTTATGATATTTAGTCGACTAAAACTAGACAAAAACTAAAATATTTCAGGCGACTAAAATATGACTAAAACTAAATGGAATTTTATTCAAAAGACTATGACTAAAACTAAATCAAAATTTGCTGTCAAAATCAACACTGGTATACAGTATATATATATATATATATATATATATATATAAAGAAATAAGAATCATACACAAGTGCACAGTAAAAGAACATCCTTGTGAGGAGGAATAATGACCGCATGCACACACACAGACAAACAGCCCAAAGGCAGCGTATATCAGCTTCACCTTGATGAGTGGGACGATGTGGAACTAGGCCAAGCGCTGACTCTATCGTAGCTCAGAGTGACCACTGGGCTGGCATCGACTGTAATAAGATCACAGTCTTGCGTCTGGGATTAATGCTCTTCTTGGTTACACAAGGCCCATCTCCAAAAAAACACAGTCTTCCGCGGACATCGGGGATGACCATTTATCTTCCTTAAAGCTTTCACAGCACATGCACTTTGCAGCACACTGGGTTTTTCACACTGGCACTCTGTATTCCTAAATACAGATAACACACTCCTCCCGTGCCAGAGGTCCTCTATAAAAGTGGCCTGTTAAGTGATTCCATTATTGTTATAAAACACCATTATGGTTACATAAAGTGTGGGGGGCAGAGGGTTTAGAGGGGGGGTGTTTAGGCAAAGACCATGCTTTACGCCGCTGAGCATGCAGGCAAAAGCGGGACGTCGGGGGCGGACGATTTGACAAGAGTGCCTCACAGAATGTGGAGGGGAACGCTGGAACATGAGTGGGAGTGAATGACGGGGGTACGTGGTTGGAACCACGCGGCCCGATTGCATGGAGAGAGGGGTGTCACAGTATACTCACGTGAGGGAGAGGGTGAAGTGGAAGCGCTGACGGAGGCCCTTGAAGGTTAAGAAGGACTGGGGAGGAAAGTTGCGGGTGGTCATCTCGCAGTAAGGCTTCTCGTAGCCGCCCGACGGGCACTCGCACCTGAACCCGCCCACCAGCAGGTTGACGCACGTGCCTCCGTTCTTGCAGACTCCCGGGGCACAGCGGCCCGAACGGGATGACAGCTCACACCGCTCACCTGGAGTAATGGTAAGAGAGAGGGAGAGAGAGAGATTGAGAGAGAGAGGGGCAGACAACGATGGATGGGGGATTAATATTGTGTGTGTCTGTGACAAATAGGTTTTGCTACAGCTGTCAATGCGGCTGCATCCTCAGGGATGCCAAGGCACACAGCCATCGTTCTCCCTTACAGTTTGTCACATCTCTATTCACTACACAGCAGCCGTCCAGCACAGCAAGTACCGAGCCGCGTCACACCTTCTGACATTTCATTTCTAATATATCAATGAATCGACACAAAGAACATTCAAATCGATTTTTTATAATCGACATTAAATTGATTAGTCAAATGAACCACCCAGTTATGCCCTGTATCATACTTCATTGTACAATTCATTGTGGCATCGCGTGCGAAAATAGCCACTCTACCAGCTCTACTTCAGGTCCAATCAGGCTGACAGTGACAGAATGTGATGGTTGTGTTTGAGGGGAGGAGAGAAAATACAGTAGTACTGGTACAGAATACAGTATTAGTGGTAATAGTATACAAGAAGTAGTTTTATAGACTACAGTAGAGGTGTAGAATACAGTACTTGTGGTATAGTAATGGTTTTTAGAATACAATAGTATGGTAATGATGATTTACAATACAGTAGTAGTAGTAGTGGTATAATGAGGCAGTGTGAGAGAAGAGGGAAAGTGTGTCACAGTGAGTGGAGCGGACTGCCATACTCCGCGTTCCTGTAGCCCACATCCCCACATGTGCCATTTGTCTCCCTTCTCCGGATGGGAGGCTGCTGGCACAGTTGCTAGGGTCGAGACTGGATGCTTCCATGCATGAACTGAGAATCTGTGTCAAAGCCACTCAGTCAGCAGCAGTGTGGAACACTTCCGCCGTGCGTGTAGTAGTACTGAGTACTGACTGGCACACATAGGGTGCAGACAAAGATGCGTCTTTATGTTGTAGAGTAGACCATTGACAAACATGGCTCTTGTTTACTCCAATACGATTAATCACTATCCTAACGTCAACGGAAGATACAGTTTATTAATTATCTTTGTAGGGCTATTGCCCATTC
Organism: Gymnoscopelus microlampas; assembly: GCF_963454915.1. NCBI lineage: Eukaryota > Metazoa > Chordata > Actinopteri > Myctophiformes > Myctophidae > Gymnoscopelus > Gymnoscopelus microlampas. Next base: position 46,652,542 of record NC_139944.1, on the reverse strand, counting down.
ATTCAAATGAAATCCCAAGGAGGCTGCAGATGAGACTCAATATAGAACTGGAAATGTATTGATTTGCTAATATAAATTTGATTTGAATGGCAGTGATTAAAAGCCTCCATTATGCTACAAACCAACAACATGCAGCTTCTAATCTGCCACTGTACTCCATCAAACCATGGCAATGCATTAGCGTTTTCTTCCCAATGTTGAGCGTTTACAAGCAATAACTTCCAGTCGGCTAGAAAACAAACTACCTTACAGCTTTCTGGTAAATAATTCAGCCACTTGCTCTCAGCAACAAGCGTATTCTGTCTCTTTAAGGAGAGTTACTACAGGTGAATATGCAAAAAAATATTCCTGTCCTATCAGAATGAAAAAGATGAACAAATGAATATACACAAAAGGTTTTTTGTATTGTTAGTTTTAGTGCCCCCCAATAACTTACACAAATGATGTGCACTCATTTGCATATTATGTAAAACATATTATTGACTTAATAGATGAGGTCAGAACATTATGGTTTGTTTTAATGTGATCAATAACTTATTGGTTGGTAATATACAGAGGTTTTTTGTCAGGCTTTTAATTCAATTATGTTAAAATACACTTATAATATAATGCCACAAAAACAAAAACAGAAAATATATATACAGAAAATCCGTCCAAACATCTTTAGCTTCCAAAGCAGTATGTAGACAATTTAACATTTTGAGAAAATTGGCATTAGAAATTTAAATGTTTGTTTACCTGGTAACGGTTTTATAAAATCATAAAAACTATAATCTGTTACTGCTAACAACTGTGTGCATATTATGAAAGTTTCCAAGTAGTGGAAGCAAACTATATGAATGAATATTGTATGAAAGCAGGATTCTAGTTTCGAGAGAATGCATAGAAACTTAACAGAAGTTAAGTATCTGGTCTGCTCCCTGTTGACACCCTCACAAAGCGCTGTTGTCTTGACTGTAAACTGGGAGAGCCACAGTGTGTTTTTCTCAGTTGGAGATTCCTCTGGGAGAACCCTCCTGTCACAGGTGCATGGCTGTGGAACAGCAGCTCTGGGGCTGGGCAGTGTTACCATGTCCGCTTATTATAAGCGACTTTGGGCTTGTTTTTCTATAAAGTTGCTTGTAAATACTGTATGTATAAGTTTAAAGTGCTCATTTGGCATATAGTCGCTTCATTTGGGCTTGTTTTCAACGACCTGGTTGCTTATTTCTATCGCAAAATCTGGCAACACTGGCTCTGGGTTGCTAGGTGAGCGGCACTGTGACTGCAAGGTGGGGAGGAGTGCATGTCAGCTTATAGTCACAACTCCACTGAACGCCCGATCAATTATTTAAGCAGCGTTTCCTCTGCTCTACTTGCAACCCTTCCAAGTCTGCCCTCCCAACCTCCACACTGTTTATTGTCAGCATTAATCATTAAGGCTAGCAAAATGTACAGGGGTCTTCAAGAGATCACACTGGTTTGTGGACCAGCATGACCTCTATGGTTTCTTAAGGTCCTAGATATTGATTTACTTAATAGGATTTTTCAAATATTGTGCCATTGAATCAAGCATTTTGCTACCACAAACTACATTATTGATAAGGGAACTGATTGAGAATTTCATTTCAAAATGAGGCAATTATTTATTTAAACAATAGGGACATTATTGCTGGATAAAAGGAAAGATTTAAGCTCTACTGCATGGGTAAAATATTTCAATATTAACAACATATAAATTGAATAATTTGAGACAATTTCAGACAAGCTCACAACATGCCACGTTGTGAGCTTGTAGATCTGCTATTTTTACTACTTTAAACCTTTTTTATTTTATTTATTTATGGAAATGTATTAGATTTTTTGCTTTTATTCATGCAGTACTTTAGAAAAATATTGGAATTTTTAATTGATAAAAAGTTGTGATTTTGTTGTTTAAACCTTTTTTCATCTTTTGTAATAATATATATATTTTTTTAATGTAGTAGTAGTAGTAGTAGTAGTAGTTTGTTTGGGACACAGTGGTCTCTACACTGTGTACAATTCACCCCACAGTGGACATGGAGAAGCACATGTTCCTGGGGCTGCTAAGTAACAGAAAAGCATCATCTTCTCTCCACGGTGTAGTAGTGGCAGAACACCCCTGAGGGCAACGTGACAACACTGAGCTCTGGGAACCCGAGACTGGGTCGCTCTGTCTCGCACTATAACTGACAGGGCTTTTCCTATTCTAACCCCAGCACCTTTTCTGTTATAGTGAAATGTGAGGACAGGACACAATACTGTACAGTTAGACCAGCTGGGTACACAGCTGACCAGGTCCGATGTGCTCACGCCACCTTTTGACTCACAGCGCACCCGCTAACAGTGGTGGAAAGTAACTAAGTACATTTACCCAAGTACTGTACTTCAGTACAATTGTGAGGTATTTGTATTTACTTCAGTATTTCCAATGTCCAACAACTTTTACTTCTACTCCACTACATCTCGGATCCAAGTATTGTACTTTTACACCACTACATTTATTTGAAAACATTAGTTACTAGTTTCTTTGTAGATTTTGATAATTATAACAAAACATACATTAAACACGCGAGAGAGAGAGAGAGAGAGAGAGAGAGAGAGAGAGAGAGAGAGAGAGAGAGAGAGAGAGAGAGAGGGAGAGAGAGAGAGGGAGAGAGAGACACACACACACACACACACACACACACACACACACACACACACACACACACACACACACACACACACACACACACACACACACACAGAGAAGAGGACATTCTGTATCTGTGATTCCGATAAATAAACGTTTTGTTACCACCACGCCAGTGAGTTTGACACTGACGAAGGCTAGATAGCCGAAACGTCTGTTCATTTTAGAGACGTGTACAAAATAATGAAAAAGTCAACTCACTCTTGCTACTTTGAGTGCGACGACCCATTACTTTTATAAATGTATCTGTGATTCCATCATGTTATCATGACGAAGGTCAGTTGGCACACGTGATAGAGGGATAGATTTTGGGCATGTCATAGGCAAACATGCCCAAATGTTTTAAAAAATGTTCTGAAATGTTCCAACATTTTTGAAAACAGCAAAAATAGCCAATCTACATTGGCATTGCTCACAACACGTCACGATGCAACACGTTGTGAGTGTTGTAGATCGACTGTTACCGTATTATACATATAGGGGCTTAGGTGGTTAAAGTGTCACTATGCCAGTGCGTAAGCTTACAGTATGTTTAGTTTAGTTATTCAAATTAAACATAATGTTTAGTGGTGGCGTGGTGCACGCACTGCCATTCCATAGTGCGATATACATTCCTAGAGTAAGCTAGAAGTGCATTCATGCATTTTATTTAACTTAATAATACATAACCAGAGGCCATTAAGACACGGCCATGTAGAGGTTGGCGGTACGCTGATGAAATATTGCTACGGGCATATGCAATATGATAACAGTCAACAGTCAGAATAATTTCATCTACCCGCCTTGGGGATATGTTGAGAAAAACAGCTACAGTATATATAAGACCAAAATGTAGGTTGGCGAAGGGTTATTCAGTCTGGGTCGTCTATCTACATGCAGACTGACTCAGACATGTTTGATCTTTCACTATATATGTCCTTATGAACATTGCTTCTTCTCTTGATAGATTTTCCTCGCTTTTCCACCCAACCGCCATCTGGCAACGCCTACGGGCCAACAGTTCTGCATCAAGTACATGCACACGCGCACACACACACACACACACACACACACACACACACACACACACACACACACACACACACACACACACACACACACACACACACACACACACACACACACACACACACACACACACACACACACACAGCATCCTATGCACATATGATCACAGCTATTCAGCACATACTTACCCACACTCCCACCTGGAGTGAGCAATTTAACATACGCACAGTCACACATGCACGAGCGCACGCACACACACGCACACGCACACACACACACACACACACACACACACACACACACACACACACACACACACACACCGAGTAATTGAGTCCAACATACTTAGGCACTGAGCACAGTGGGGAGAACGGTGAATTCAACACTCACTGAGGCAGAACAGTGGGAGATGTAGATTACAGAGGAAAATCCATCAAATAAAAGCGGTCGTTTTCAACATGACTGAATGACCTTGTTGGAACAAATAGAAAGAAGCAGACAGGATAATTGAGAGACATCCTGAATCATCAACAAGAAAAGAGAAAAAAGCATGTGTGACTAAATTAATTCTGGTTCTTTGGTGGTAGCATATTGAAACTAAGAAAATAATGACATCTGTGCCCAATCCAATGGATGTTGATTTAAGATAATTCTCCTGTGTTGGTGTGGTGTCAAGACCATTTTGAACTAAAACTACATAAATCTGCTACTTCACTGAAGCATTGAGGAATTTCTGATTAAAATGTTGCTGAAGTAGGATTTGTGGGTTGCGGTTTATAAACACAACATTCTAAGTTGTCTCCTCTTCTCCGGCTCAAGGACACCAATAGTGCACACCTACTGCCCCAAGGTTGACGGGCACTGGCAGAAACATCCGGAACCAGTCAGATAAGAAAACATCGGCACAGGGAAGGGTCTCTGCAGATTTAGACACGGCCACTGTGCCACACACTTTCATAAGGTCATAAGTGATGACTGAGAGGGATTATCTTTGTGAGTCTATATATGTTTTAGAAATAAACTTGCTGCTATACCAAGTCAAGTCAAGTCAAGTCAATTTTATTTATAGAGCACATTTAAAAACAACCAAGGCTGACCAAAGTGCTGTACAACAGGGTTAAAATACACACAAAAAAAGCATCAAATACATACACAAGCAAAAAATACACAGGACAAAAACAAAACAGGAAGAACAACAATATATACAAAAAAGCAATAATACAAAAATCATAGCAAAAAGGCAAGTAGCATAAAAGAGAAAAAGTGGGAGCACGTGGACAGGTGTCCAACAATTTCTACTATTTACTAGTTTACAATTTAAAAGGCCTGGGAGAACAGGTGCGTTTTTAGACTGTTTTTAAAAATTTCCAAAGAGGGTGCAGCCCTAATGGATGGTGGTAGATTATTCCATAGTCTTGGGGCAGCAGCCGAAAAGGCACGGTCCCCTTTTGTTCTCAGGCGGGTGTGTGGGACTTTGAGGAGCCCTTGATCCGCTGATCTTAGTGTCCTAGTGTTGTCGGGGGGGGGAAGCATCTCGGAAATGTAGGGAGGAGCCAATCCATGGTGGGCTTTATAGGCGAATAATAGAATTTTAAAATCTACTCTAAATTTGACTGGAAGCCAGTGAAGGGATGCCAAAATGGGGGTGATGTGGTCCCACCTTCTGGTGCCAGTCAGGAGCCTTGCAGCCGCATTTTGGACGAGCTGCAGTCTGGAAAGGGAGGTATTAGAGACACCTGCATACAGTGAGTTGCAGTAATCTAGGCGGGAGGAGATGAGGGCATGAATTACTTTTTCCAGGTCGGGGGTTGATAGGAAGGTTTTTATTTTGCTGATTTGTCTGAGTTGAAAGAAGGCACCTTTAATAACGGCATTTATTTGTTTGTCGAATTTGAGATCAGAGTCCAGGATTACACCCAAGTTTTTGACATGTGGTTTGCAAGTCAGTGGGCCAAGGGAGGTGGTGATGATGTTTGTTTTGTGAGGGGAGCCAAAGAGAATGATTTCAGTTTTATTGTCGTTGAGCATGAGGAAATTGTCTGACATCCAGGATTTTATGTCTGTGAGGCAGTCTAGCAGGGGATCCAGTGAGTGTGTGTCATTTGGTTTGAGGGGGACATATAACTGTGTGTCATCGGCATAGAGGTGGAAGGAGATGCCGTGTTTCCTCATAATGGAGCCCAGGGGGAGCATATACAGTGAAAAGAGGATGGGGCCCAGGATTGATCCCTGGGGGACCCCGCAGGAGAGGGGGGCGGAGGAGGATGAGGTGTTGCCAAGCTCAACTATGAAGGACCTTTCTGCCATGTACGATTTGAACCAGTTAAGGGCAGTTCCCTGGATGCCAACCTCGTGTTCGAGGCGCAGGGTTAAAATGTTGTGGTCGACAGTGTCAAATGCAGCGCTCAGGTCGAGCAGCACCAGGATGGCACAGTCGCCTGAGTCTATCGCCCGGAAAAGGTCATTTGTGACCTTTAGTAGTGCAGACTCGGTGCTGTGAAGTGATCGAAACCCAGACTGGAAGACCTCGAGGGATGCGTTGTTATCCAGGTAGGTTTGCAGTTGGGAGAGAACGGCCTTCTCGAGGACCTTGGACAGGAATGGTAGTTTTGAAATGGGTCTAAAGTTGGCTGGGATGGTGGGGTCAAGGCTTGGTTTCTTTATTATGGGTTGGACAATTGCATGTTTGAAATAAGACGGGACAATTCCCAAACTGAGGGAGCTGTTAATGATGGACAGGACACTAGGACCCAGGCTGTCGAAAGCCTCTTTAAGGAGGCGAGAGGGAAGAATATCAGATGAGCAGGTTGTGGGTTTCATTTTGGAGACGATGATTGACAGACATGGGAGAGACAGTGGCGTGAACTGACATAAGGTGGCAGTCGGAATGGGAGGGGTGTAGTGGTCAACAGTGGATGGTGAGATGCTGGAGCGAATAGCAGCTACCTTGTCAATAAAAAACTGGAGAAAATGTTCACAGGTGGATTGGGAAGTATCCGGGTTAGCATTTACTTTTGGGTTGATTATGGTGTTTATTGTATCGAAGAGAACTTTTGGCCTGTGACAGTTTTGTGTGATGAGGTTTGAGTAATAGTTTGCTCTCACTGTTTTGACTGTGGTTTGGTAATTTAATATGGAGTCCCTTAGCATATCATATGAAATTTGAAGTTTGTCCTTCTTCCATTTTCGTTCTATTTTCCTACAGTGTTGCCTGGCTGCTCGGGTGGTATCATTTAGCCAGGGTTGTGGATTCAGTTTGGGCTGGCCAGATTTTAGAGGGGCAATGTTGTCGAGTATGTCCAGGCAGGTGGAGTTGAATAGGGTGACCATCTCTTCTATATTCAAATGGGGTGGGGGGGTCTCGATTGTGACAGAGTTTGAGGTGGCTGTGTATGATGTTGTGAATTTACTAACAGTCGAGCTATTTATGTGACGGCAGGGGCGAGTAGGCAGACGGAGTATGGGAGTGTGACAGGGTAGAGGGACATTGAAGAGAATAGGTTTATGGTCAGATGTGCAATATACTTGATCCCAAATATTAATGTTTGATACTGGGAAACCGTGGGATATGATAAGGTCGAGTGTGTGACCGAGCCGGTGTGTGGAGCCTGTGACATGTTGAGTCAGGTTGAAGGAGTCTAACAGGTTTTCAAATTCCCTGACCATGGGTCTGGTGGGACAACATACGTGTATGTTAAAGTCCCCCAGAAACAGAATATTTTCCCATTTTGGCATAATATGCGATAACAGGTCTGAGAAGTCTTCGATGAAGTTTTTGGATTTTGGGGGTCTATACACTACAGCAAGCAGTCCTGGGGTTGATAATTTGAGTTCAAACAGCTGTAGCTCAAAGCTAGGGTAGGAGTAGGTGGTTAAGACACGACAGTGGAAACGTTTATTTATAATTGATGCTAGACCGCCCCCCCGGCCCAGGGATCTGGAGGAGTTAAAAAGGTTGCAGTCTGCGGGACAGAGCACAGAAAGGGGACTTGCTTCCCCAGCTCGGGTCCATGTCTCTGTTATAAATAGGAAATCTAGTCCACGGGAGGTAAAAAAGTCATTTATAATGTCAGGTTTATTGTTCAGGGACCTGGCATTTACCAGGGCCATTTTGGCAATATCAGAATCAATTTGGGTGGGGGTTTCGTATTGTAGTTGAGTGAGATTTCGGGGGTCCACTCCGCCCTTAAGGTGGTTCTGGGGATGGGCTCTGGCCGGACGGTGGGTTTGTAGCACAGAAATGACAAAATTGTTATTTTTGGTGGAGTTGTTGCAGTAATCTGTGGTTTTGCAGGGGAAAATAGAGGGAGGAAGGCCGCCCGACCACAAGGGGGCGGTATAGCGGCTATCTGGTCTGGTTAGGGGGTGACCGGAAGTGTAATCGGACACTTGCGGAGTCGACGGGCCAGCTGTTGTTGCTGTTGTTGTTGTTGTGAATAGTCAATGCGTTGGTAGCGACCGTGTAACTATGGAGCGATGTAGATTGATGCCGAGCATTTGGGAGCCTAGTATGCTCGGATGGAGGCCATCTGCGGCATAAAACGATGGACGGTCCCAAAATAGGTAAAAGTTGTGGATATAGTAGATGTTGTGTGAGAAGCAGGCAAATTGGAGCCAGTGGTGCAGGGCCAGCAGGCGGCTAAGACGGACATCTCCTCGACCGCGACACAGCGTGGGCAGTGGACCAGAGATGTAAATGGACTTTCCGCTGCTGCTGAGGAGGTCAAGGAGATGCGTGAAATGGATTCTGGATTGTTCTGAGTAGCGGTCGTTTGTACCCACATGAAGGATTATCGTTTTGACGGAGGAGGGGAGAGAAGCCAGAACTTCGGGGATTTTCTCCAGGAGTTTAACCGTGGTTGCACCAGGAAAACAGCGTGTAATTGTGTTAGCAGATTTGATGTGCTTGATGATTGAGTCACCAATAAGTAATACAGTGGGGGGTGGGAGGAGTGGTGGAATGGGCGTACGGGGTTGCGATTTTGGTGTGGGGCTGCTGTTCACTACGGGGGGGGTAGACATAGACCTTTGCAGAATGGGGGGGGTGGGCTTCTGCAATGCCTGGTTCCTAGGCCATTCCCAGGTGTTGTACAGTGTGGGAGGGGTGGGCTTTTTTGGTGGCTGGTGCCCAGCGAGACCTTCTGTGCGGCGTTTAACAGCCGTTTTTAACATGTTTTGGCGGACCTTTTTCTGACTAGTGAAAAACCACTATCAACCTGCTTGTTCCATACAGTATAGTATCATCAGCATTTTCACCCAATTAACCACTTAAACCCCATATGGGGAGTCCCTCAGGGCTCTATTCTAGTGTCTTTTCTGTTTTCTGTTATTGTGGGGAAAGCTTTCGCTGAAAATAGCCAATCGACAAGCTCACAATGCGACACAACAAGGTTGTGAGCTTGTCGATCTGCTATTTTCAGCGAAAGCTTTCGCCACAGTACGGATGCTGGGGTTTAAGTGGTTAAATCTGTATCTTGAATGTTTGGTTCTTGACAATGTTTGATAAACGGGGGAGATATATGTCACAATCTAGAAGGAAATTTATCTCAGCCTGTATTTCTTATGGAACAGGGCACTGGCAGATTAATTTCTTTGGCAAGCCACATTGGAATGCTCTATGATGGAATGCTCTATGGAAGTGGTTCCCAACCGTTTTTCCTTGGAACCCCCCTTCTTACATCTGGCCAAAAGCAGAGACCCCCCCATAAGTGCATGCACGCACGTTGTGTTTTTCAGACATATTAACCATTTAAAGTAGTTGACCAAAAAAAGAACTTATTTCGAGCGTCATCACGCTTGAGTCCAAGATGTCTTGTGCTGAGCAGGATATAGAGAGAAATAATGCATTCCAAATCTATTTCTGTTCAGTGCCAGTATTTATCTCTAGAGATGTGACGCCATGCTGTGACGTCACGTGGGCGTTGGCCAAATTAGGCGATCTTAATGCTGGGCGTCGTATCCTTGGTAACACCTATCAATTACACACCACATGAAGCCTTGGAGGTTGTTTTGTTTTAGTCGCATTCCTGAGCCAATAATTTGATGACCGCCGGAGTCTCCGGTATGAGACTCTTAGGAGAGACCCTACCGGAGACTCCGCCGGTCATCAAATAATTGGCTCAGGAATGCGACAAAAACAAAAGAATCTCCATGAATTCAAGCCTTCGTGGGGTGTGCAATTGATAGAAAATAAGTCATTTTTTGGGTGAAGCTACTCCTTTAAGCCCTATGTACTTAGTGGGGGTGGGGAAGCAGATCTACAAGCTCACAACGTGCCGTGATGCGATGCGTTGTGAGCTTGTAGATGTGCAATGTTTGCAATAAAAAATATTTTTTAAATGTTTGACAATATAATAACCTAAAAATGCAAGTTATGATTCTGTGATGTTTAAAGTTTTGGACTACCTCCGCATAGACATGGCCTCATGCCCCCAAGGGACCAGCTCAGCGGCCTTGTGGTTAGAGTGGCCGCCCTGAGACTGGGAGGACAGGGTTCAATCCCCTGGCCAAGTCATACCAAAGACTATATGAAATGGTACCCAATGCCTCCCTGCTTGGCAGTCGGCATCAAGGGTTGGATTAGGGGTAAGTCCCTGCGACATACTGTACTAGCGCCAGGTCCAGTGGGTGTACTTCTACATCATGGCTGAGGGACGTACTTGTACCTCAAGCTACAGAAACAGGAGATAGGCTTCTGACGTATGGGCCACGTGGCTCTTACAAGGGGGGCCCAGACTCGAGGTTGGGAAACACTGCTCTATGATGCAAGGAGCCTGGTTCTGATAGAGCCAGTGTAATGCTCTATGAGCCAGTGTAGTCAGGTCAGGTGGCACCAGAACCTGCAAGCTGTATTCATTTATTACAAGCAGAAGTGAGAAACTACCAAGCTGTGGCCTGAAAGGAGCTTAATATGTTGACATGAGGGGTGTTTTCCAGATTTCCAGATTAATTGTTCTGCTGGGTGTTTATCCCATGTCTTTTCATAACAAGTTACATTAGATGTTTTGTTTTCCCTTAGTGCAAGCCCACACTACAAAACATTTGGGCATAATATTAATCGAAAAAGATGTAAGTCAAGAAATTGACATGATATAATGGAAACCACAACCTCCCGAGAACATCCCAATAACTTTATCAATGTACCTACTTACTCAATTTCTATTTAAAAAAAAGGAAAAGGGACTGCCATTGTTGGGGTTAGTTGAATTGATCATTCATCTAGTAATAACACGGTATGTGGTCCTAGACTAGAACAGAAGCTATGACTCTGGTATCATCAGGCTAGATTAATTCATTCAACTTTTCATTTAAGTTACGAGTTTGCAACTACCTTTACGTTTTCAGAGTCTTTTACTGTTGGTCGGCACTCAAAAGGACTGGTATGCATTGCACATTTTAACCGCTTTCAATCGGGTATCACTATTTCGGGCATTTTTCAAAAATAGCGGAAATAGACGATGTACAAGCTTGTTGTGATGCAATGCGTTGTGAGCTTGTAGATTGGCTATTTTCCTGCCCTATCGTGCAACGATAGGGCTTACGTGTTTAACCCATTTTGGGGTCTTTCAAGACGGGAACCCTTTTTGAGGTTCTTGTTGCTATGTACAGTATATAGCAACATACATTTCTTGTAATCTTTGTATAAATATTTGAAGTTTTTCAGAAAACTTCAAAGGATTTAGGATTTAGAAGGCTTTTTTAGTATCGGCCTCAGGTCTAAATGGGTACACAGTGAAGTTACAATCGCACTAAATGGCTACATATTATAAAGTAGTGGTGTACTGCTACTTTACAAGATCGCATTTAGACTAATTACAACACTAGATATGGAGTGGGTGTAATAAAACCACTACACAGCTTCAAAGAAGACTAGTAATAAGTCTAATAAGAAAGAACGACTCGAAAAAAGAAACGAAAATCTGAGTTTGACCTACATAACCCCTCAACAAAGAGCGGGGAAAATACTGTGATATTCACACATATTAGCATATATGAATTCCCTCCCCCTTCTCCACTCCCCTTTCCCTCGACCATCACCAGAGTGAAAGTACACAATCTTCAGTACCTTGAGGTGTCTAAGTGCATAATTTGTAGACCAAAGGCCACACGACATCACCCAGTTAAACCGCTCTCAGTTAACAACGCCTAATTTAACCACTATAGCAGAGTGTTAGCAGTTGTGCCTCAGCAATACATCACATCACATCAAAGCGCCTTGTTATTTTCTAAATATGGAGCCTCAGAACATTCTCCAGCAGCATCAACCTTTCATCTGTCTAATCATGTGTCTTTTTTTGGTTTGGTACTTTTTTTATCCAAGGCAATTGTTCTTTCACAAGGGTGTGTGTGTGTGTGTGTGTGTGTGTGTGTGTGTGTGTGTGTGTGTGTGTGTGTGTGTGTGTGTGTGTGTGTGTGTGTGTGTGGTGCTTTGGGGGTGGTTGCAAGAGACGCTCTCCATCTGTAGCCATCCATAATTAATAATTTCCTTATTGCTCTCAGAGATTCTCCTCTGGACAGTTAAATTGCTATTGGTTTTGTCGTATCCAGTCTAGCACGCAATACGAAAATGCTGCTCCCTCTGCAGGGGTCTGGCCTTTAGGAAGGGCTGCAGGAAGGAATGAGCACATTGCTAGAGTACATTATTTATCACGCTGCGATGACCAATCAGCCCTTTGCTCTGAGACACATCACTGCGTGCAGAAAGATTACTGAATAATAACTTTGACAGGTGCAAATAAATATATCTTTGGAGCTTTCAGATGCTTTGGTAACCATGAGAAGATGTGTAAATAAGCTATGTGTTTAAAATAAATATTATAGCTTAAAGATGTATTTTAAACTTAGCTTATCAAGACATTTCTTTTCAAATTTGTCACGCTGTCAACTACATTACTCATCTAGCAGTAAATAATAATAAGGGGCAGCAGTGGCTCAGGAGGTAGAGTTGCCTTCCATTTAAACTATTTCCACCCTGAAATATAACTGAACATACAGCGGTTTAGATGATTGTTGCTTCCAGTATCAATTGAAGGGGTCAGTAACACACATGTTTTTTTATGTTGTTAACTGATATCTAGGCGATGCATGTGTAGGAAACATTTAGAGGAATGATTGTGTTTAACTCCGCTATGGCTGACTGGAACCAGGATTATAAAATCAATAGTCTTGCGATGCCAGACGATTGAGATCTCTGCCTACCCTGGGGACAGTCTTCTACATGCACGGTAGTTACTAGAATGGCGGCGAGTACAGACGCTAAAAAACCTACAACTACTGCTTTGGAAGCCAATCACCCATATAATTGTTTCCACCCAGAGATTCCATAGCTGAGTGTTGAGTGTTTAGAGACTGACTTGTGTGAGTCTATAAAATCAATAACTCATCACTCCGCATCTGTCTGCACAGTGCACAACCGGGGTCATCATTGTGTCAAATCCTTTCCTCTCTTGTAAATGGACGCATTCAATAAACACCTGAGAGGTGACAGTGAATGGAGGTGGTCAAGGTCCCATGGGGCCTTAGTCAAGGGAAGCAAAGCAACCTCTGAGCAGGAGTTATTTCCTGTTATTTTCAACATCTTGTTCAACCATCTTATCACATTTCAGAACAACGGTGTATTTCAATGGCATCACATGGATTCTGGGAGATGGTAAAACATCCGCAAACTGGTTTAAAGCTCCCAAAACTTTTCGACCTTATAGGTCTTTTATAAGGCAGATATTTGCCTGATGAAGACCTATAAGGTCGAAACGTTGCACCATTAATAAAATACGTTTTGGAAGCTTTAAACCAGTGTGCGGATGTGTTGTCTTCTCCTTGATTCTTGCCTAGATGTCCAGCACCTGGCCTAAATACAGGAACAAGATGTGCACACAGCCACACACCATCTCCTCTGTGAACTATCCCATGGATTCTGAAATCGGTCAAGCAACCGTGAGATCACACTGACCATGAAAACCACCAGTTAAAGGCTTAAAGCCAATTTGAGCGTTCTCTCACCTGTGTAGTCGGCATAGCACTCGCACGTGTAGCCTCCCTCTCTGCTACGGCACACGCCGTGAGCGCCACAGGGTTTGGAGTAGCACAGGTCGATCTCCGTCTCGCAGTAGTCCCCCGTGAAGCCGGTGGGACAGCGGCACCGCAGCCCGGCGATCGGGTGGATTGGTCGGAACAGGATGGTGTCGGACGCGACGAACGGCGCCAGGCTGTCGAACTTCAGCACCGACACGCACTTCATGTAATTCTCGCAGGGCTCGCGCAGGCAGATGTTGTCGTCGAAGGGCAGCACCTGCTGGGAGGAGATGCGCGCCAGCAGGCTGCGGTTCAAATATAGCCTCTCCTGAAGCTCCTCCGAGCCGAAGAACTCTGCCTCCGCGGCGCCGCCTTCGACCCCTCTGCCGGGCCGCTCACCCCCTCGGTTAGCGCCTCCGGGCCGGTGGGCGTGATCTCCGGCGGTGGGCACGGCCACGGAGAGGCTGACGTTGAGGATGCGTGCGCTGACGTCGGTGTCGTCTTGGATGTTGAACACCACCACGTCCTCGCGGGCGGCAGAGAGGACGCACGCCACCCCGTCCAGGAACTGGGCGAGCAGCAGGGACAGGAAGTGCTCCTGGGAGGTGTTGGCGAGCCGCAGCGTTATGCTGTTGGACAGCATCTCGTCTGTGATGATGGTCACCTGGAGGAGACACTGGGCCGACACAGAATGGACTCCATCTGAATGGAAGCAAGGAAGGAACGGGAAATGTGAAATTAATACTTAGAATTTTCAGCCAATAATACTGAATGTTCTTGCACCTAAATCACACAAATCCTCTATGAACATTGAACATACATTTATGAACGTGTCTATGAATGTTTGAAAGATTAGAAATCCCATCTTTCCTCAGAGCTCATTTATACTTGAGACAAATGAAAATCAAGGTCACTGATTCTGCTGTTACTGCTTTGCTACTGTAGGAGATATTCATCGCTCCCAATGTATCACCACACAATTATTTTATGCACCCGTATATGTAAAACACTGGGTTGTTAGGAAGACAAGGTCAGACCTAATCTAAATTCAGAGGTGTCATTTCAGAAACAACCATGGGGTGCCAAAAAAGGCCTATGAATTTTGGTGGCACTAAAGTCAAAGCACTACGCACAAATGTTGTTGCACAGCATTAAACAGCATTAACCAGTCTTAACACCAGAAGAACATTCACTCAAATGACAACGTATGGTGCGTCATGTGCAAGCAGCGATAGACAACACTGTGTTTATTAGACACTATTGGAACCTAAATGCACAGGAACATATACGAAAAAGAAATGTACAATATTTTAGAGCTCAGGTGCACTACTAATCAATGGCCATTAAAGCCGATCTGATTAATCTGCAAAATGGTGGACAAAACATGTGGAAAACTTTACATTTTAGGTTAAATGCGAACGCTAAGGGTTGGCAATTGCCATCTCCTGGGACCCCTAATGATGCCCCTGTGCAAAACCAGTTAAAACAGCTACAGAAAATACTATTTGCTCAATGTCAAACACTTGGGTTTGCACATAAAACCCAAAACAATGGGATGTTTTTTTCCCAAGTTTGTTGTTACAAGCCGAAGCCAAGACGGCTAACCACCAAATGCCAAGATTGAGAGAAAGTACCAATAGGCTACACTGCAAGTTTCCAAACAGTAATTTCACGCCCTTCACAGACATTCTTGCCTTATCCGGAAACCCCAGGAAACCCCAGGAAATGATGTTGTCCCACTAAATACACATCTTTTTAATTGTCTATTTTGACTTGATACATTTTGTATTATTATATACAGTATATCTACATTGTCATTACCGTGATGACAAAGCATATCTCAGCCATCAGTTATACAATGCCTATAATTTCATGGAGCAATGACTTTTTGTTAAGCCGATATTCTCTCCTGGTTTCTGCATTATAAATCAAGGCAATAACAAGGAAAAACTGCTTATCAGCGAATATCAGCCAAGTCTTTTTCCTGGAGCACTCAGGCGATTGCTTACTGAAGAGTAAAATTATAATGAAGACCTGAACCCCCCAGACTGCCTCATTTAAATAAATAGGAACAAAAAGAAAAGTTTTGTACGTAGCTAACAAGCACAGATCATTGTTAGATCTGTGTCTTTTACAACTTCTGCAAACTGCTCCAGCCAAGAGTCTTATGCAAAGTCTTCTAGCACGATAGGCCTGTATCATTTCACTTCATGGTCATGTTAGTTTTCCGTCCAGTGAAGCGTAATATTTGTCCCAAACCTGTAATTATAATAAATATTTAAAGAGGAAATTGGCGTTCAACACCAATTTTCCTTACTTCCTTTTCACTTCAAGGCATACCTTTCTTTGCCACATTTGAAAAAACACTAGCCTAAAAGATTCTGCCTCTTTCAGAATCATCTTGGGGTTTACACGTTTACATATAATGTGTTTAAGGATGAGCTAATGATCAGACCCTCAGGCTTGGTTGAGGTGGTTCTAAATGGACCCTTACAGATCAGATCTGTAACTCTGAGTTATGGGGGTCCTTGAAATTAAAAAGGTTTGAGAACCGCTGCTCTAGTGCCCATAAAACAACTCTAAAGATGCCAAAGATTTTTCTGTGACACATTTGGCAAAACTAGTGCGTACGGAGTGAGGTCAAAGAGTGACAGTCTATTTGTTGCCTATTACACTGATGACCTGCAGGCTTCCTTTTGCTGCTGAAGCCAGAGGGGCAAACACAAAACGCATCTAATCAAATCAAACCTGTCATGAAAACAAGCCTCAACCTCAACCTCCACCTCCACGCCCCCCAAAGATAATCAATAGGACGCTTTGTTTTGGGGATTCTGGAAGCGGTCCAGGGAACAGAACCCGTAAGCCCTGGTGGAACAGAACCCACACAAACAAACAGCAGTGCCCAAAGTTACCGGATCTCTGTCTGGCGCTGGGCAAGTTTAAACACCAAGTGCCAAAGGGGGAAAGGAGAGGGATAGAGCAAGAGGAGCAGAGCCGAGCAGAACCATGTCTGACACGGCTTTAATCCTGCTGCTCTCACACAAGCCACTCCAGCACCAGAACGCTACAGGGCCTTAAGGCAGAGGAAACAGGCCGGGCAATCAAAGGACAGACTGACTGGGGAGTCGCTTCACTCACTCACACATGAATGCAAACAAACAAACAAACACAGACACGAGTGTTCGTCGTGCTCACACACACACACACACACACACACACACACACACACACACACACACACACACACACACACACACACACACACACACACACACACACACACACACACACACACACACACACACACACACACACACACACACACACACACCTGTGTACACGAAAATGTGAGCTAGGTTACAGATGTGAATGATTGTTTAAATATTTTTAGTTATAAATATAGTTATTTACAATTCAAATGTATGCATTTAGTGGAATTCTGTGTTTTGATTTTTTTAAGTTTGAAGATCAGGCATGCTGGATCATTTAGAAAGGTTTCATTCATTCTGAGCTGTATACTGGTTCAATTAGTATTCATTTAAATCGTCAATGCTTGTTGCTAAATCAAAAGTATTGCAGAAGATTTCACCAGACATCTAGTAAAGCCAACAAGCAACTATAAAACCCAAATTGAGGACTAACATTTAAATTAAAAACGGTAGAAATAGTAATATACTGACATAAATTATGCTAAACCAATGAGAGCTCTATGGGCAATTAAAATCTGTCCATGTCCAATTATTGGTCTGACATATCCTAATCATATTACATGTCACATGTCAAGAGCTGAGTTTCATGCGAGACAGGCAGTTAAATCCCCTCCAGACCAATGAGCAAAACTATAGTCCTTTGCCATTTCTTATTGCAGAGACCTTAAAGTCTTCAGATAATTAAAATAATTGTTTATTTTGGCCAAAATATATACTATTACTGCATATGTTAATCGATTCCAACATTCCAAATCGATGCAGTTGAGTAGCTACAACCCCACCTACCTAAGCATGCCTTAAAGTCACACAAAGCAACAAAATTCCACTCTTTTTATGCCCGATTAATATTCTGAGACTTCCCTTTGTTCATGCAAGTCACATGACCATAGATTCTCTGCGGCGGTAGTAGCCAAAAAAACTGCTTACAGAACAGGGACTCTTAAAGGTTAGGCCATGTATGAGGACAGACATTGCCTTAATCATGTCCTCTCTGCCAATTCACATTCTTTTATCCAAGCATTGGGCTGGGCTCAATGTGAGATGGCGCTGGGAAATTGTGTGCGAGGAGAATCTCCTCTAAAAAGAAAACCAGGCTATCCTTCTTCAAACAGGTCCTTCCATGGGGAAGGAACCTCCGCTTAAGGAATGGATAGCGTATTGGGATTGATGGGCAAAAAGAAAGAGTAAAGGAAGGATGGTTATTTGGTTACAAGACAACATGCCAGCAATGGAGTGTAACACTCCTTTAAGCCGGGTTGTTTGACCATTTCTGGGCCTTCGGGTGCCAAAAACGCTCTGTAGCTAACAAGTAGTGCCAGGAGAGGATTAAACTCACACTGAGACTGTAGAGAGAGCCAGGGCAGAATTGTGTGTGAGGACCGTAGGTGAGCCAGGCATCATTGGCAGAGCTGCCAGATATAAGAACAACAAATACTATACCTTCAGTTTGGGGACCAGAAATCCGAAAATAGGAGAAAATTAAAGATAAGCATTTAACAATTATGTTGAAGTTAAAGGAAAGCAGATGTTGCCTCGGGAAATTATTGAATGATTTAAATTTGCACTAAATTTGTCCTTTTTCCGCAGCTGAAATCATCTTCAGCTGAATAGGAAACACATTCTGACATTTATTACTCACACAGGCCATGGTACCAAAAGGAAAGGAGTAAGGCTTATCTGTGAGGTTACAGGCATAAACACCAGGCCCTTTAGGTCGGCAGTGATCATTTTTAGAGAAGTCAAATGATCACCGGTCTGTCAAATAATATTTGTCATCATAGAATCTAGAGTATCTGCAGTACACACATTTAAAGTACCAACAGGCATAAATATTTTTGCTGTATGTTTTTTCCCTTTCGTTTTAGAGAATACTAAATATCAGCCAGAACTTAAGGTTACGACTCAGCTTTTAAACTGTAAAATATTGATGAAATCCAGTTCCAACCATCAAGAAGCGTTTATGAATTATGAATCCTACCCAAAAAAATGGGAATGATTCAGAGCAAAAATCTAACAGGGACTGCCAAGAAGATTCTGTGTGTAAATGCTGAAGGTGACGTAGGAAAAAAACTACATGGTGTGTGACATCACGTTTCTGTATGTACTGTATACTGTATGTTGAACGTGACAAAGGAAGAAAACAGGAAGTTTCTGTATGTAAATGATGAAGGTGATGAAGGGAGAAAGTGAGTTAAATCACTGCCAGAACACGAGAAAGAGAGGCTGAAACAGGCATGTAGAAGCAGTCAATATAATTAAGTCCTCATTAGGCCATGGTGATGCTCCTCCATCTACAAAGGCATGCCGGACACAGAGAGCACATGGCTGACAGAGAAAGAGACATCAGACACAAAAGCCCTCCTACCACTCTATCCCACGGACTGACCTTGCCTGCAGCTGAGAGCCGGCAAAGGCTAACCGGCATTATTCAAGTCTTCCATGCTTTATTCAGAGATTACATTCATGGAATGTGTGCCTCATCGATTTCTGTGCACTGGTCAGTCAGTGACAGGAACAACGTGGGAGAAAGATAAGACTGGATGACGACATGAGACAAAGGTCATTAAAACTAGGACGTTGCCTATATGTGCCACATACATCTATAGTGTCTTCTCTTAAGTCACTTCTTAAAACGTGCTGGTATCCAAAGTCCTTTCCATAGTGATTTTTGATTATTTATTTCTTTACAATTTAGGCATTTAGCAGACGCTCTTTGTCCAGGGCGACTTGCAGTACGCAAGGTAAACACATACATTGTGTACATGCCCTATGAATGCTTGCTTTTTTCATAGTGCCTTTCCATAATTTAATGTTGACATTTTGTTTGATAAAAAAAAAAAGAAATCATACTGTTTTTTTCTTTTGTTTTACATTTTCTTCAATTGTATGTAAAGCAGTATGTATTTAACACTGCTTCAACATCAGGTATATAAATAATAAATATATTACTATTATTATTATCTAACTATATAAATGGCGAGCAACTTCCGCACCCTCGGTGGTGACACCCCACAGCTCTGTTATCGGATAAACAACGCACCGCCAGACCACATGTCGCCTACTGACTCGCCACGGCGGCCGCACTGAATTTACGCCTCGCGTAGGGGACATCTCACTGTTCACTACACCTTTTCCACCGCGCAACATAATTAATTCTACTCACCAAATGTCGGACAAAACGGAAGGGGAGGCAGCTTCGTACCGTTTACCGTGCGCACGACCTCAACACCACAACAGCAGGCAGCCGCTGCGGGGCTTTTTTCCTTTTTTTCCAAACTTTTTTTTTGGTCACCATTTTCTCCAGGCACCATTTCTGGTGTAACGTCGGGTGTTTCTTTTCACCAGCCAATCACCTTTCACGTTGCCACGTCCGTTGCCACGTCGCGCTGACGTACGCTAAACAAGCGCTGCCGTGCGCACAATGCAAACGAGCCCAAAGGCGCGCAAAAATAAGCCGACCATTGCTTAGACACAAAGTCAGACCTGGCAACGCAGCCTACGCCAATCATGTGTGAGACATCTACAAGCTATGGGGCAGAGACGCCACCGTATCTTAGCAACAACTACAGCGCTCACTCTCATTGGTCGTGTCACGCTAAGAGCAGTCTCCAGACAATGGCATCGCAGACAGCTTGCTGTTACTGCTGTAGCCATCACAGGCAGTTGCAGCACGACGGACAGGGCGCTGTGATAGCTGCCATGTCGCTAACGCTAACCTGGTTGTCATGCCTGCAGCAGCTGTGCAATCACTTTGTCAACAATGCACGTTCGTGTGGTGAATGTCTATATTGCTGCTCAGTTCGTCCATTGTACATGGTGTATGTTTGTGTGTGTCTTCTGGACAACTATGTAGCTCCACAGCTCCCCCCCCCCCAAATACACGTACTCACAACAACACCAGGCGGCCGCCATCTTGCAGAAAGGGCTGCCATTCGCCAGCTTTCAGAAAAACAAGCAACCACCTTCATATTTTTTTTTTTTTTTTTTTTTTTTTCCTTTTGGAAATTTTCATCCCACGATTTCCGCGCGGACCACCAGGGGGTCCGCGGACCCCCTGGTGGTCCGCGAAACATACAAAATATAATTTCTTCTACTTATTTTTCATCATTTTGTAACTTTTACATTACACTTTCTTACAATTTTTTTTTTTTTTTCCCCTTTTTGCAAATGTTACTTAGACAATTTGTCTACCCCCATATACACACGCCCACGCGGGCCCCGTGCGCATACATGCCTCTAACAGCCATAATCCCCATCTACACTGCCCACTCTGTGCTGCAGCTACACGGATATAGACACAGGGACACGGAGGGACCAACAAACGCAAAGCCCCGTGTGCGCCTGGGGTTGAGGGGGGCGTAGCCCCCCGAAACTCTAGTTAATAATAAAACGGCACCAGTATTTCAATTCTACAATCAATAAAATAGTCACACAGTGGCTATTTAAATACTAACATACAGTCCACGGTGTATATTCCAAAACGTGCGGATGAGACAGGCGAGACAAAGAAAACGACCTCTGGTTTATTGCGGCGAGGGAACAGACACTACAGAGACAACTATGAAAATACCATTCATCACCATGCTAGACAGATACATAATCATCCTCAAGCGGCTCTCCCAGCGGCCATACATCAGACCCATGATGATGATGACATCGCATACGGAAGCTAAATATGAACACGGCATACTCGTTGTGTGCGATATGGGGCACACAGAAGCTCCATCGAAGGCAGCTGTGCGTTGCATAAGGCTGCCCACACTTTGGAGTGGGGGAACGTGGCTTATAGCGGCCCCTGCCTGGGTTCAACACAGGAACACTACTGTATGTGCAGCACGCACTAAGTACTGGATCAAAGGGTAGTGAGGCCAGGGTCCCATTCCTAACATCAGTGGAGAGGTCATAAATTAAATATCACTTCAGAGGGGGAAAAGGCCGTTGGTCGACTTTGCATTCTTTCTGCTTTCGCCAGCAAGCTGCGCAGGAAAGGTTCTGCGCT
Organism: Gymnoscopelus microlampas; assembly: GCF_963454915.1. Lineage (NCBI taxonomy): Eukaryota > Metazoa > Chordata > Actinopteri > Myctophiformes > Myctophidae > Gymnoscopelus > Gymnoscopelus microlampas. The sequence goes on along the minus strand of NC_139944.1, from coordinate 46,630,620 downwards.
AAACTGCTGCATGTTTTTTTTTTAACCCATTCAATCCGGGAACGCATCTGTGTCACTTTAGATTTATTTGGTTATTCAAAAATAGCAGATATACAAGCTCATACCACAGCACAGAGTGCCGCGCTATGAGCTTGTAGATCAGCTTTTTTTTTATAATCGTGAACATTTTTGCAAATCTTTGAATATATATATTTTTTGTCACTCAAATCTTTGCTTCTGGGGGTCCCTGGAACAAAATATTTTACAAATGTTTGCTTTAAAAATTACATATTCAAAGATTTGCACACTTTTTCACGATTTTTCAAAAATAGCAGATCTACAAGCTCATAGTGCTGCGGTATGAGCTTGTATATGTAAGTATAAGTGGTTACACAGGTGTGGTCTTAATGGGTTAATGAGGTGATATCAAATTTCTTACCATCAAGATATTGATATATTTATAAAGCGGCAACCGTTTGCCTATTACACCAGAATGGCCACAACAACCCTCACTCACTGCCAGGTTGGTCTACACATGGAGCTTTACAAAAGAATGGCAACTGTTAAAACAAACAATTGTACTAGTAGTGCGACTCCCCTGGCAGACGCGGTCGTGTTTACATGCTGCTGACAAACGCTCAAGTGTTGAGTCCCGCACTCACACACAGGAACAACACATCTGTCTACACACAATGATCAGAACTAATCACACAGCTCGACCTGGAAGCGCACTCCCATTGGGGATGACAATAAGACCGTATGATTAAATTAAAGTGAATTTCTGTTGCCCTTGGTACAGCATGGCAATTGCATACATTAATTACCGGGACTCTGCTTTGCCCTTAGATGACCCCTGCCTAATTTATTACACTTGGGGTTGCGCTTTCTGAAGCATTGGTGTAGCAGAGTCAGAGAACAGCTTTGTTCTGCCATCACCTTGACAGGATTACGGCCTCTTGCGCAGTTCCTATTCATTACGGCATTGAAGTAAACCACACTGCGGTCTGTGACACATCAACACTGGGACCTTTGATGAGAGGTAAGCTGTAGTCCATAAAGCTGGACAACACTCCCCGCACAGTTCACTGTTCCCTAAATTAGACAAGACACCGGTGTGTGACAGGATCACTTGTCTAAACATGTACACGTTTAAACAAGTGATCCTGTATACATACCACAAATGTGACAACATTGTTTACAATGTATGTATGTACTGTACGTATGCATGTACCTCCATGTGTGTGTGTGTGTGTGTGTGTGTGTGTGTGTGTGTGTGTGTGTGTGTGTGTGTGTGTGTGTGTGTGTGTGTGTGTGTGTGTGTGTGTGTGTGTGTGTGTGTGTGTGGACATAAATATATGTCCATGTCTTATGATAGACACACCGCATCTGTCTATCCATCTAACATCACAGAGGGCGTCAAAATGTTTGCCAGCAGAAATCAATCCAATACTATTTTCTGCAGCCACACGCTGTTGTCTGTGACACTGTTAAGGTCTCATGGACCACATTTGTACACTCTCTGAGTTATGGGGGTCTTTGAATTAAAAATGTTTGAGAACTAGGAGTTCTGTTTTACCTGTGTGTTGCAGAACACTCCACCCCCGTAAAGGACAACAGGTTTAACATCGCACCAATTAGCAGGCTGGGCTGCAACTCAATGAGCACTCCATCAAAAGAAGTACGAGTCTTCTACGGAAGTTAATGAGGGTCGATTTGGGTGATGGGACATGAAAGAGCAGAACTTTAGCTTTTTTTCTCTTGTTATTCATTGTTAAGCTGTAATGATCAGGGATCGTGAGAAAAAAAATCTATTTACTACTAGATCATGTTTATCAGAGTTCTCGTTCATTAAATCAGTCATGTGTGCCCTGTTTGGTGTTCTTTTAATTAAAAAAAATTTTTTTTGAATTCCCGACGATCAAAAGGAAAAGCGGCCCTTGAGAACATATTAAAATGTCATTGGGGAATGCGCTGCAGTGCTTGAATTAACTAAGGATGAAACATGAAACAGGCTGAACACACTGCAGCCTGAATGGAGAATGATGCTTAGTTGGAGGTTATGCGTTGAGGAAACAAATGCGCTTCATAGCCCTCCCCCCCCGCCTCTCTCCCTTTCATTCCTCCCCCCGCCAACTCCCCTCTTCTTGACCCCCCACAGAACAAGCAACGGTTAAAGCTGATGCCCCCTCCTCCTACATAAAATACTACCAATGTCCCCTGCCAGGTGTCCACCTCCTTACAATGGCTCCCATCACCATATCACCCTCAGAAGTCCCTTGGTAATCCTCTGTAGTGCAATGTTTTTGTCTATCTAACCTGGGTACAATCTGATCGCCTACTAATGGCCAGAGGCTACAACACAGCATGCTCACTCCGTTAACCACTTTCAACAGATCTACAAGCTCACAACGTGCCACGAAGCAACACGTTGAGAGCTTGTAGATGGGATATTTTTTGGCACACAACACATCGTACGACTAAGTATAAAAAAAAGGGCTTAAGTGGTTAATAATCGAAGCCTTCAAAATATTATCGTTTACATACTATGATATAAAAACACGTTTGGCAGATAAACGTTCGGTGTAGAAGTTAATGAACTTGAAAATGTTCAATCATACAAGAGGTAAACATGTTAAGGGGTTAACAAGCTAGTCCCATTGTTGGAATATAGCTGCACTATGAGACTAAGCACAAATTAACACAAGCAGTTAATATATCACAGCAAGCCCACTTACAGATTTCACACTCAGATAAAAGGTGTGAATACAGAGAGCTTTAAACTCCCACGCAGCACATTTGCTGTTATCCATATCTGAGCAACAGTATTAGTGCCATTTAGATCAAATTAAAGTACTTTGAGCATCATAATGTTCCATTATCATATCTGTAGTGGAGTTCTGTGTGTGTGCGGCCTCTTCCCTTTTCCCCCGGTCATTAAAAAGGCAGAGTGAAATAAATATTCATAGACATCTGCTCTTGCAAAAAATAATACCGGCATACTTTTTTGCACCCCAATCAAACCTTATGTGCAACACAAACTAGATCCCGGCGTGATATTCTGTCTTTTAATCGAGTAAAGGAAATGCTTCAGCAGGTTCAATGTCAAACCATTCACCACTCAGAAGCGTAGGCTGACAATCTTGGAAGAAAATGTATTTGTAATAATTTGTGGCCACTGGCCTGTATAGCTGCAAACAGACACCAATCCTCAGTGAAACGTTAACTTTTCTATCTAACCATAAGAACGGGGCATTCCGGAGATTCTTTGGTTATCATGAAGGGGCTTCGAGCCAAAGAGGAGGATCTGCACATTCAAATCAATACATTTACATATCAAAGGAAAACTGCTGTCAGCGCAATGGTAAAGAGCCATTAGCATGCAGAGAAGTGACCAAGCATGAGGCTGTTATTCAAGCATACCAATACTCATTCAGTATAGAAAACATACTGAGCATGTTGTTACTTTGTTTTAGTACCTATGTCGTACCTTAAATGAAAAATAAAAACACACCAGCCACAAGAAATGGGTGGGCAATTTGTTTTCAGGGGAATTTCAAGCAATAATCGTGAAAAACCAAGGGAACTTGACCCTCTCGTTTTAATTAATGTTAGACCAATTTCAAACTTACCATTTCTATCAAAAGTATGTTGACTCTCAATTAATTTCACATATGAATGGCAGTAGTATTTTTGAGCAATATAAATCCATGCCCAGCACGGCACATAAACAGCTCTTATTAATGTTACCATAATGACTTACAGCTGTTCATTTTTAATCCAGCTAGATTTGAGTTCCGCATTCGATTAACGATTAACTGTATAGGCATTAAGGACCCTGCTCTTGCCTGGTTTCGCTCTGACAGATCTTTCTCTGTTGTAACGGGAGAAGTCTTCAGTTCTTATCCCTCTCGTGTGGTATTCCCTAGGGGTCAATTATTGGTCCGATATTATTTTCTATTTATATACTTCCCTTGGGTCAGATGATCTGACTATAATATTAATTTACATTGTTATGCGGACAACACCCAACGTTATTATTCCCCTTACTGGTAATGACAATCAATTTATCTGATGTTATGGCATGTGACATGTCTCTCTGATATAAAATGCTGGATGTCACGAAACTTGAAACTAACCTGACCGGTAACTTGAAAAAGAAACTTGGGAACCTGTCCTCCAACGTTAGGCACTCCGCCCACAATTTGTATTGACATACAAATCACCAATGTAGTACAACAATGATTCTTTCTCCGAATTAGGAAGATTGTAAAATGTAACATGTTTTATCTCAAGCAGACCTTGAAAAAGTAATTATGTCAAGACTGGATTAATGTAATTCCCAGTATTCTGGGATCAGCTTAAAGGCCATCTCCCATCTCCAGGCGTTTAAACTCTTTCAAAGGGCAAGACCCTTTATTATTATCATCACTCCCATCACTGCAATACTACACTGGCTACCTGTTAAGTATAGAATTGATTTTCAAACTTTAACGCCCTACATGGCCTTGCTCCTACCTATATCATAGACATAATTGCACCCTGTGAGCCTAGGCACTGCCTGCACTCATCCGGTAGGACCCTCTAACTGTTCCGACAGCCCGCCGCATTACAAAAAGGTAACCGAGCATTATAGCCTCACAGCTGTGGAACTCCCTACCTGAGAAACTGAGGCTAGCAAAGTCAAGATCAAAATAAAGTACTTCTCAAAATAACTTCTCAAAACTTGCTTTTACAGGGAGGCACTTTCATAGTAAATCTGTTGTGTAATAAATTCTATTCCTCTTTTAGTTTTATGGAGTCTTATGTTCTATGTTTTAATTGTTTTTGTTGTTGTCTTCTAACTGTGTGTGCTATAGCATATTTTTCTGTTAAGCACTTTGTAACAGCCCTTTGAAAAGTGAAAATAAAATAAAGTAATAATTATGACTACGATTAAATGTAATCATATGATGCAGTTAGCCTATGTTTGAATCCCTTAAGAGAAAAATATTGTGGGAAGACAAATATGGGAATTATGTCAAACTTTAGTTGAGATTATGAACTTAAAATGTCAACCCTGTCTAGATCACAAAATTGCCTCAAGCTGGCTCAGTCAGTAAGAAACAAAACAGAAACCATCTGTTCAGAGAACTCACAGGCATCCTATGATTATTAACCACAACCTTTGCGATACATGTAGCCACTTCCTATGCACTGAGGTTCACTGTCTCTCATTGGTCACACCTCTTACCACAATGACCAAACCACTGACTGTAGTACAAAACCAATACAGTTCATTCACAGGTCACTGTAAAATCACCACAGTAAGCTTACAATGCAGCATGTGTTAAAACACAGTGTCACAACATAGAGCATACTGTATGTGTTGGTCACAGTGTAACAACACAAACACATGTTGTAGACAAATAATGATTTCTTTACTATTATTTAGGGCTTTATCTATCGATTATCTTTTTAAATTATATTAATTACTTTTTCGATAGTGTGTTCTTTATATTTAATTTGCTTTAATATATCAACAAATAGATGAACCACTTAAGCGTTATCTTATACTTTGTCTCACAATGGTGTAAACAAATAGTGAAAATAACTGAAATCTAGATTTTTTTTCCACTATTTTTTTTTACTTTTAAGAAACTTTTAGAAACTTTTCACCTATAATGCAAGCCCAAAATAGGGATTGATTATTAATTGATAATAATGTATAATCCATTGAAATCAATTAGTTTGATTAATTATGGCACCTATTTTTACACAGGAAGACAACATTTATTGTACTAAGGGTTTTCATTACGCATACTCAAGAAATGTTTCACTGTAGTGTAGATTAGTTCACAAAACAAAGCCTGTGTACACCCATCAGACGATACAGTAAACAGGATACTGCATGGCTGACTAATAAGACCACAGTGAAACTCCCTAAAAGACAGCATAAGGGCAAATGAGTGGGCACAAAGAAAGTGGGGTGTGATCCCAGACAGAGCCCGCTAAGTTCCCCGTCCCCATTGTCTGCTGAGATAGTGGGGACAATACAGGACACAACCCTGAGATTATGTGCAAACGCCATCCGAGGCCTCAACCCCAGCGATGCACCAATGCTAATCCCAAACATGACCCCCCCCCCCCACCCCCAAGCAATGATGTCATACCACTCCCACCACCCCCCCACCTGCCAGCCCCCCAAAACTCATCCGGACCTTCGATGCAACCAAGCAAGGAACAAGGCCCACAAAGGAGATGTTCTCCTTTTGAGAAAACAAGCCGACGGCGGGGAATCAGATACCCTTGTGGTTGTGGAGGTGTCCATGTCACAAATCAAAGACCTCAGACAACACTGTCATATCACTTGTTTTCGTCGGGTAGAAACCTCGTACGTCCAAAACTGTTACTTTTCAGGAAATGGGAAAAAAAGAAGAACCTGTGTTCCAGTGGATCCAATGTAGTTATTTTCATTTGTTATGCTATGTATAAAACCAACACAGACAGACTTAACCATTATTTCTGCTACATGTGTGTGACACTGGAGTATGACGAAGTAGGGCATTAAATCACAGAATTAATGTGGAGATACAAAGTTTCTGCCTGATAGCAACAACAACATAGCTAGATTTTCAGCTTTCACCTAAAAAGCCACTGGTGGAATTATAGCCGAGTTAGTATTTATAAACGGCACAGTGAAAGAGTGGCCAGGAGGACAGGTCACTGTGACTCCAAGCATTATAGTTTTCCTGGTCCAAAAGAAAGACCACATACTTCACCAGAAAGAGGCAAGAGGGGGACAGTTGCACTTTAGAACTTTATGTGCTGCCCCTCCCCCCAATCTTCATTTCACAAAAGGGACCTTACCCCTTGTCCCCACCCACAAGGAATTTCTCAAGCATTGCTGGGTTCACCATGACAACTGGGTGCTTAACAAAGCATTTCTCTAAGCATTCTTCCTTTCACTAGGGAGAGGGGGGTGGGGGGGGGGGGGCATCACTCAAAGGAGAGAGGGGGGGGAGAAAAGAAAGAGGAGGTGGAGGAGCTTGAAATGATGGGAGGGAACAGCGGAGGTTGCAGGGGTGAGAACCATGGACACGGGAAGATAGGAGAAGAGTAGCAATGGATGACAGGCCAATAAAAAGAGAGGGGACAGAGAAACGGGGATCAAGGTGATAGGTGATGTTTAAAGGGAGAGAAAACAAGTGATACGAACATTCCAAGCAAGCCTGCGAGGGTGACTAACACCGTCGTGGGAGGTGAGTAACGCGCAGGGAATTAAATGCGGCCCGATTACAGATGGCACAAGTCGATCAAAACACACACACACACACACACACACACACACACACACACACACACCCACACACACACACACAAAACATGTGTGTACCACGCAAGCAGCTGTGCCACTACAAACCTATCAGCCACAAGGGGGGGGGGTTAAACCATTCAATCCTGGAAAGCATCTCTGTCATTTTAGATTTCTTTGGCTATTCAAAAAGCAGATATACAAGCTCATAGCGCTGCAACAAGTGCCGTGCTTTGAGCTTGTAGATCTGCATTTTTTTTTAAATCGTGGAAACTTTGTGCAAATATTTGAATATATATATATGTTTTAAAGCGAACATTTTTTACCTCAGGTTAAAATCAAGTCCGCGGCCAAATACATTTTGGGGGTCCTTGACATGGAAAAGTTGGAGCACCACTGATATAGCAACATACTGTTAGGATTTAGGAAAAAACTGTAGATTACGGTGTACCCCCATCTCAAAATGTTTTGTTCCAGGGACACCCCCAGAAGCAAAGATTTGAGTTCCAAATGTTGGCATTAAAAAAGATATATTCAAAGATTTGCACAAATATTCAAGATTTTTCAAAAATAGCGGATCTACAAGCTCATAGCACGGCACCAAGTGTCGCGCTATGAGCTTGTATATCTGCTATTTTTGAATAGCCAAAGAAATCTTAAAACCCGATGTGTTCCTGGATTGAATGGGTTAAGGTGTAGCTATAGCATAAACAAGAGGAAGGTGTACTGGAGGTGAGAAATAATAATAGAACAGCGAGGAAGTTCGAAAGGAGAACAGTCCAGCTGTTGGAGGCCCGCACAGCACCAGTTCTTCTGCAGCTATCCATCCAACAGCTAATATTACACCCAGCCTTAGCCCTGAAGTGAAAAAAAATCATGAATAACTCCGTCTACACAGAGCTTAAAGTCTTAATAGACCGTAATGAAATTACACCGACTGGGACAGGCTGCATGGGTTCTCATTTAGAAGATACGGCGGAGAGGAGCTTCCTCCATTAAAATTCCACTCTTGTAGCATTATCTTTATGCAAGGATAGTGACAATCAAGAGGGGGGAAAAGAGAAAACCTTTAACATTCAACAGCACTATTAGAGCCATTGTGCATTGAGAAAAAGGTACGACGTAATGTGTCTGTTCAGTGTTTATCGGTAAACATGTATGCATAGCATAGTACAATAACTGAGAGTAAGGATTGTAAGAGAAATTACAAACTTGAGAAAGTTAATTGTCTGTGTTTTTGCAGCCTTCGATAAAACATCATTAAACAGGAGGCAAGCTAAGCCATACATCAACAGGTATGGAGAGGTTTTGAACACAATAGTAGAACTTTAGAGATTCCTTAGCTGCTGACATAAAACTGCAGTGCGATGTGAAAAGAATGAGCCTGCCTTCATTTGTCAAGGGGATGTATTTGACTGCTCAATCTCAGTTCTGTTGGCTTGGTGCTGTACATTTTCTCTATCCAAACAAAGGACAGGATGTTATGGTGGGATAAGGTGCACACCATGTATTTGATGCCAAGGGTTTCAAATTCATCTCACAGCCATTGTTGCATACATCCACTCTTCCTGCATTTCATGTCATCCTATATTGTACACTACTAGCCTATATACTGAAGCAAAGAAGCTTACAATTAATCTTAAAGAGAAAAAAACAAAGGACTATCTGCATTTCCTATAGTAAGCTAACAGGGTTGCAGGGATGAAAGGGAGAAAATCCTTCCCCATCAAATGCAAACACCTATTTATGCAAGCTCATGCTTGCCTCGGAACAGTATTCCACTTCCCATAGTATGTCAACAGAGAACAGACAGATCCCAGGATTCAGATGCACTAAAACTAATCCCAGAGCCTATAAAGCGCTTCCCAACCAGCGCCGTGAGCAGAATTCTCATCATAACTCCCTGGATCGGTGTGACTTCAACTATCTCCTATCTAGCTCCACTATCTTCAACTTGGGGAGCAAAAATTAGAACCCAACATACAGCCAATAAAGCACTAAGCGCGGCATGTGATTAACAGTAGTACATCGTCTCTATTGTCTTCCTCCCCCATACACATTCATCGTCTACTTCTTCTCACCATCTTTCTCTGTGTCTGGGCCTGGGGCATGTGATGATAATGTATTGGGCTGTGCACGAGTATGAAAATGACACGGGGTAATGGGGGTAAGGGATATAATAAGGGATTCTGATAATTACTTGTGTCAATTATGATTGTATCACCATTCAATCAAACGTTGCAATTTGAAACGTGTCAGGTTTGGCTTGCCTACACTTCATTAGCCGGTCCTTTACGAGAGGAAGTAAGAACTTGGCCTATGCCCTAAAACTAAACAGACAAATATATTTAAGGAGCATTTTTTGCTGTTGTTAGTCTGGCATCTCACCTGGGACTTCAGCTACTAGTTCAGTAAATAGGACAAATTATAAACCATACTGTAGTTGACAAACATAACTGCCAAAATGTTTACTTGCCGTCATGATTACTCATGACTCATGCAACAGCTTACAATTGGCTAGTGCCGGTCCATAGACAGGCGGGATGATTGGGATCGGGATTATTGCGCTGCAATAATACATATATTATAAAATGACATGGTTGTTGTTTATCGGTTTGGAAAATATTGGAGAATTGAGGTCCATGGCCTGCTCATGCACAAGAAATATGATGCTGATCGGCCTTAGTATTATGCAAGATTAGCAACGGACAAACACACACTCATAAAGACACACAGAGCCAAATGCATGATCTCCTGGCAGAGATAACAATCACATACGCTGTCTAATCGAGTCCATTAGTCAGATGTTACCCTCTTTTAGTGGCTGTTTTGACTGAACCAGAATTATATTGGAACCATCAATGTTAAGAGAGAGACAAAAAGTGCTAGAAAATGAATATGTAGCTGTATTCTAAATAACACTGCTAATATTATTTTGAATAATTTGAATGCAGCTAATTCAGTAAATACAAATGCTACATTTGACATTTGTAGATAAACTACTGTATTTCCTATGTTTATTTTACCTCCTAGTTGACCATGGTGCATTTATTACCATGTTGTAATTCATGGTTTATTTCCTTAAAGTTTAGACCACAACATTTTGTATTTTTTTATCAACACAATGGATGGTATCATCTCGTTCAGATATTACTCTCTTTGGAGAGGTACGTGTGTGGATGACATGATTTATATACGAATGGGACATATTGCAATGCCTCTTTTTGTCAAGATAAATGTAGTATATTTTATGGTAGGTAACACCCTGACATCAGGGGATTGTAAAGATCAATCTAAACATCTGTTCAATACTTGTGTGGCGTTCTACTTCAAAAACTATGTTAATAACAGTCTAACAAGATATAATGGACCCTGTCAACAATCATCCATCATAAGTGGCCTCACACTGCATCATAAAGCAAAAGGATAATAGGGGTATACTCCAGAGGTCCCTTGAGGGAGAAGCTCTTTTTAAATTGTGGTCAGCAGAAGCGGATCTGCTCATCTTTATACCCCAATCTCCCTCTACAGTAGTGCCTCACTAATGATCCTGCATCCATTTTACAGTTCTCTCTGCATCCTCCAAAATCCATTCCACTTAATGCTATCACTTTATGTCCCTCCTTCACTTCTCTCTCTCTCTTCCTGCCCTCTATCCCTCCCCTCCATCTCCCTCTCTCCCCGGCAGGGGTGCTGACACATATACCCCAGCAGGTGCTGGACGCGCGGAGAAACAAGGCCTCTAATTGGTCCTTGGAAGAGTCACAGCTGTTGCCCCCAAACAGGAGCTCATGAGCTCTAGCGCTTTGCCTCTGAAAATCGACAGCTCACTATTGTCCTCCAGAGAAACAGGCAGCGATCTCATCTGTCATTTGGGGACTCCTCCTCTTTTAAGGAGGCTCGAGGGAGGACAGATAGTTAAAACAAAGCAGGCATCCAATCCATTATAACAACAACCCTGACTAACCAATATAGGTCTCTGGCATTAGGAGTATGAGTGTCCTTAACAGGAACATAGCACTTAATTAGCCAATAATTCCATGTCAACAATCAATGCCTGTTAGCACTGTATCCTGTAATCAAATCTACTATGCAACATTTTCCTTATGCCTTGCTGAAAAGGTTTTCGCTTTTCTTTTCTTTTTAAATGTATTTATCTTTGACCACTTAAATCCTACATGCTTAGTTGACCAGTGTCCCCCAGGGCTCAATTCTTGGTCCGCTCCTTTTTTCCCCTCTACTCCATATCTCTTTCCCGAAAATAGACGATCTACAAGACCCTCACAACGTGTCGCATTGCGATTCATTGTGAGCATGTAGATTGGCCATTTTTGACGAATGTTGGCCTCAAAATAGGTACGTTAAGGTTCATGTGGCTCATGCTGCTGATCTCATAACACCCCCCCCCCCCCAATAGTCAAGGTCAAGGATAAGAATGTGTCTCACACACAAGATCCCAGCACAACACATTCTCTCTCCCAGATTCAAGTTCAGTCACATCATAGCCAATAAAGATGTATGAATAAAGTGTAGGGAGGGTAAGTGATGCAACTATGTCAAACAGGTTAAGACAATAACACTGGTGAACACAAAGTGTCAAAACATTTGTGGATTTGTACCCACTGCTGTTCATTTTGAACAGCAGTGGATACAAATCCACAAATGTTTGACACTTTGTTCACTTTGAACAGCAGTGCAGAGATAAAACTGTGACCCAAATCTGCCTAGTTTAAATAATAAAACATGCTTGAGTAGTAAATATGGCCTTCTTGTGAACAGTGTTCAATAGAGGCCATACAAACATTACTGTTCCATAAAGAGTTATTCAAACAGATGACACCAGTGTTTCCCAACCTGGGGTCTCTAAATATCACCGTGAGACAAACTCTTCAAAACAGACTGTAATTTAATGAAACCTTTCATGGTATAAAAGGATGATGAGTAATTATGGGGGCGGCAGGGGGAGGGTGATCAGTGGAGTGTGGATCCCACAAGCACATTTGGCTACAGCTCATGCTCAGATGAACAGCTATTTAAATGACAAAATCTGGGGGTGTATAAACAAGTCTCCTCTTTAATAAGATGACAAAAGTGGCTGCCTAATAAGCAAATGAAACAATTTACCTTGAATAAGTATGTCACTGCCTGACAGGCTCAGTGAATTGGTGAAAAGGTCTGAGGGGGCTTGTGACTGATGGGAATATGTTTTGATGAAGTGGCCTAACATAAAAGACCATGCACTGAATGTTAATCCTACCTCATGAATGATTCATTCTAAAGGAAATTAGGGAATGATACTGGAATAATGGAGCTAAGGAAACCCACATTTAAATACTCATTACTTGTAGTATCCAGAGAATTTCATTTAAATTTCAAACAACGAGGTGGAGCATAGTACAGTAGAGTACAGGAATAAATCCCTCTAACATGTAGCCTACTTAACTCTCTACTCTGCTTTTATATTCAGAAAAGACGTGGGGTTGAAAGCATGCAGTTAAAGGGGTAATAGTGGCCTCACCTGACACAGATATCCGCATGGAGGCCTCCAGGGGCCTGTTGTTATCCAGAGCCCGGCTCAGCTGGATCTCCCCTGTGCTTTGGTTCAGGATGACGAGGTTCAGCTCATTCCCCATCTCAAAGCTGTAGTGGAGCTGGTCGGAGATGTCTGGGTCGTAGGCCGGGATGCGTCCGATCACTCCAGTGGGAAAACTGCTCGACTTGTCGGTGACATAGTTGTTGAAGATGATCTGGAAGTTTTTGAGCACGGGCACGTTGTCGTTCTTGTCAACAAGTTTCATGTGAATTGTGGCACGGCTGACCAGAGGCGCTGAGGTGGCCTGGACTACAATCACATACTCAGAAGTTGTCTCGTAGTCCAAATCGATCAAGGCGGTGAGTTCTCCAGAGAAAATGTCCAACTGAAATATCTCTGGAATATTCCCCTCGACTATCTGGTACATAATCTGGGCATTGCTCCCTTCATCTGGATCTGAGGCTGATATGTGTGCCACTACCATGCCTATGGGGCTGTTCTCGTCCACCATAATGTCGAACTCCTCTTCCTCAAACATAGGAGGATTGTCATTCACGTCCAGGATGGTCACTTGGATGTTCACAGATGTTCTCAGTGCAGGGACACCTTTATCCACAGCAAAGGCCTGCAGGCTGTAAATCGGCACGTTTTCCCTGTCCAAACGCCGCTGTGTGCGGATAATGCCGGAAGTGGACTCAATTATGAAATCTCCATCGCCGTCATCTCCCCCCTGGAAGGTGTAAAACACACGGCCGTTGAGTCCCGAGTCTTGGTCAGTGGCAGAGACCTGGACCACGCTGGTGAACTTCGGCACATCCTCCATAACTGAGCCCATGTAATGGTCTCTCAGGAACCGAGGGGAGTTGTCATTGACATCGTTCACCAATATCTCCAGGTAGGTGGTGTCAGATTTCTGAGGGATGCCGTTGTCCCGGGCTGTGATGGCTAACGTATAGGAAACCTGGTCTTCGTAGTCCAGCTCCATCTGAGTGGTGACAGCGCCCGTGTCCGAGTTGATGTCGAACTGAGGGATGCTGTCATCCATGAAGTAGGTGATGCGTGCGTTCTCACCGGTATCTTCATCGGTGGCGCTTATCACAACCACAGTGGTGCTCACGGGCCTGTCCTCATTGATGTTGACTGTGTAATGGGAGCTCTGGAACACAGGCCGATGCGTGTTAGCGTCTGTGACGTTCACGAACACCTGGGTGGTGTCAAGCCTTGTTCCGTCACTTGCAGTAACACTCAGGACATACTGCCGCTCCAGCTTATAGTCTAAGGGCAGTGCCAATGTGATAAGACCTCCTCCGCTCTGACTAGTAATGGAGAATCTGTTCCTGGTGTTTCCACTAGATATCTGATAGGTCACCACGCTGTTGATGTCCTGGTCTACGGCAGACACCGTTACCACACTGGTCCCCACTGCAGCATCCTCATTCAGCCTCATGTAATAGGCCTTCTGAGTGAACTCTGGGTTGTTATCATTGACATCTAGGATGGTCATACTAATGCTAGCCGATGAGGACATGGTCGGGAGGCCATGATCGCGGGCCTCCACCCCAAAATTGTAATAATCCACGCTCTCCCTGTCCAGCTCAGCAGCCACAATAAGCCACCCGGTGCTGTTGTTGATAGTGAAGGGGAAGTTGGGCGTGGTGTCAGTGAGGTGATACTCCAGCCGTGAGTTATCTCCAGAATCCGCATCGACTGCCTGTATGTGAATGATGGAGTAACCCAGTGGCACGTTCTCCAGCACCGTGGCCTGGAAGGGGGTGCTGACAAAAATGGGGGCATTGTCGTTGACGTCCAGCACCTGCACCGTGACAAGGCCGCTGATGTTGGACAGTGGCGGGCGCCCTCCGTCCTGAGCTCGGATTCGCAGGGTGTACTCTTTGTTGGCCTCGTAGTCCAGGTGACTCACCAGGTCCATCTGTCCCGTCTGAGCGTCGATGTAAAACTGTCCCCTGGTGTTTCCACTCATGATGCTGAAGTGAACGACCGCGTTGCTCCCCCTGTCTTGGTCAGTGGCTGTAACCTGCAGGATCTGCGTGTTGGGGGCCATGTCCTCGGGCACCTGCACCACATAGCGCTTTTCGCTGAATTGTGGAGCGTTGTCGTTGTCATCCTCCACCACGATGTGAACCGTGGCTGTGGCACTGCGGGGACCGGGGTCACGACCTTGGTCATTCGCTTCGACCAAGAGCATGTAGGCCTCCACCTGCTCTCTGTCTACTGGCCCTTTGGTGCGGATTACCCCGGACCTTGAGTCAATCTCAAACACATCGTTAGAACCATTGCTGTTAAGGACACGATACAGGATGTTACCATTAACCGGGGCATCCCCATCGGTGGCCCTGACTGTCAGGACCTCATAGCCTATCTCTAGGTTCTCACGGACACTCTCCTTATAGTCCTCCTGCTCGAACACTGGGTTATGATCGTTAGTGTCACTGACTGTTATAGTAAGGGTGGCCATGGCTGTACGGCGGGGTGTGCCGTGGTCCACTGCGGTCACACGGAACACATGCGTGTCCTTTGTCTCCCTGTCAAGCACTTCCACAGTGGAGACAGCTCCGCTCGCTGGGTCCACAGCAAAGAGGTTGTTTGAGCGGCTGTCAAACAGGGCTTCAATGAAGTAATCTAGCCTGCCCGCCTCACCCTCGTCCGAGTCCACCGCTTTCAAAACAACAACATTGGTACCAGCTGGCTTATTCTCTGGCACAGACACTTGGTACATGGGTGGTTGGAACTGGGGGCCGCTGTTGACGCTTCTCTTCCCCCTCCTGCTCACAATGCCTGAGTCAGACTGGGCAGCCTTCTCCAGTAACTTCCCCAGGTGGCCCTGCCTAAAAGGGCCCTGACCCACACGCCAGTGGACCGAGATGTTGTGAACTTTGGACCCGGCTGGTGCATTATTTCCGTTGAGCTGGTGGCCACAATGCAAGTCAAGTTCGTGAAGCGTGTCGTGCCGCCAGCACAGCGTCTCAGACGCAAACAATTGACCCTCGGAAAAGTAAAACTCGGAGCTCTGGGTGACTTTGCAGTGGACACGGCTGTGGGTCAACGGGGCAGGTAACAGATCCCACACAGGGAATAAAGCGGAGCCCGCCTCACGGCACTCTAGATGAGGGCTATTATGGGAATTCAATAGACTAATTACCTCCATATCGTATTTAGATTTCCCTTTGCGTTTGTTTGAACAGTTCCTACCATGGACGTGCACGTCGTACTGGCTGGTGACGAGGTGCCTGGCGCCAGAGCCATTGTCCCTGCAGTCCACCACGGTGTAGACGGAGAAGGGGTTCGAGCGCAGCGACGGACACTTTATTGTGTCCGAGACGAACACAACCGCGGGCGTTGCGTTCGTCTCGGACACAATAAAGTCCGTCTCGATGAAGCCGTGCGTGGATCTCGGAGCGATGACCTGATCCAAAGTGCACCGTGCGCTCCTCCGCTGATCCACACTGGATATAACCGTCCCGGGCTCCGCATCCTCACTGATGTGAACAATGTATCCATTACAGACCGTAGAGATACATCGTAACCAGCCGAAAACAAATATGAACAAATCCCACTTCATTACGCGCATCTCTCCTGAGTTGTGGTGGTCGGTCACTGGTCACCCCGCGGTTTCAGAGTCGTAATTCCTGCCGCCGTTTCCCTTTAAACTTTCCGTGGTCTGTGCGTCGTCTTGTGTTGTAGTGAATCCATGCTCTCCTGGTGTAATCCAGGGTAATTTGTTATGAGACGAACCGCCGTAACCTTCTTCTCTTCATCTAAACAAGGCGACACCTCCACTCTGTCCGCGGGACTCCGCATGAATGAGAAAAATGGCTCCTGCTACCCCTGCGCCCTGAGGCTTCTCATTATCATAAACCTGTTTCTGTGTGTGTGTGTGTGTGTGTGTGTGTGTGTGTGTGTGTGTGTGTGTGTGTGTGTGTGTGTGTGTGCGCGCGCGCGCGAGAGTGAGTGTGTGTGCATGCATGTGCGCGGCAGAGAGAGAGCGAGAGAGTGTGAGTGTGTGTGTGTGTGTGTGTGTGTGTGTGTGTGTGTGTGTGTGTGTGTGTGTGTGTGTGTGTGTGTGCGCGCGCGCGTCCGTGTATTGTGTGTGTGTGCTACTACTAGGCCATGTGTACAGTACGATACAATTTAATGGATCATGTGGACTGATCTTACATCCTTATCACCGGGCATTCTGCCATCATGGGCATTTTGAAAAGCCTCCTTTGTGTACAAATTAAAAGTAGCCGACTTGTGACCAGCACAATCTAAAAGCAAGCGTTTTGTAATGTTTTAAGGTTCAGTATCTTCACGTTTAAATATGTTTAAAGTGCAATTCAAACGGAGTGAATAGAACAAACATTATAATTCCCTCGATTGCTTCTTTCAAATCATCAAGAGACAGATGCACAGAAGTAAACAAAGACTTTCTGTAAAGAAAGTAGTTTCTGTTGAGAATAGCTGCTAAATGGAAGTTGGATTGATATGCTGATCTTCTCTGACATCTAGTGGTGTAAATGTATTAGTGCAGCTAAAAGTTCTGCTACAGCAGGTATAGGCAGGTAGGTTATAAGCATGCTCCATGCAGGGTAAACCAATGAATTGCCCAATAAACGAATTAATTACAATATTTATGAGATCAGTTGTGGGCTGGCATCTTGTTCCCGACAGATTGTTTGCATTTGTTAGTTATGTAGCTATATAGAAGCATCCTTTATTGGTAATGTTTTGCTATAATTAAGCCATTTTTATACAAATGCATATCTGACCAAATAACTCAATAGCAATGTGAGGATATTTTGGAGATGACTGTTGGTGATATTCACACAATAATCTTTGTGAGAATCTAATGTGGATATGATGACAAAACAGGTAGACATTCTTTGTACAATTACATGGCATCACATTACTGTAATGCAGCCAAGACCATGAAAACATTTACTGGTCTTCAAGGACAGAAACAGACAATTTAAGCTACTGTATATCTCACTTAAAAATGTGGGTGCCTTGTACCATAGGCCTCTAACCCAATCCCATTATTATGGCACGACAGACCAAAATGACAAAATGTTAGTGAAGCCCATCACTCGGAATAGCACTTTTGATTACATGTGGTAAGTTTAGTGTGATTTGGATGTGTTGAGAGGCATCAAGACTTCAGTAACAATCAATCATGAATAGACCCACATCGGCACATTTAAAAAAAGGACTGGTAAAGTCCTTTTCAACTGTTCAAGGTGGCTTCATTAACATGGATTAAAGCTAAATTAAATCTCACGACTGAAAATGTCCTAATGTGCCATTTGTGAATCCTTGTGAAAGAATCTCCCACCACACGCACACTATTCCTAAACAATGAACACAATATGTAAATTAGGATGCTTTAGTAACATTGTTCCTGCTGTTCTACATACTGCCGAACCATGTGAAGAAAACACAGATTCTTTGCTTTTATATGAAATATCCGAGACGATTAAGATATTATGGAAGACGCTTCTGAACATATTGCTAGTTTGACCACTTCAAATGCTCTGATCTTAAAATAACCGAAAATAGCCTTTCTACAAGCTATCAATGCGTCGCAGACGCATTGAGAGCTTGTAGATCGACTATTTTTGCTGAGCAACGTGCTTCCATAGAAGATGCTGGCTTCCATGGAATCCAAATGACTGAAATCAGTCTTGGCGACTGAGAACTTTAATTCATGGAATCAAGTGACTGTCATTGACCAATTTCAAGAAGATCTGAAGGTTACTCTGGGTGGCTGACACCACAATGAGATGATCTACTATACCTCTGTCTAGTGTAAGGAGTAACAAGAAGAATGGACTTGGAAGTTCTGAAAAACTTCACATTTGTATGAATTGTTTCTTAATAAATGTTGCTATATATATATATATATATATATATATATATATATATATATATATATATATATATATATAGCAACAGCTAATGTGACAGAGATGCTGTCCCGGATTGAAAGGTACAACGTATAGGTGAAACCGGTTTAAATGGGTTAAATTCTTTTTCGCTCTGCAACGACTTCGAGATAGCAGGACAGAACAGACACTGCCTCACTAATCGCACATCTGAAGCAGTTGTGAAAACACTAACAGCAAACGAATAGGAGACGAAAAATAGATGACAAGAGCAACCACAGTAGCTTTTTACTGTTTTTATTGTTGCTGGAGGCTCTAATACAATATGAATCATAAGCTTTACAAAATAAAAACAAAAAACAAAATACAACATAAGATTCCCCTCCAAAACAGAAACGATCCAAGGTTTTTCCGTTAAGACGCGAAGACAAACTGTGACCCCCAACAAAGACATAGGTGAGAGGAGAGAGAGTTGGACAGCGGAAACAGAGGGGAGGCAAATTGTCATGTTATACACAGTGTAAGGGAGGGGAGGGGGGGTATAATGACATGGGTATACACAGTGAATTTAACAGTCCTTCCCCATGTTTTTATTAGTCTACCTTTCCCACTGACTGCAGCCTCATGCTCCCACAGACTCACACACACCTGCGGACAGAATGGAACGAAGAGGGTAAAGGCTGATATATACTGGGTTGCTCATCTCGTCTCACACCGAAAATATGTATGAAAAATATTTTCGCTGGGAGACACCGGTGCACAACTAAGTATAAATCAGACGTAAACCGCCGACTAATCCTTTCTAACACAAACTTTGGGCCATCCTCTCCCATTCAAATCACACAGAAGAATGACAGTTACATTGACAGTTACAATGTAATAGAGATAAACCAGGAAGTGGCTTAAGCCTAATTTATAATTTGTCACGCGGTAGTGTATAACTGATTTCTGCTCTTTTCGGTGAGCAACACCGTCGTGCAACGTAGTATAAATAAGGCTTTTGACGTACGTGCGTGTGTGTGTGTGATGAAATGGGTGCAAGAAATCAAGTTGATGTTAACAATGACTATTTGATAGCCCTGCCAATCCTGCCCCCATGTACAGTAGAGCATGTGTCCCCACCCTGCAGTTCCCCAATCATAGATGAGAGCAGAGCCGATGTCGATCATTTGACCAAGGACACATCAACTGTGAGAGCATAAGGGATTATAAACGTTGCCCTCACACTGCAAGATTATCATCATAACCGTCATAATACTATCATTATATCCATAGCACGAGAGAGAGAGAGAGAGAGAGAAAGAAAGAGAGAGAGCGTGTGAATGGCTTCATGGCAGATGAGATGCATGGAAGAAAAAAATACCCAAAACAAATAAAAAGCTAAGCATTTTCTCCTTTTTTTGTTTTCCACAAATGAACAAGAGTGCAGCACTGAAACAGGCATGGAGGGAGAGACGTGAAGAAACAGAGAAAAGATGACAAAGACGTGGTGGAAAGAATGAGAGAAGACACAGAGAGAGAGAGAGAGAGAGAGAGAGACAGAGAGAGAGAGAGAGAGACAGAGAAAGAGAACATAGCATTTCTAGCTTTGCTGTTTGCGTTTGAGCGCCTCCATCAGGTCGTTCTTCAGAGCCTCTTGCTTCGACTTGTCGCCCAGAGTCTGAACACTCCTGTGGGGGAGAGACCAACAGAGTGTGCATTAGTGTGTGCAGGATGAAACAAGTGCCTCAGAGTTGAACACAAGCAACCTTTTCAGAGGACCGTTTCAGCAAGACAATATCTGTAGATCTGAAGTTTAATTTACAAGCCTGGTTAATACGTTGTTGTACGACGGCGCATAAATAAAGCATTGAGACAGCGTTGCTTGCCGAAAAGATCTGATTTGAAAGTCTGAAACCGCATCAGTTCTTGTCGGCAAGCGACTCAGTCATACTACAGAGTATAAATTAGGCTTCAGTCATACTTTGTTGTTAGAGTATGAATTAAGGCAATTAGTAGAGAAAGATAATTCAATTTTAAAAAAGGTTAATTGTGTGGACCATCCCAACTCGTCTTACCTGGAAAGATAAGAAAGTTGGCTTGATGTTCATTAATAACTACACAGCACCCAGGTGAAAAGTTAATGTCACTTATTTTCATGCAGTTATAATCATATGCTCTTCTGTGGCATGATACTAGCTTATAAACAGTACCATTCCTCATCGGCGAGACCCTCAAAAACTAAAAACCTGCACAACAGCACACTCTTGCTCAATGTCAAGTGCATGATCGCATGCAAATGCACGTACACACATGTGCATGCGTACACACATGTGCATGCATACACACGCGCATACACAGACACACACACACACACACACACACACACACACACACACACACAAACACACACACCTGCACACATACACGCACGCTTTGGAGTTGAGTGAAGTGCAATTAGAGTGAGGCATAATTTAACTTGATCATTTTTTTCAAGTTTGTAATGTTTATTTTAGTCAAATTCACTCATGGCCACCTGCTTAGGTAAGATCTTAGCATCACAGGGGCCAAATAAGTAAAATTTTGTTTTTGAAAGGAAAAACCATATAATTTCACTGGGCATGTTTCCTTCATTTTTGCGTTTTTCTTTCATCAGTCTCCCTTTACTTCATTAGCATTCAGGCTAATTACAGTAACATAAGGTTACTTCTTATGGATAACAGATGTATAATGCCTTTTATTACTGCACTACTGTGCCAATGTATGAGTTCAGTGGGTACTCTGGAGCCAAATTCTGAATAACATCAAAGTGGTTTGAGAACAGAAATGTTATAAGACTTACAGAACACTGCAGTCCTAATTAACGTGTATAGGCAGACTGTACCCTCATGGTTAATTAAGAGAATAACATTCCCATTGTCTTATAAGCGGCAATAATTACCACAGCTGCAGAGGCCTTAATTAACAGGGTATTATTAGAGCTTTTTTAGTAGTACAGCTTATACTATTTTTTGTAATATTTAATACAGAATATATCTTATTTACACACAAAAAACTAGCAAGTAGTAATTGACGATATACATTTCGATATACATTTCTGCGGTTTTGCCCTTCCATGACCTTTCCTAAAATACCAGTATGTGCACTTTAAAGACCCTGTGTTGTTACAATTATGAATTAAGACATATGAAAGAAGACAGGAGACAGTTTAGCCTGGAGTCCCAGAGTAACGGGTCTGTTTCGGATTGAAAGTCATTCAAGACATTCAGAAGGTGAGCCAAAATGCTGTTTCTGTTGAAAAGTGAAACTCGGAACAACAGTGGTTGTATGACTGAATGTTGTCCATCATAGTCCTCAATGGTAATTTAGATTGGCAAATTACTGGAGCCCACCCTTTATATCAATGTATTATACACACAATATCCATGGTTACCATTACTGCTGTTTGCTTTTAAAACTTAAACTCCTTCATAACAACTTCTCTAAAACGTTTGATATGAGGAACATTTTCTAAGGGATCCTGAAGGTCTTTAGGATTTTCTCAGATTTGCCCTTTTTTCCTGCTTGAAAATGCAGCTGGATTCTTTCTCGGCTTGAAACTTGGCAAAAATAACTTCAACTAGATAGCTGAGAAAACACAGGCTTTTCTAGGTCTGGCACACAATGGAGTATACATTTTCATTCTATGATTATTTGGAGGGGCTTTTGTACCTTGTATAAAGTATCTAGTGCCGCTGTGTTCAAGGTCTCTGGAAGGTGGTAGATCTGCATTTTTTCATGATGAGTGTTACAATCTTCGCAAATTTAAACTGAATTGTGAATGTATGCATGTTGTGATTTTTCTGATGAGTGCAAACAGATGGCAGGTTCAGATCCGTCTAAGTCCGTCACTGTTTAAACAGTTCTTTGAATGTGTGTCACTAGGCATAACCATCGTGATTGCTCACCAGTCAAGGACATCACAGCTGCTGCTGCATGTAAACGTTGCAAGCATTCACCAGTCAACCACATATTGCCGACGTGACCGTCATGTTTTATACTGGCTTTTGTGCACATGTGTCACAGCCAAGGTTCGTCAAATGTTTTTAACACTATTGTCAAAGATTTGTCCCATAACATTTTTTGATCTATGACTTATTACGTTACTGCATTCACATTTGGTTGGTGATGGAGGTTATTTATTGCATTTTGAATCAGGTATCGCCATATTTAGCATGCACGACACAATGGGCATTAATTATCTTTCAGTGTTCAACAATCGACACATCAAAATGCGGCCGCTGAGTCAAAGAAATTGATAGGTCACAAATAGAACTTTTTGTTTCACTCCGCTTACAAAGCACTGACACACACATATGTGCAGGCAGACACACACACACACACACACACACACACACACACACACACACACACACACACACACACACACACACACACACACACACACACACAGACAACCCATGCCAGGTTATACCTCTGACCCTAGTCAATGAAGATCTGGCGCTGGGTGAGGACCTGCGACAGCTCCTTCTGGAGCTGTCTATACTTTTGGTTGTCAGGCAGAGAGTCAATAGATCTGCAGCCCAGAGGACAACCACCAGGGCAGGAAGATCACAGAGGTGGAAAATAAAGAGAATGACAGTGAAGAGAATGACAGAACAGGAAATGAAAGAGGAGCAAGGAGAGGGATGAATATAGAATTGAGGAAGAAAAAAATAAGAGGGCAGGAAAAGTGAAGTTCAAAAGAGGACGGTAATGGCAAGTATGAATAAAGGATCGAAATTAACATGAATGAAGGCAGGAATGACATCAATAGGCAAGACCAAGTGGCTAGACAAGACTAACGCGTAAAACTGGAAAAACCCTTTGTGCAGGCACGGTGGCCAGCTGCTGTGCTGTAAAGAAAGAACAAATGATTGAGACAAAAGTCTATATGGACGTACCTTAGTCCATTGACAATGTCCTTGGTTTTCCCAAAGTAGATTTCGTTGAGAGTGGAGCGAATCTTGTTCTCCATATCCTGGGGGGGGATAAAGAGGTTCAACTTCCTATACATTTTATATTTTAATAATCCAGGTCAGTTTTATGCTTCATCGACAAAGCACGGCACAACTAAAATACGTTTATATGCAACACTTTGTTCACAAAAAATAAAGTGAAATGATTGTGGTTCCATAACCACATGAAATGTGTCAGGATTTAACGTATTTCCCCCCCACATCTTTTCAGGAAATAATAATGTAAATACTTTTCCAAGAGTTTCTATATCTGCATAGGGAAACATGTTCTTCTGAAATGCATTATATACGTATGCAGTTATTTTACAGCGTTTGAATAGAATACATGATAAGCTGTATGCAGGCAGCCAGACTTATTAGTAGTTAACCAAGCAGTGCAGTAGTTGTTCTACTCACTTCCACAAGGCGGCCAATGTTGGCAATGTGTGGGGAAGACTCTCCAACCGTCTCATCTTTTTCCATCTGCAGAAAGAGAAGTGTGAAGAAATGAATGGATGGATGGATGGGTGGTTAAAAAAAAAGTCACCGTTGAGTAAGACGATTGGCAAGAGTTGTACGTTTTCTCCAATAATGTGTCCGCAAACAAAGACAAACAGAAAATGTTTATTTACTGTAGGTCCACACAAAGAGAAAAAGCAGTTGAGTCTTATAAAAACACTCACCTGTCTTGTAAGGCTGCCACCCAAGTTCATGGTACCAGAGCCAGTCTTGGTTGTCTGGAGCCACAGCATCACAGTGGAGGTGAGTTTGTAGTGAGCCGTTCGTCCACTGGACTTTTCCTGCACACAGAACAAGACAGACAGATACACAGAGCAATTACCGACTAATCAAATTGTATTATGTATAAAGTATTGCTTTCTTTTTCCTGGAAAAGGAATGCTTTGTTTCATAAGAAGGACTGAACCCCCACCTGCACCTCCACCACATGGATGGAGTCCCAGCAGCCTTTGATCTTCTTGGATCCGTCCCCTGCCTTTTTAATGAGGATGACCCCGGCGAAGCCATGATCCAAGTCCCAGAGGTACACAGAGGATACGCCGCCCTCAAAGTACCTGACAACCACACATCAGGAAACATATGAAGGTGATCCTGGCTATTCTCATGGAAACACAGATGTGCAGCTTCAAGGAAATCCTTGCTGCACTCCCTGAGAATAAGAAATAAACTGTATTTCTACAGCAAGTTATCTGCATGCGTCAGATTTCCACTATGGAGTGGACATTTTCAACCAATTGTAAATCAAAATGAGTCAAAATGGTCGCAGTACGTTATGGCTGCACAGATACTGTATATGTAAACATATGTTACGGTAATAACCAGGTCCTTTCTACCAGTTTGTTTTTATTCAGGATTAAGGCTGCATTTTAAATACACAGCAAGCCCGAGGTGTTCATCATCACGTTTTACTGAAGATATTACATATTAAATGCGGGTTGCATGAATGTGTTGATTTGAGATACGCATCCATCTTTTTTATACATTAGGTGCTATACAAATGAAGGGGTGGCATTTATCTTCTTCATTCCTCATTTCTCCATTCTCACTGCTTAATTAACCCATTAAGACCTGAAGCCAACAAATGCCTTCTAAATCAGTGGTTCTCAAACTTTTTCGTTCAAGATTTTTTTTTAAATAACAGATGCTTTCCCGGTTTTCATGGGTTAATACATATGCATCTCCATCACTAAACTCCTGTTCTGCTTTTGGATCCTTTTATCCTATGCCCTTCATGCACCATCTCCTCCTACACATGTCTCTCCCAAGTCTCATTCCGCCTATCGCTCTCCTTATCTCTGCCTCTACCGTCTATAACTGTAATATCAGCCACATAGACACACTCTTTATTTGTTTTGTATTTATTTACATTTTGAGCAGTCAATTATTTTAACCCCTTTTCTCACCCAATAGTCGTTATGCCAATTAACCCTACCCACTTATTTCTGTGTTGCCACCGTAACCTACTGACTCACCTGCCAGTGAGGAGCCCCCCATCAGAAAGTCATTGCACCGCCAATCTAGTCCTCCCTTTCAACCCCCCACCCCCCCCCCCCCCCCCCCACCACCCCAGCCCATGAGTTGCTGGCGCAGCACCAATGATCACCCTCCCCACCCAGCTTCCCTAACCCAGAACACAGCCAATTGTGTTTGTGTAGACACTCAGTCAGCCAAGCTGCATGCACCACAACGGATTCAAACCCCTAGACTCCATGATGATAAGACTTTAACGCCTGTGCCTTCCAACTGCTACAAACTATACATTTCTAGTGATACTAGCTTAGTTGTTGTTAATAATAATAACAGAGGATTAATGATGATCCTGTTTTCCCGTGGTACATAAGAGTAAGTTAAAAACTGAAACAAGCCAGTTCCAAATGCTCTGACTGCTTGATTCACCACTTTCAATATGGCATCCCTATTTTGGCATGTCATTACAGGCAAAAAAAAAAAAAAGTCTTCCAAAACTTTCTGAAATATCGCTCACAATGAGTGATATTTCTGAAAGCTTCCGAAGGCTTTTGAGCTATTTTCACACGACACCGTCGCATGATAAAGTACAAAATAGGGCTCAAGTGGTGATTAAGTAAAATGGATCTGCAACACTAGCTTCACATTTGGGTGCATATAGCCACTTTCTCAGCACTCTTTTCTTCACACAGTTGAATATATTGTTGACTGTCAATCTTTTCTCAAGTATATGTCTCACATGTCTGTCAGACGGAGTTAGCGCTTGTGTAGGCAGAAACACAGGAGAGAGCGCGTGTTTTTCCCCCTGACTATCACGAGTGGGTGGTGCAGTGCAGACTATTCACAATACGATGCATGTACACAAGCTGTCCTTAGCTAAGAGGATAAAAAGAATGACCCCCCCCCCCCCCCCCCAAGTTCCCAAAAGATATGTTCAAGAGGGAATGAGGCTAGCGTACCAATCATTAGTCACCAAGTGTAAATGCTCTGGCAGAGGTGCATGTCGTCTCTGAAGTAATGACGTAGCTAAACAATGCTTACCCTCCACTACAGCCTGCCCTTTTAGCCGTCGCCTCGTTCTGTCAACGCCCTAACCCGCTGGCAGTGGTCTGACCCATCCAGTATGGTGACTTTATCAAAGTAACCAATTAGTCATATTCATTTGAACATGCACAAAATAAATCACAGCGGAAGTGAATATGAGGCAGTGACAAATGTGAACGTTTCAATAACACGGTCTAAGCTATAATTGAAAAGCAAACAATGTAATACCACTGAATTGATACACTTGAGTGTATTTCAAACTTATTCGTAAGGTATTAAAGTTGGCAAAATGGATTTAATACTTTCTAAGACTTTAATAATAACCCACTGAAACCCTATTAGTACAGTACCATTCAGTTTAGAGCTAAGCAAAAACAGATCCAATAATGCAACAATGAATATAAAACACAATGTATGAAAAAATGTAATGCCATAAAAAAGTAACAAAGCAATAGAAACAAGCGCATCAATCATATCGATTGTGCTACCCTAATATGCTCAGGCAGGTAATTCCAGAATCCAGAATCCCAGGCAAAATCGCTATTTATATTTAAGGTTTGGGGGCAATATTCTACTTGTTCGCATGACAGATGCTAGGATGCATACCTGTTGAAAGAGAGAGTTATAACACACTCGCCACAACGCTATTAGTTAGTTCTTGTATTGTGCGTGCTGTGCTTCACCAACACCCATTGTGAGAATTACATTTTTGGAACTATACGGTATTGGTCACCCGATGGCAAGCGTTATTTCCGCATTCTTCTTCTTCTTATTATCTCTAAGCACACCTCACCAAATTCCAAATCAACTGCAAGTTGGTTTTGGCAATAAATGATTGATTAAAATATATATGTGGTAATTCCTCATTAGCTCTGGTGTGATGGTAGCCTGGCTCCACCCCCTGAATCCTTTGCTTCGCATTCAGGGTCTGGTGACGCTGTCGAAGGCGGGTGTTTCTCGGTTGAAAATCTGTACGACGAATCGGGATAATCCAGTATGAACCAATCGCGTTGGTTCATAGTGGAGTCCCACTTTGGCCACGCCCCCATCTCAGAAATCGGCTGCATTGAGAGGGCTTTCAGACTGAATAATGGAGTGAAACGAAATGAAAATTCAGGCTGAGTGTCAGGCTAGTGTGATGGTACTCACTAGCCTGGCATGGCCAGACTAATATCACTGCATAGATATTAGTCTGGAATCTCTGTGTGAAACCTGCATTTCCGAGGGACAAATAAAATAAATGCCTCTGGTGATAAAACCTTCCCATATTTGCATACTGGGCCCTGATTGGTCCCTCACAACTTCAGAGGGAGAGAAATGAAATCTCTATTGAGAGGGGCCAGACTTAATCTGCCACGGGCAATTTTTGTTTTTGCAATGGCAGATTCGTCTGCAACCAGGCTAGGTAGGTACTCACAGGTCTCTGTACTGGTCAAAGGCATTGTTGGCTTCCACCTCAAGTTTCCTCAGGCGGGCTGAAGGCATTGCGCCATCATCGATGGGGGGTTCGTACTTATTACTCCAAGGGGACCTGATGCATCACAGGATGGAAAACAGAACGAAAAAATTATATTTCTCACTTTCCTCGGCGTCTAAAAAGGCATAATGTTGTAAAACTCTAGTTGTTTATCTGGCACCATATTTCACAATATTCCTATACATACAGGAGTTTAAAATTGTACATAATGATACACACTACATAACGATTGTGGTAAAAAAAAAATGCAGTTGTGCATCACACCTGTAGGAGTCGCCGTCTCGGTTGTAATCGCAGAGCAGGTAGTCTTTCCCCACCACCTTGTCCCGGGCAATCTTCAAGGGCTGGTCCACAGACGAGAGGAGGTCCTCGCACAAACTGGGCACCTGCACACAGGGAGGGAACGCTCACCACATCAAAACAGACGTTTCCACTCGGCCTCCCAAAAAAAGCGCCTTGTAGTTACTTCCCCAGCGTGCCTGAACTCTGATCACCCACAACCTGTATTTTCACACAGGGTTTTTCAAGCCCACATTTTAAGAGGGTAAAATGAGGAAAATGAAAGAAGCTGTCTTTGTCAATTCAGTCCACCTGTGCATGGATGGCAGCTCTTCTAGAAAAGAAAAAAAGAAAGAAAGAAGAAAAACCGTTGGCTGTAATGAGAAACACACCGGCCAAGGAAGACAGAAGAGTCTCGACATGCGATATCCTTCAGTCATTTTAAGTTGGGAATGAGTAAGACCTTCTCTTTTCCACATTCCTGTTCTTCTCGGTTGGCTAAAATGGTTTGGGGGAAATGGTAGGGCTGGCGGGGCAGGGGGGGGGGGGCACATTCGAAGGCATATAAGGGGGGTAACATAATATCAAGAGGATAAGGGGGTACAAATTACCTCTCAAAGACTGACATGGACCCCCTCCCCTGAATCTCCCTCCATCAGAACACAGACACAAAGGAGGCCCTGTTCCCCCCGAACACAGTCCCCCACACCTGGCAACCCTGACTGGGTAAGACAGGGAGGCGGGTGTGTGTGTGTGTGTGTGTGTGTTAGGGGGAAAAGAAAAAGAAAAGTAAAGAACAGAGAGTAGGAGACGGTAAAGTAGGAGATGTGTGAATAGAAACAATGAGGAGGCAAAAACCCAGGTGATTCCGATCACCGGGGGTGAGAGTGCGAACGGAGGCAGGGCGGGAGCACCAAATGCGCCTGGCATTCACGGTGACTGACAGCTGCACTAATAATCACTAACAACCAGACACAACAAAGTAGGCCGGGAGAAAGAGCTAAAGCCCAAAAGGAAGGGAGGTTAAAGGTGAACCCACCAGAGGAAGGTGAGCAGGTGGGGGGTCTTTTGGGAGGACCGGATATACCCATGAAACAAAGTGCGGCGCAAAACACCGATCAGAGTGTGATTTGATTTGTGTCTGACTCAGCTTAATTTGTCGGATTTGATCTGCACGCCTTTATATGAAAATGCGCAACACACCGCTTGCAGTTATATTTCTGAGAAAGAAACGGATATGAAAAAGAAACGGATATGTCTAAAATGAGGGTCGATGTGTGGGCTTCATGGGTTTTGCCATGCACATTTAGGGAAGTCATAACAATTGGAAATTTGAACTAATAATAATAAAACATTTTATTTATAACGCACGTTACATTCTTGCAAATCTCAAAGTGCTACAGGGTTTAACCCATTTAGACCTGAGGCCGATTCTAAAAACGCCGTCTAAATCCTGACCTACGTTTTCTGAAAAACTTCCAAATATTTATTCAAAAATTACAACAAATGTATGTTGCTATATACTGTACATAACAACAGGAACCCCAAAAGGGATTCCCGTCCTGAAAGGTATAGTTACAAATAGGGGTTCCTGCCCAAAATGGGTTAAAAACATGGCATAAAACACCAAACAATCACATGATGGGACCACACTAGGCTAAAGGGTCAAATTAAAAGCTAGGTAAAATCAGGGCATAGAAAAAAGGCCCAAGAATAATTAAGAAAACGCTTTGTTAAAAAGGTAGGTTTTTAGTCCATATTTATGCATCAGTGGACTGTGGTGCTCTCAGGTGTTTGTTCGGGGAGGGCATTCCACAGACATGGGGCTGTAGAGCAGAAGGCCCGGTCGCCCATGGTGCATAGCTTGGTCTTGGGGACAAGGTTGGTGTTGGAAGAGCGTTTTTTTCATAATGATGATATAAAGGTGTTAAGTACTTTCTTTATTGTATATCATATAATACCGTTAAATCATTAACAGAATATAGGAAAATATATATTAAGTTAAATTTTCTGAAAATTTAACAAGCTACCCAAATCTGGTAATACACCTGCTCAACCCCACAATGGAAATGGACAGATATTTCACAAACAGTGTATTTTTCTTTTGTCTGTTTTTCAATACTTCCCTGGGAAAGGAAGACATACAGTAGCATTCAGTGGTTGGTTTGGTTGCTTTGTTCTGCCAGACAGACAGTAACTCACCAAATCAATGAGGTCACTAAGGTTCTTCTCAATCTGCTGGGGAGGCAGACGCCTCATCAAATCCAGGGCACAGTCTAGCTGCTGGTCATTCTGAAAGACAACATAAATGCAGCCAGGTCAGGTAATTATCACAGTCTAGCTGCTGGTCATTCTGAAAGACAACACAAATGCAGCAAGGTCAGGTCATTCATTATTATCACTCTATATCAGAGGTCTTCAACGCTTTTCAGGTCAAGGACCCTGTAGCTGAGAGAGAGATGAAGCAGGGACCCCCCACTACATATTGTATATAATTCTGTTTCAGATTAAACTTTTTCATGGATTTCATAGATGGCTTCATATAGACTTGTTTGACAGCACTGTCATCAGTGTTGTGTTGGATTCATGTTAATGTGGATGTTCAGACATTTAACCACTTAAACCTTCAATAATTAGTAAGCCTGACCATTCACTTTGATCTACAGTACAAAACGCCACAACGCCTCTGTGAGCATGTAGATCTGCTATTTTTGGCTAAAGTTCTCCTCAGAATAGGGATGCTCATTATAATATGCTACCATTTTTCCTACTCCATCTGTGTCTCAGAGGAGGGCTGTGGACACTTCAGAAACCCGCCTACCAGTGACATCACCGTACTTCAGAAACCCGCCTACCAGTGACATCATCATTAGACCCTGCCTAACAATGATGTCACAAGATTTCTTTAGATTTTTATCAACGCGAGAAGATGGCTTCCATTATAGGATGCTAACTTTCCAGGAATAAAAAAGCCTGCAGTTTCCAAGTTGCCTTGCCCCTAAAAAGCCTAACCCAACAATTGAATAACAAATAATGTATGTTTTGTATACACATATAGGCTATTCACTGTGCTTTTGGTTAAACAGGAGGTTAGAACAATGTACTTATCCCACTAACCCTAATAATTCTTTTTTAAAGCACCATACACAAACGGTGTAAACAAATAGGCCTATTTATTGTTAAAAGAAAGTTGGCTTCTGGGGAGATGGAAAGATCAAACCAAGCTCTCACATTTCACCACAAGGCTGGAGGTAATGATGGGGACATGATACATTTTGTACAAGGTTATGAAAGGATCAAGCTCTATGAGGAACATTCACACCAGGACAGCCAAACCTTGCACTTCGAGATCACACCCATAGCCTTGTACATTTAACTGGAACCAAAAAGCAGACATGAAGCAGACAGTTGTCAACAGTAAAAGCAATGAAAAAATGCCACGGAAGAGGAAGTTGCCTCCAAATAACCATTAGGCATAAGTGATGCCATTATAGCCACCACTCAATGAATGGGCTGTTTACAACTTAATACCAATCCCTTATTTGGAGTGAGAAATATTAGACTTGTTTGCTGTAATAGTGACAACCTGCGCACGCTTACTAATAAGCTACTGTTTGTGCCAAACATTTTGACTCTTGAGGAACAAATGAATTTCTGTCCCTAATTTCCCACCTTCTTGCTAAGGCAATGGTTTGATTAAAGAGAGGATTTTGTGTACGTCAAATGTTGTTACTATTCTTGTAAC
Organism: Gymnoscopelus microlampas; assembly: GCF_963454915.1. Taxonomy (NCBI): domain Eukaryota; kingdom Metazoa; phylum Chordata; class Actinopteri; order Myctophiformes; family Myctophidae; genus Gymnoscopelus; species Gymnoscopelus microlampas. The sequence goes on along the minus strand of NC_139944.1, from coordinate 46,598,428 downwards.
CACTTTACACCCTATACATATATATAAGCCCCCTATACTTCGTCACACAACACGTTGTGAGCTGGTGTAGTTATTTTCACTATTTCTGAAGTTCTTTTAAGACATTTTTAAAACTTGACCAAAATAGGGACACCAGGGTTAATGTGGTTAACAAATTAAGTGTACTAATAATAACAAATTCTTATAATGACATCCTGGGAAGAAGCAGAACAGACAAGGGGCCACATAGCAGAGCCTTCCCCCAGGGGTTTCTCCGACATAAAAATGCAGTGAGTAGCAGCCAGGACAGGACAGGCCAGCCACAACATGAAACCCCAGGGAAATGTTCAGGAAGATGAAGGAACATGTAATACCAGGGAGGGAGGGTCCAAAATATTTTTCAAATACCATTACAATTAAATGGCAAAGCTATCATCTACGATCACTATTACTACTGTACTCGCATTAACCTGCGAGTACAGTAAATGATAGGAAATAATAACAGTGTAATAAAATAATAACAGTGTAATAACTTTAATAATCAACATTTGCTTTTCCGCATATACACCATTTTGCGGAAAAACTCAATTGCATGTGACAATGACAAAAGGCTTGCTTTCTCTACAAAATACTGTAACTTAATTCAGTCACACCTCATGCACAGCTGCCTGCGGGTCAAAAGAAGAATAAAATACAAAAAATGGAGACCATGCTTTCCGTAAACACTTTTATCTTAAGGGTCACCCAGCTCATAACATAAGTTTCCAAACTTGAAGCTTGTGTGGCTTTTTCTCCCTTTTCAAGACGCTTTTTTTTTTGCCCGTCCTAACATCTTTCTCAGCTGATGAATCAGTCTGCTCCATCAGACACCTGCACTCTCTGACAGTGTGTTTACCAATGGTCCCGTCTCCGTGTAAACACGCTCAGACCAACAGGCCCTTGGGGTCGAGGAAAAGCACAGAGCCTGAGCCAGCAGGATGGATGAGGTGAGGCCCAAGGAGGAGAGAGAGGGGCTGGGGGAGAAAAGCCACCTGGTCTGGCCAAATAGATTAAGAATCTATGTAAATAGTATACTTTAGACTAGAGCAGGGGTTCTCTCAACTCTGGTTTCTCATTCTCACATGAAATGTTGCCCAGACTTACAAGTCAGGACACCATCCCTCTAATTTGGTCTTTGTCTGGGACCCTGTCAAAACAATGCAACCCACTGGTTTTGAATCATCGCTGAACAAATCTAAACAAACAAAACATGTCGGATGAGGTTTCATCATAATCCATTAGTCAACAAAAGCTTCTTATTTTGTCAAACAGCAATAAAAGACCAATCCTCTTGTCAAATATTCACAGGACCCCAATGGAAACAAGCCATAGTGCTTTCTTGGGTTTAATCCTATTTAGCATCCCTTTGTATAGAACTGTACTTTTCTGTGCTCGTTTTGAAAACTGCTAAAGTATTCAATCAATCAGCCTTATATGAGAGTTAAGAGACCGAAATAATAGCTTTTAATGTTAAAACAGAACAAATGACAGGGCAACAGCAATCATTTGCACTCCACTGACTGTGTGAATGTTAAATGCAACCATGGGCCAAAACGAAATAGTTCAACCCCCTGAGTTTAGGAAAACTTTGAAGGAGGAAGGAAGGGGTAGCCGCTGCTCGACATGGTAAGTAAGGAATAGGAGGAGCAAGCAGGCTTATTATAGCGACAGGCAACCTGGCGTCTTGTCTATTTTAACCCATGTATGCTGAGTGCAGTGCACGGCCAGTGGACCGAGGTGTTTGGAGATGTCCACGTTCTTCTATTCATAAACTTGCTTCAAATCCAAAACATCCTGTGCTAACTTTGTGCTGCTTGCAGCACCAACACTGTGCATCCAGCTATAGCAGCAGGTAGATCATGATCAGCTAGCCCAGCTAACAGGCTGTCAGATACGGGGGTCTAAACTCTTTTGGGGATCCATCCTCCAAGGTACTTTCCCAAACCAGTGTGTAAAAGTAGATGCAAGAAGAGGCGATTCAAAGGATATCTCGAGTTACCCCACCCGACGCTTCCTTATAAAGGACCCAATGCTAACGCTAGCATTAGCTTAGCGTGCTAGCCTAGTTAGCACTAAGCTAACCCCCACCAAAAAACCTCCCCAACCACCACTGCCCCGTCGTTCCTCTCCCTCCAGCCCCGAGGCCCTTACCATGTCTGCGGCGTCCTGTAGGCGAGCTCAGTGGGGAACTTAGAATGTCACCGGTGACTTTATACGTTGGTGCTTGGTATTGTGCTTGTTATGGGTTATGGCTCCGGCTCTGGTGCTATTGTTGTTTTTGTCTCCCCCACCGAACGGATAGATGTTTCTTTTCGCCTCCCTCACAGACAGAACCCAACCCTGTCAGCGAATTATTCACTACTTCCTCAACCGGGGTACAGGAAGGAGAGGAGCCGAGCCGCCCTGGAGGCAGTGTTGCCAGGTTTTGAGAGATAAGCAACCGCGGGTCTATGGAAACAAGCCCAAAAGAAGCGCAACTACAGGCCATAATATGAGCACTTTAAACCTAGATGCATTGGCTATCTGGAAAATAGCCGATCTACAAGCTCACAACGCGTCACTGTGATCTTGTAGATATGCTATTTTCAATATAATCTTGGGAGTTTTTTTCTTTTTTTAAAGGGGAACATTTTTTGAAACATTTTAACAACACAAATCTGGTACGGGGCTCCCTGGCATAACATATTTTCAGATGGGGGTCCGCAGACATTTTAATTTGGGGGGGTCCTTGACATGAAAATGTTTGAGAACCACCGGTTTAAACAACAATTAGGAAACAAGCCCCAAATAAGCAACTACACTTAAGAAACAAGCCCCCCAAAAAACGCAACCAGCAAACTACCACTATTTCACAAGCAGCTTTACAGAAAAACGAGCCCAAAGTCGCTTATAATAAGCGGACTTGGCAACACTGGCCTGGAGGAGAAAAACCCTGACAGATGCACGTCCGGGTCACTGTGGTCGCTCTGCTCCACGGCAGCCAATAGCGGAGGAGTAAGTAACGCATTGCCAAGTATGGAAGGAGAGCCGTGGTTGCAGTCGACAACGGTCGTACCACGGTGTCCCGCGGCCGAAAATAGACGATCTACAAGCTCACAATGTACAGTGGGATGTGGGATGAGATGCATTGTGAGCTTGTAGATCTGCTAGACTGGACTACCTACTGGACTTGACCAAGCAATAGTAGATCACGATTTAAAATCATAGTTCTAATCTAATGATCTAATCTAAAACAAGATGGGGTGACTCACTGGCTCCCATGTTGATCTCTGACATCATATTGATGAATGATGACGTCAGTCTTACCCAAATATGGAGGGTCATTATGTTGTATGCAAAACTAGCTCTTACAGAGCCATGCTGTGGTGATGACAAAGGCACATGCGCACTCAGCTTTTATCATTTATTTATTTATTTAAATGTATTTCTGCCATATAGATGATGTCATATTGACGACATCAGTCATCTTCAAATGTGGGCATGTTTCAGCACTATCCGAGCAAAATCGACTTAAATAATAAAGACAAAGTTATATTAAAAACATTTAATTCTTAAGGAAAATATATATATTTCAGAAGATATATTTGAATAAATAAATAATAATAATAAAATACATAAGTTGACCTGCTCCTTCTGACCGTGTACACAACACATTTGGTGCTGATCGGTCCAGTGGTTTGCGTGATTACCTCTGGACACACAGACAGATAAACAGACAGACCCCTTTTACGGATTAAGCCATGTCGTAAAAAGGGATAAGCTATTTACTTTCAATGCCTTGATTCATCTATCATGATTTTAATGTTCTATGTTCCTTAATGTTCCCCCAAGAGGTTCACCAGCTGCTGTTGGTCTGTCAGTCATTTAGAATATAATTGTGTGTTATTAATATTCTGTGGTTCTTTTGTTACCTAGAACATTTGTTTTTCCTTGAGATGATCAGCGGCTGCTGTTTTTATAGATCTTGGACTTCATGTGACCAGCCTGTGTGACATTACACATAACGTATGACTCAACGTATGATTTTCCCCGACCTGAGCCCCATTCAAGCTGCACTTTGTAACTTTCCTCCTCTACCCCATGATTTAAACCTGGTTTCCTGCGCAAGTGCAATTGTTTTTACCATTGAGCTGATAGAGCCTGCTTGCTTGCTCAGGGGATACATTTAATCTTGACCATCAGGTCAAAATCTGTGTCAGATCCTGTGTCTAGGTGAGACATGACCTTTGACACGATCTAAATGTCTCAATAGAAGAGCAGGGAGACAAAATACAACCACCCCAATTGTATAAGTTATATTGTATTAACATACTCTACCATACAGATTGGACAAAAATTACATTTTATTAATTAAAAAGAAATAGTTACATCGTGCTGCTTTCATTTCCATTATAAAATAAAAGTTCAGTAATTCAAAACATATAAAACTTGTCCTAAGCTGGCCTCCTGGCAGTGTACACAAGACATTTGGCAAGGATCGGTCCAGTGGTTTGTGAGATTAGCTCCGGACAAACACACAAATGGACAGGCACACAGACCGCACCCCTCCTGCAGAGCCACTCTTTAAGAACGTCACATTTCTTCCAGATGCAGTGTCCCCAGTACATCTGACTGTAGTCTCAAGTGTTCTTTAGCTCAGATTCCTATAACCTGACTGTGACCTGCAGCAGCCAGGACTCTTCTGTAAAAGACTTTTACAACCAAAGCTGCTCCCAGGAGGGAGGAGAAAGTTCAGAGATCATGATCTCGGCCTCCTCTCTGAGGGTTCAGTAGTCTGTAACCATAGCAACCTGGTCAGCTGGAGCAAGACACAAAGCAAATTGAACCATGTCAGCTGGATTCAGAAAAACATGTTTCACTTTTTATGTTTTTTTCTTTTTTCTTTTTTCAGTAATAAGTTCAACATCTAAAAGCTTTCTTAACATTCATCAATGACTTTGACTTTCATATGAAAAACCATGTCTTCATCCGGATCTCTTTGTTGTGGTTTTACATTTTGTATGTTTGCTTATGGGGTTCTTGGGTCAGAGAGTTCCAGTACCAGCACATCTTTGTGCTTGGTGAAGACTGTCCTATTCTCTGTGGGTCTGATCATCATGGTGTTTGCTGTCATCATGGTCAATCCCATGGATATAGACTCCAAAATCAGGACTGAAGTGACAACTCTGTGTCATTCCCCCAAGTTTTTAACTAATGTTCAGAAAATGAATTAAGAGATTGACAAAACTATATTAGTTATTATTTAATTCATACAAAAATCAAACGTGGACATATACAGTACATAGTTGCATTGTGTAAACAATTATAAATTAAGATAACATTTTACAATATCAATTCATGTTGGACATACAGTATATGCTTTTTGGTTCATCATGTTTCACTCTCACTTATATAATTATAGAATAATGTTAGAAGTCCAGTGTGTTTATTTGGTCATTTTATTGACAGAACATTATCAGAATTTGCTTTTACTAATGACAGCTGTTTGTAGATTCGCTCCTGCTCCTCTCGGGCCTTCTTCTCTGCCTCTTCAATCTTACTCTCCTCTTCAGCAATGGGCTTCAAGTACTCAAACCTCTGTTTCCCATACAACATGCCAAGGAACAAGGCAGACCACCTGGGCGCCTTGATAAGAGGCGACACTGCGACTGGAGGAACCATGGTGCTGCTACTTCTGTCAAACGAAGTGAATTTCCCATCTCTGTTCAATTTCTATACAGAGTTATAATTGTCATTAGCATTACTAGACCGGTGCACCAGCCTATGGACTTCATGAGGCCGAACTACAATTTCAGTCATCTATGACATCTATTATATATATTATATAATATACAAGTAAGACGCGCGAACGCTGGAAGCGAACGCAGCTCGAAAATAACAATAAGAAGAATAGAAAGGAATGAGCAATTACTTGCCATCCGGCCTGAAATATGCACAAATGACATGGAATTCTTAGATATCCCAATAGATGAACTCGTGTAGATGCTTGTAGATGTGTTATTTTTGACTGTCGCTGCTATATTTTTCTCAGAGGAGTGTAATGAGTCACCCAGGGGCACAGGCGAATTTCAGCCACACTGTAGTGCATGCAGGCAATGAGAGCGTGACTCACATGGGGGCAGCCAATGAGAGCGTGAGTGACATGGGGGCGCGGCTGCACACATACTGCACACAGACAGACACACAAGCCGAGCCGAGTGTCATAGTATGCTCGACTTGGTCGGAGGCGCGGCGAAGCCCGAGGTTGATGGGAATTCGGTCGGACCGGAGGTTGTCCACAACTGAAAATCCACAAATCTCTGTCTGTCTGTTTGCCTGTCTGTCTGTCTATGCAGCCTATATATGAAGATCCCTGATGTCATCAATATGATGTCATACTGACATCATATACCGACCTCCATATATATACTATATTTTATATATAATTAATAATAATTGATACTGCACTAAGTACTCTGACAATGGGTATTCTTACAACAAGGTATAAAGGGTTCTCTGACAACAGGTACAACAGGAATTGTATAACCAGAGGCCGAGGGGCATGCGTTTCCAACTGGCATCGGCCTTGTATTGTATCTCATGTGACTCCAGATTTGGGTACAGTATCAGCCCAACCAAAGTCCCCTTGACTTCCATTATACAAATGAAGTCAAATATTTCAAAAGGCACAAAACATGTTCTGTTATTATCTGTTATTATTATTCTGTTATATAAGTACATACATCATGGTTTTACTTTCTTTTCTGAGGGTGACTGATTAATGTCTGTGTGAACCTGGGGTCTGGTGAGGGGGTTAAGACGTGACCCACACAGACAGACACCCAGGCCAACCCTCTCATAAATGGCTAGCCTGCTGCAGAGCCTCGCTATAAAAACACAGTTGGCAAAATGTTCAGTATTTATGTTGAGTATTTATTCGATCGATCTGGTAACACCCACCTATAGAACAAACATGGGTAAATTCTCCGTCATTCTCCGACAGCACTGCCTGGATTGCCCTGACCCCATCCCTTAAAAGATGTGGTTCACTGGCATCCTTTAAAACAGCCCTGATAATTCATCTTTCAGGAGGCCAAAGGGGGAGGTAGTTATCACTTCTCCCTTAGACAGGCGACCCCCCCCCCCCATTTTCTTTACCTCCACCCCCCCCCCCCCACCTCCCCTTTTCTACTCTGTACATATAGTGTTTTATATATTTGTGATGATATTGAATGTTTGGTGCTATTTTTAGCGGCGCTAGTCGCTCTATACCTTTAGGTATAGAGCGGATCCTGCTCTATACCTGACTTTGTCCGTGTGCGTACGTCAACGTTCTGATTGGTCAGGTGCGTCAACAAAGTGATTGGTCAAGCTTCACATGACACGTGGCTATAAACACATTATAAACACATAGATACATTTTCGATGACAAAATGTATCAAAGGCGCCGCTACCTTCACACAGGGTGTGATTTTTGGGGCGGTGTAACCGCCCCCTATAAGTGAGTTTTGGACACTGACCAATCCTGCACCGTGATTGGCCAATAGTCTACAACGCAGTCTACACCCCTAACCCTTCCATTGTTAATGCAAATCGATACTTTTGCAAAGTCAGCCAATCACATTACAGCTAGTGTCATCACCACTAACTGTAATGTGATTGGCTGACTTTGCAAATTCAGGACTGTGATTGGCTAGCGAAACACATGACACATGTGCAGCCCTATGAATAGCAGTATGGACTTAAAAAAAAGTCATTTATCCTTTTTCTTAGGTGAGATATGTTGTGATGACCACACACCACCTACTTCACACTGGGTGTCACAACAGTGACATAGTGCTCCAATTCCACATCCTGTGATTGGCTAGTGAAACACATGATGAAAATAATCTAAAACCATTTTGATGTGAGAGTAGTATATTTAACTTAGATGTTGTGTATTTCATGAGATCAGTGAAAAAGAATCGCAAAATCACTATGGTTGAAATGAGGAAAGTAAAAACCGAAACAAAATCATGTTGTGATGACCACACACCGCCCACTTCACACTGGGTGTGATTTCTTAAATGTTGATGAATTTAATACCTTGGACCCCAATGGAAACAAGACCGCAAGGACATCTTTGGTGTTATCCTTTTAGACAAAGTGTTTGACTGTACTCGGGCTGTTTTACATTTCTGTCTAATAAAATATTCAATCAATCAATGAAATTAACTACAGTATAGCCATGAAGACTTTAATCAACTCTATCAAGACAGCCAGGTAAGTCACAGTTAGAGTAATCTTTTAAGTGAAAACTAATGATTTCAGACAGTAAAAGCTTTTGGAGAAACTGTATAATGCTTTCTAGTCATCTATTCTAAATTGTATCTTGTCTGCCACATGTGTGTATTTCTACTAAATGGTTTGCATTTATATAGTGCTTTTATCCAAATCACCTCCTGTGTCCTGTATTTATTTAAAGTGTGTGTTGAGTTGACTTATATTGTGTACTATAAACAGTACATTTACTCAAGTACTGTACTTAAGTACAAGTTTGAGGTATCTTTTACTTTACTGGAGACTCCAGTCTGGAGTATTTACAATTTTCAGTACTTTTACTACTTATAAATAAAATATCAGAGGCAAATATTATACTTTTACTCTACTACAATTATTTGAAAACTTTAATTACTAGTTACTTATTTTGATTATTATTGCAAAAGATACATTTTGCCCATTTGAAAATAGCCAATCTACAAGCTCACAATGGTCGTGATGCAACACATTGTGAACTTGTAGATCTGCTATTTTCAAAAGATTTTTTGTACATTTTATACTTGTGAAATGGGACTACTTTTGGTATTCTACACTTTTGTACCTTTACTCAAGTAAATTCTGGATTCCGGACTTTTACTTGTAACAGCATAATAGCATAATAATGATAATAATAATCATAATAATAATAAAATATATAATAATAATCATACAACGGGGTTGGGTGGGGTCAAGTCTAGTCACATGACAAAATGTAACATATCGCGAGGTTCTGCGCAGCACCGTTTCCTGAATCCTGACAGCTGAAAACATGGCAGCAATAGAGCACGGAAAGAAATGGGACCGGTGTCTGGCTGATACAGTGGTGAAAACGGGTAACTAATAAATCATTACATTTATGTGAACATTCGCACAGTGAATAGGCGTACTGGTCAAACTATATGCAGTCTCTGTCTCGACCATCGTAGAGCTTACGTGAGGACACTGGCTAATCCATTTGCTACGTTGTGTACAATGTCTGAGGTCAACTGATGCAAGCAGAGGTTGAATATAATGTGATTGGTAATTGTGGACAATTTTGTCTCATTATGGTCATTAAAGGCCTAATGGAATATAACATACATTTGCTACACAATCACCTGGATTGCAGTCTTTTTTGGCTTGCGTGTGTCCGTTGCTTCCCTTATCGCCTCAGCGTATTTTGGACCAGAGCGATGACGCGGGATACATCAGGATAGGTGGGCACTAGGGACAACTGGGCACCTCGATGTAAAATTGCCTATTTTGTCCGAAATGTGAAGAATTTTTGTTTTGAAAAAATGGTCTTTAGTAATGTAAAGTACACATAATGTGAACATGCACGGTACATCATTATCAGACTTAATTGTATCCTTCAACTTCTTGTTTATGCCCCAGAATGACTGCATATACAGGTTTAGTATCAATTGTAGAAATATTAGATCTTAATTGTAGAATGTTTAAGCATGTTCTAATCATGTATACTTTACTGTACTTAAACACATTTTCAAAATAAATATATATATTTTTTAACATTTTGGACAAAATAACCAATTTAACACAGAGGTGCCTACTCTTCCTTGGTGCCCACCTATCCTGTTACCCGCATATTAACGGTCTGTTAAAGGCACAATGCAATATTTGACTCATCTTTTTACAGTTGCATCATCCCTGAAGAAGTCAACGTTCCTTTGTTTAATTTCTGAACATATAAGCCGTTTCAGACAATATTTTGCAGAGTGAAACTCCAATAACTCGTTATAAACATGTAGCCTACACTCAGAGGATGATCCTCACGAATATTTTTACCCTGTATTGTCCCGTGCAAACTGACAACAAACTAGCATAATCCATATACTTTGGTTATGGCATGCTTAAATTGCACTGCATGTCTCAATGAATAAATGTGGGTAAACAGATTCAATGCCTTTGGTTAATATTGCAGAACCCTAATTGTAGTTTATATTCCATCCACCCTGGTCAAATATGTCTTAGGAAATTGGTGTGACTCTAAAATTGATATAGGCCTATATGAGAATATATTATTGACGTATATGACGATACATTATTTAATGCATAATAGGCCTAGTTTGTCAGGCTATTTATGATTTTTCTGTATGTTCTGTATACAGTATCTATGCCTGTCCCCTAAAAAGTACACCAATCATGCCAAATACATGCAGTAGAAGAGGAAGGGAAGTCCGCACACTAAGAGCTCCCAGTAGAAAAAACTATTAGATTAAGTACAACGTTTCGACCCTTGCTGGGTCTTCATCAGGTCTGATACAATACAGGCTGAGGCTTGTTATTTCAAACAGAGGACAGCATCGCAATCAATAGCAGCTGTGTGCAGGACATCACAAAATAGAACCACCTCTGGCCATATAGTGAAACTCATAAAAAGAGTGTGAAAGTTGAATAATAGTTGAACATTTTATATTTTGTTTTTTCCCCAGTGAATTCCTTGCATACACTGACATTTTTAGTTCTGAAGTGCTTTGTATGTGTGGGTGAAGTATTTATAAACATTGCTATTTCTATTTGGCAGTGCATCTTCACCACTGAATACTGCATTGTGATTTGTGTGGCTACATTCACAAATGACACATCCTTGGTACTATCGATAGCTAGAAAATTGGACATGGAGGAGGCCACGCGGTTATTAAACTCGTATGTCTTGTTATATTGACCCATGCAGCACATCCTGCTGAGCCAGCCTGCTGATCATGCACATACCACATATACTACATATTCACATGTACATGCGTAGTAAATCCCCTAGGCCTAGGGCAATATTTACACTCCAGTTAAATTAGGCTACACATAAATTAAAACAGATTTTGCGTGTGGTTTTGAGTACCGGCTCATGTTATGTGATTACAGCTCACACTGCTTGCTTGCTCACTTTCTTCTCTCCCTTAAATGGACCGCTGAATCCCCATTACAGTTAAACAAAATCAACCCCCTGTGTGTAAGCTGTAGGCCAAAACGTTGTGAAATCCACATTGTCCCCACAAGGGTGCATTTGATAGTCGGGATTGTAAGCGGAGACGTATCAGAGTGAGCACAGCGAGATAGGAACAACAGAGCAGGGTGATGTACTGACAGAAGGGGAGGAGAGGGTGGAGGCTGGCGCAAAATAAAAGGGGGAGTCCAACTGTGAGGATGTCCTAATAAGTTCATTACTGCAAAACTGCTGCAGATCTGCACAGTGCACACATATTTGGCCATCTCTCCTACTGCTGGGCAGAAATCACTGGGAAAAGGGGGGTTTCAAAGGGTGGAGGATGGTAAAAGAGAAAAGGGGAGAGTGTTTACAGAAGTAAAATGTAAAAACTTGCAATAAGTAAGAGTAAACGCTAACTTGGAAAGAAACGAGAGAAAACGGAGAGAGGGGAATGGCTTGTCAGTGCCAGTAACAAAGATGTGTGGGATGTTTTTGCTGTACTTGTGGTCTTGTTTAACATTTGTAAGTTGTGTAATAGAGAGCAGTCTGACTGTTCTGGCCGTGGCAAGTCGGTCACGCTGCATAGCTCTCTGAATCCAATTAAGAGTTAGAGGGGCCCAAATGGTTGTTTTTTATGTGTTTCTGTGCTGGCTGGCCTGAAGTTGGGTGTGGTGTGGCCCGCAGCGAGGTGAAACTAAGCACAAAAACACATTCCTCTTCATGTTCCCCTCTAGTCTGCACAGTTCTGTATCTTAATACCCCAGCACTGGTGACTTTCATGTAATCAACTGACTTGTGAGCTCAACCACCATCTACATACTCAAGCCAAGCTACAGTCCTACAGCACTTACCTTTCTGTACACCATTAGTCCTTCTGTCTGTACCTCTATGCCTTTTGGTGTCTCTTGTCGTCTGCTGTCATAGCTCCTCCCATCCAAAGCCCCCCTGCTCCCCCCCCCCCCCCACTCTCTTCCATACACTTTTTTTTCTCCTTTCTTTCTTGAAGTTCATGTTCTTACCTCTCAATGTGTCACCTCTATTTCTAATGAAGAATGTCTGGCTAACAGGTGTTACATACCAACTCGGGGGGTCAAAGATCACAGTAGCTGCTACTCACCTCATTACAACAGATTTACTTCTCTGCTCACCTGAAATGCTCCCTTTTTCTTTAATCATGTGCATCCTTTTTGTCTATGGATGATTAAAATCATGCGTTTTCTCTCCCCTTGTCTCCCGCTGTGTAGTAACTGGCGTTGGTGTTGGCATCGTCTTCTCTGTGCTTTTCTTCAAACGTAAGTATTGTGTGAGGGAACGGGGCAAACCGTAGTAGTTCTGTCATCAATAATACGACCCCACAGCCACGTGTAAGCTAATGTATACCCCTCTTCAGGACGCACATGGCCTGTGGCGCTGGGCTCAGGAATGGGACTGGGCATGGGATACTCCAACTGCCAGCATGATTTCAAGTCACCTTACCTGCTTCATGGACAGATGGTTAAGGTGAGTTCACAATTAGGGCTGCAGTTATTGATTATTTTCTTCTATCGATTAAGTGTATATATCAATGAATCAACAAGGGGAAAAATATATATTTTTAACTAAATTGATTAGTCTGATTATTACCCGTACAATGGTGTGGCGCAAAATGACATAAAATAGCTGATCTGCAAGCTTACAACACGTCACATCATCGCACACTTTTATCTGCTACTTTCAGTATTTTGATTATTGATTCCTTTTTATAATCAATTTAATAAATTGATTAGTTTGATTAACTGTTGAATTAAATTGCTCATGACCTGGAGGTTGATGACATCTTATTGTACAAGGGCTTTTCTTCTCCAACATGTGTGTTCTTTTTTTTTTTTAGGACCAGTAGAGAAAGGCGGATGCGGATTTGTCTTGAAGGAAGTTGCTTGTCCATGTTGAGTGTCGTCGTTCTGCTGCTCATTTAATTTTTGTCCTGCTACTACCGCCCAGTGTAATTATTGTGTGTACTGTGTATATTCATTGGCAGTCAGTATATATTGAATAAAGTGATTATGACATACCGCTAAATCTTCTGTGTATGTGTGTACTTGTGCAAGAGAGAGAGAGAATTAAAAGGGGTCTGAGGCTGGGAGGTAATTTCGTGTGTTAATGAGTTGGGGGACTTGAACTCCTGCTGGCTTTGAATGGGAGCCAGGTTTAGCATCTGCAGCCCTGGAAGGGGGGGGGGGGGGGGGGGCTGAAAAGGAGTGTTGCACAGAATTATGGCGTGAAGAAGTACATTGATGAAAGAACATCTAGCCTGACACATGTAGAATTTAACAAAGTGTATTTTAAACATGATGAGTTTCTAAGTAGTGTGGGGGAAATTGGTAGCCTGGAATTCCAGACGGAGGAAATTGGAGGCAGCACACTAACTTTGTTGTGTGAGGTCATAGAAATGTATTTTCCTGTTTATAAACTAATTAAATATACAAGTAAATTGCAGGAATTTCAAGCAAATGTGAATAGGGTTTTAGAAGATGGAATGCACACTGTACACACTCATCATGAATATGGTTAGGCTACCAAGACAGTAACAATGTACAGTATGATTGCTTGTATCTGTAAATAAAGCTATGCGTCGGATAGAAGTGTGTCTGTATAGGGGGGGTTGAGACCAGGTTAAGCTTGTGCCTGTATTGGATGTAATCTTACATGCCGTAGTCATTGGTAGTGTAGTGTTTGGTAAAACCGTTCAAGTCTGTGATTGATCACTTCTACGTGTGTGTGTGTGTGTGTGTGTGTGTGTTTGCATGGGTCTGTTATTATTGAGTCAGTTTGTTTTTCTGTGTGTGTGTGTGTGTGTGTGTGTGTGTGTCTGTGTAAGCATGCACATGCACACGTTTGTCCAGCCCCCTGGTGCAGCAGAATTTGTGGAATGTAATGGAATGCCATTTCTGGACTGGAACTCAGTCTTATTACTAACAGGTGAGTTCTGCACTGTGCACGTCTGAACATAACACACATCATGCACTTTCACATCAAAGACTGTATTGCTATAAGACATTCTCTTTGACTCACTCTCGCTCTCCCTCTCGCTCTCTATCGCTCTCTACTTTCCTGTCCTCCCTCCCTCTTTTTTTTTCTCCAGATCTCTCATTTCAGCTTGAACTCACTTCCAGACCTGCAGGTTGCATATAGCCTCCAGATATCCATAACACAGTGTCATCCTCCATCATATAGTAACAGTCCATTCTTTGTCCGTAATGTAAACATGTACATTCTTGCGTATGGGAATTGAATAAATAATACCATGTCTTGCATGCAGAAATGCCAATGCGGCTTAAACACTCATGCTATGCAGTGCATTAGTCATGAAGTAACCTTGTCAAAAATTAAGCCCCATCACTCGTCCCGTGGCCATTAAAATATTTGTTTGCAAGTGAAGCGTAAAACACTGATAGGGGTGCTTATGGAGACAATTGAGGCTGCACACCTGCAAGTATAAGGTCACACTGGTAGGGAAAGAAATGTGGGGTGGGGTGGGGTGAGGGGGGGGGCATCGGGTATATTAGTGGGGCATGGTTATATTATACAAACACCAGGATGGAAAGTTATAACAGTTTTTGTTTGTAAGTCTGATCTTTTACCTGTCTTTTTAACAGTCCAACTAGCATTAACAATTCTGTCTGAAATTTAGCAACAAAATAATGGGTGGCTAACTTTATAATAATTAATGGTAAATAATGTTATCATATTTTTTATTTTGTTTGTTTGAACTTTTGCATTTTAATTCACTTTTAATTTAAATAAACAATGACAAAATGTAGCTATAGTAAATTAGATGCCCATGTGTGCTATAGCTTCACCCAAATGAATCTGTTTTAATTATTATGGGGCCAGGCTTCCAGCATGGACCCATATTGTTATTCGCATTATTCCGTTTCTTCTTCTGCCACTTTTGGCAGTTCTGGCTGAACCGTGCAGTCGCTTTTTATGAAACTCGGCCATATGATAGATGGTCATGAAAAACGATCAAGAAATAATTCTCACAATCTTTCGTCAAAAGGTGGCGCTATAGCACTCAATTGAAAAATGCCAACTTTGAACAGGTACAACTCATGCCGTGTTTGACCTACAGCCATGAAACTTCGATGCACACATGCGTCTCCTCATGCTGAACAACTTTCACACTCTGACTTTTGACCTCTGACCTTTAGATCTCCCACCATTTGGAATTATATGAAAAACAGTTAAAACCTATCTCCTCCTGGGATTTTTGAGTAATCTGCACGAAACTTTTTACACATGAACTTTGGACCTATACCAAAAAACGTTTGCAAAATATCTTCCATAAGTGAAAAAATGAAGCTTTAATGAGCCAATGAATATTGCAGTTTTATGACAATTATTCATCTGCCCCTAACACATACATGCAGACTTACCATTCTTTGAAACTTTGCAGAAATGTAAAGGGCCATTCCAAATATCACTGAAACCAATCTTACTCCAATTGGTCAAACGGGGGCGCTATAGCAATTTTTTGAAAATTGAAACTTTAAACAGGCAAAAGTCATGCCTCGTTTGGCCGACAGCCATTAGACCTGCTTACACATGTGCCTTGACTAATGAGGAACACATCTATCACGTTGACCAGTAAGCACCGCCCTTAGATTGTCCGCAATCTTGAGCAGTTTGAAAAACACTTAAACCCAGGATTTTTCAGCTATTTGCGTGAAACTGTATGATCTGTGTGATCTCCTTTCACAGGTTCTTGTCTGTTGGTGGCTTCTCGCTTAAATGTGTGCCCCACAACCTGAAGGTCACCAGTTCAAGCCTCACTTGGTGCAGACTTCATCTGAGTTGCATTTCACACAACATGACTATCAATGAATACATCTGCAATTGTTAAAGATAACATGAAATACTTAATTGAGTGTTTTTTACATACAGCTGATCTACAATCTCACAACTTTTCAGATAGCAATGAGAGTATGTTTTTTCAATGTATAACATACTTCATTGTGAAAATAGCCAATGTACAATCTGACAACTTTTAATGGTTTGTGAGCTTGTAGATCGGCTACTTTCACTAATTTTGGTTCTGAGGAGATTGTGAACGAGTGATCTTTGTGTTAGTGAAACAGGGGCTTGGGTCATGACAGAAGGCAAGAGTTTGTGATCCTCAACAGACAATAACAGCCTGGACAAAGATATAGCACTATAGGTAGTGTTGCAGCTACCTAAGAGTGCTTCATGACCGTAAGGTTGCCGGTTCAAGCCTCACTTGATGCAGACTCATTTAAGTTGAAATGCAAAAAACATGACTCAATCTATTCCGTTTCCATGGCGCTCTCTCTCTCTCTTCAATCTATTCCATTTCCATGTCTTTCTCTTCAATCTATTCCATTTCCATGTCTCTCTCTCTGTCTCTTCAATCTATTCCATATGTCTCTCTCTATGTCTCTTCAATCTATTCCGTCTCTCTCTCTCTCTCTCTCTCTCTCTCTCTCTCTCTCTCTCTCTCTCTCTCTCTCTCTCTCTCTCTCTCTCTCTCTCTCTCTCTCTCTCTCTCTCTCTCTCTCTCTCTCTCTCTCTCTCTCTCTCTCTCTCTCTCTCTCTCTCTCTCTCTCTCTGAGGGGTGGCCATAGCTGAGTGGTTAGTGAGCCCGCCTAGGGAGCCAGAGACTCTGGTTGCCCCAGGTGGATTCCTGGCCAGGTCAGCAAATGTGTCGATGAAATGAAATTTGTCCCTGAGCAAGACTCTTAACCTCTAATTGCTCACAGGCACTCATTGGAAACAAGACCGCAAGGACTTTCATGAACTGACCTGTTAAAGGAATTATCATTTCTCTTTCTCTCTCCTGGCCCCATATTATCGCTGCTTGCAGCTATATTTCACTTTGAAATTATACTACTAAACATCAAAAGAGTATCACAATTCCTGAAAAGGTAATTTAAATTAGTTACGGGTTTATTCGTGTTTTGAGTCATATAGGCTTCACAATCAAAAGTTGCTATAAAAGCATCAAGGCTGATTGTAAGCTTGATGCGAGGATCTTTTCTTCTCCAATCCACAGAGAAACATTTGAAACCTGCCAAACAAATTTTCCCTCCCCGTTTTCTTTCCAACAACGGCACAGCGGGACTCCTGTCTGGGGGCTCAACCGCGCCTCAAACCCTGCCCAAATAAAGCTTTCAAAGCTCGTGTGAGAGTTTAAAGAACTGTTGGAAAAGTACAGCACTAAAACTGTTTTAGTGAAGTTTTTTGCAGGAATTTAACACTGGACGGAAAGAGAACAAAGGGGAGGGACAGACAGTCTAGAGTCAGTTGATGGACTTGGGTTTGGGAGATAGATAGATAGCGCGCATTAAAGCCCTATCATCCCATCCCTCTCCATCGGACCCGAGTATCTCTCTCTCCTTCTCTCCTTTCCGGATGATGTAACTGCTTTACAGGACAGGAGACACTTGGATTAATCCATACGGCTTTACAGAAAGTGGTCATATTTTCCATTGATTATCAGCGTGCGGTGATATTTCACAACTTCTTCTCCGCATCATCCCCTTCCCTTCGCCGGACGGGCGGCCAGGGACTGTCTGCTCTGCTGGCTGCATCGGGTGATCTTTGGAGAGAGAGGTCTGTCTCAGCGGGACGTCCCGCACTGGTCCATTGGCATAGTGGTCGTTCTCAGTGGTAAGTTCACTACGACACCAGGGTCAGTGGTTGAAGAAGTATTCAAATGTTTCACTTAAGTAAAAGTATCAATACAACGCAATGTAGAAATATACTCTGTTACAAGTAAAAGTCCGGAATTCAAAATGTACTCGAGTAAAAGTACAAAGGTATTGGTATCAAAATGTAGGCTACTTCAAGTAGGGTACCAAAAGTAGAAAGTACTTAATTATGCAGAATGTCACGTTTCACAAGCTATCATGTCTAAAATGTATCCCAAAAAAAAGTGTTTTAAATAGATACACGCTCACAACGCATTGCAGTGTGAGCTTGTAGATCAGCTATTTTCAAAAAGCCAAAGTTTATAGGCTGAAGTGGTTAATGCATGTTTTCTAATAATCCAAATCTACAGTAACTAAAGTTTATATAATTGAAGTGGAGTACAATATTTTCCTCTAAGATGTAGTGGAAGTAAAAGTACTGAAAATTAGAAATACTCCAGTAAAGTAAAATAGTACAGTACTTGAGTAAATGTACTTACTAGCTACTTAGTTACTTTCCACCACTGCTGCGACACCAGGGTCAACAGTTTACCTCAAAAAAGGACCGTGGTCTTCCAGTAGGCCTGCAGAGTTACTGTAGGGCTACTTATCATGCTTTTAGAAAAGACAATGAGAATATAACATAGGGCTTATAACTTACCCGGTAAGTGGTAACAGTGTTTGGACTTTTGATGCACTATGAAATATGAAAAACATCTCGAGGCCTATTCAAACAAATCTCTGATGCATGCTCCTCCGACGAGTAGCTGCTCGTTGTATTGAAGCGCGTTCAAATCAATGTCCTGATATAAGCGCTTGTTAATGACCAGGCTGTATTGAAACAGATGGAGTTTAGAGAGTCTCCTACTGTAAATATTAGTGTGCTGTATAAGTGCTGCAGGCTTGGGACAGCAAAGCTAAACTCTTCTTCAACATGTTGCTCATCGTCGCTTCGCAGCCTCTTAAGTTTTTAACAGCTGGGGCTTTTTTTCTGGAGAACTTTTGATGGGCCTATTGAACTGGTTTTTGGAATGTTATTTGCGCGTAGAGGCATGGGAAATGGCACGGAGGTGGAAGTGTGTTAAAGTAGACAACGTGGGTGACCAAGTTCGTTTTTATAAGCAGCACGAGAAAACACTTTGGTAGATTGTAAATGGCGTGACTGGTCAGAGAGCAGTTTAAAGAAAAGGAGGAATGAAAGAGGACGTGCAGAGTTTATTAGAGTCAGGTGGTATCAAGCAAACAGATTTCTCTCCCTCCCCCATATGCTTTCTTTCTTTCTGCTGGGACGGTATAAATCCTGCATAATGCTTCTCCACAGCCAAGGGAGGATGCAACCATTTGGATGTGAACACAAAGATGAAATGCCACTTCACGCAGTCAAATGAGCTTGAGGCTGATAAGACAGACATTGCATAATGTTAAGCTTAGCCTGCAGGAAAAAAAAGGCTATACAACCTGATAACCATCCACATACAGTAGGTGGGATGCAAACTAAGTTAGAATTCAGCCTAGACAAAATAGCACATCTCTCCAGGTGTAACCATGTCTGCAGCTGTGTAGCCTACTGTCTACACTCAGGTATACAAAGTGGTGGAAAAAGTACTCAAATGTTTTACTTAAATAAAAGGAGCAATACAGCAATTTAGAAATATACTCTATTACAAGTAAAAGTCAAAATTTACTTGAGTAAAAGTACAAAAGTATTGGTATCAAAATGTACTTGAAGTACAAAAGTAGAAAGTAGGCTACTCATTGTGCAGAATGTCCCATTTCACAAGTTTTCGAATGTATAAAACGTATATGGCTGAAGTGGTTAATGTACGATTTGTAAAAATATTCTAGTAACTAGTAGCTAGTAGCTAGTTGTCCAATACTTGTTGTGGAGTAAAAGTATAATATTTGCCTCTGAGATGTAGTGGAGTAGAAGTAAAAGTACTGAAAATTGGAAATACCTCAACATTTGACTTGAGGACAGCCTACAGTACTTTAGTAAATGTACTTAGTTACTTTCCACCACTGGGTGTATAGCCTACCACTATGTCTGCTGCTGTAGCCTGTCTACACTCAGGTATACGTAGCTTTGCATTCAGGTAGACAACTGTAGGTAGCTAATAATACAATGCATTTTTTCTGCTACTTTAGGTGCAGTCATGTGGGAAAGAATCCTGGTCTGCTGCGCACTGCTTGCACTGTATTCAGCGGCACCACCGGCACACATCAACCGCCTGGCGCTGTTCCCCGACAAGAGCGCTTGGTGTGAAGCCAAGAACATCACACAGATAGTTGGGCATACGGGATGCCAGCCTCAGTCTATTCAAAACAGGTCAGTCTGACTCTCTGCCCCCCTCTCTCTCTCTCTCCCTTTCTCTATCAAAGCAGATAGCCCCCATAACTCATCAGTAGTCTATAATAAATAAAAGGATAAAATAATTATATTTCAGTCATGAGAATATATAGGCTATCCTCAAGTGGTGTAAAGTAACTAAGTACATTTACTCAAGTACTGTACTTAAGTGCACTTTGGGGGTATTATTTTCTTTAGTGGAGTATTTCTAATATAGCCTACTTTTACTACTCCACAATATCTCAGAGGCAAATATTATACTTTTACTCCATGGGTTTTCAACTGATTATGAACCAGGGACCACCACCCTGACTGAGAATCAACCTGGGGACCACTGTTGTGTTGGGAGGGGGGATATGGGCGTAGTGTGGGGGAAAAGCTTGACATTAAATGATGTCTGTTAAGGCCTCAATTTAATTTGTTAATTCGAGGTGAATTAAATCAATTAAATCCCTTAACAGTCATTATTTAACTGAGATATGTGGTCCAGAGCTCAGAAAAGATTGAGAACCACTGATCCATTCCTTTCCCATGGTTGCCCTTATTCTGTTCTCTTAACCTTCCATATTAAACTCATGTTAACTGATTCATTGCAACATATGTATGAGCAAGCACATGCGATTGATATGGGCACATTTCCTGCTAATGCCTCAACCAGGTAAACCAGTACAGTTTCCCTTGAAATTCTAACTCCCATTTCTGTGGAAGTTCTTGACATCTGACTTCCAAGTAACTGACAACATTGATGCGTCATCATACATCATACTGTTTCTCAACTAGTGGTCGATAAAATAAAATATAAAACAAATCTTCACTTTCCTACATTACTAAATGCATGGTCAGGGACCACATGCAATACCTTCACGGACCACCAGTGGTCCACGGACCACCAGTTGAAAACCCATGTTTTACTCCACTACAATTATGAAAACTTTAGTTACTAGTTACTTTTTAGATTTAGATTTGTATTACTAAACATAGATTAACCACTTAAGCTCCATATTTCGGCTATTTGAAAATAGCCGATCAACAAGCTCACAACAGCCGCATCGCAACACGTTGTGAGCTTGCAAATCTGCTATTTTCAAAGTTTTTTATAATTTTTTTAAACTTGAAATGGGACATTCTGCATAATGAGTAGGCCTACTTTTAATTTTTGTTCTTTCAAGTATATTTTGATGAATATAAGCTATCCTCAGACTTGGAAATCATTTCAGTTATTTATGCCTAAACTAAAGCTATATATTACAAGAGTGTACCCGACCCGTCTTCAGAATACCAGAGCTCTCTAATCCTTTATCACTGTCTCAGAGCTTGTCTGGGGCAGTGCTTCAGTTACAGCGTTCCCAACACCTTCCCACAGTCAACTGAGTCCCTGGTACACTGTGATTCCTGCATGCCTGCACAGACACAGTGGGAAGTGGTAAGTCTAATATCACACATTAGTTCATGTAGAAAACACACAAATAAACACATTGTTAACTTACACAAACCGCAAACCTCCAACATTAAACATGTCACAATCAAACATAGTGAGATGACAAACCGTGGGACCCCAAAAAATATTTTGGTGGGTTTTTAGACAGATTTAGTTTCAAACATTGTGGTTCTCATGCAGCTATATAGGCCTGCATTTTATATTATTCTGGAGTTCATTGTCTCTTTTAGCCAAAGGGATTCCAGAGTCCTTGGACAACAAAGGCTTTGTGGTAAAGTGTATGTAGTTTGGAACGTTGCCAGGTTGGATAAGAGGGTGGGACCACAGGTGAGGTCACCTCATGTTTCATCTCTTTTTAGTGTACAGCTGTTTTATTGGAAATTGCTTCACACGTTTTGTTGCTCCATTTCAAAGAAATGCCTCAGAGATATCAACACAGCCTCCCTTACATTTTTTATTTAATTGGAATTGGATTAGTTTGTGTCTGCAGAGGCCAGGGGTATGATGTTTTGTAAGAAAACAACAATACATTCTCTAATGAAACAAGATACTGCTCATTGTTGGTTTGTCATAATGCGGTTGACCATGATGGAACTGCTGACTGATCATTTGTGAAAGAAAACACAAACACTGAAGGAAATTGTTTAAAGTTGTGTGTGGGGTGGGGCAGGGGGTTAGCTGCTGCGCAGGGTTATGGGGGTCAATTTTGGGTTTTCTGGGCCAATTATATATACGTGTGTGTGTGTGTGTGTGTGTGTGTGTGTGTGTGTGTGTGTGTGTGTGTGTGTGTGTGTGCGCGCGCGCGCGTGCGCGCGTGTGTGTGTGTGTGTGTGCGTGTGCGTTGTAGGTGACTTTGGAGTGTCCGGGAAATGAAGAGACTCCTCATGTGGATAAACTCGTGGAGAGGATCTTCCACTGTAGCTGCCAGTCCTGCAGTAAGGATGGTGCCCAGGAGGGGGCAGTGATGCAGCTCTACCCTTCAGAGAGTGGCCTGGATACACCTTCTCTATCTGAGGCCCTCAGTGTCAGTGGTGGAGCTCAGTCGCACACTCAGCCCCACAAAGACACACATTCTCAGCATGTTCACTCACACACAGAGCACCATGCACTACCACACACATCTGATGGAGGATAGGTAATGCTTTCCCTTCTGTCATTCTGATCACCTCCCTCCCCCTCCCTCCCCCAACACCTCATTCCATCATCTTTACCGACCTGTAGAATTGCAAAGGCACTTTGATAACATGATATAACATTACATTAAAAACTTCCTTTGAGGGGATAGTTCAGTTTAAAATCATATATTTCCCACACTCTTGCTCAGCAGCATCAAATGTTTTTTTCCAACACTTCTACACTGATGTTTTGGTCCTTCTGGACCTTCATCAAGAGTGTAAATCTGATGCTGCTGAGGAAGAGCATGCAGGGTGCGGTATTTTTCTTCATTAATGGTCATTTGATACTGTCCAACGCAGCTGCTCCTGAGCTTAGTGGACGTGTGAATATTTCCATTTGAAAAGACAAATTTAGAGTTGCCATTTATTTTTTTCCCTCCCAGTTTAGTCATTATGCCAATTAATCCGCACATACAGTATCCGTGTTGCCCCTGCTGCTGTACCCTACTGGCTAACCTGCCAGATGCCTCCACCAGGAAGACGTCCGTCCTCCTCCTGTTCAACACCCCTGCACTGACAGGCACCACCGTTAGCCCATAGGAGTCGCTGGTACAGCAACATAAAGAGAGCCCTCCCTGCCCGGCTTTCCACCCTGAACATGGCCAGTAGTATAGTTTTATGTTCGTATAGATGCTCAAGCTGGTTGCACCAGAGTGGATTCTCAACGGTGCTGGACAGGTTCTTAACCCCTTTCGCCACCCAAGTGAAGCGCCACTTCCCAAGGTTCTTGTCAAATGGATGAAAACTGCTTTTCACCTCTGCGCTTACTGAGAAATGTCCACTGGACACTTGTACGCATTTTGTAGCAATGCTAATGGAAAGGAATAGTGTCAGCTAATAGGCCTATAGTATGTGCGGTATCAAACCTACATTTAAAAAATGAACTATTCCTTTAAACACACACACACACACACACACACACACACACACACACACACACACACACACAGACACAGACACACAGACACACACACACACACACACACACACACACACACACACACACACACACACACACACACACACACACACACACACACACACACAGTACACCATGCATTATACAAAGTAAACTCATACAGACCCACCGTCCTACATTTTCTTCTTGTTTGCAGATAAAGTGATGTGTATAAAGGCACTTGTGCACCCAGACAGACTACAGTGTTTTATGGCTGTAGGGTCTTTGGCTTTTGAATGCAATAAATTCTATCTCTGAATTCTGTCTAAATGGCTTAATTCTCTATTAGTCAATATACCGTATATTTATATGAAGAAAGGGTGTTGGATAATGGTTTGGTTTTGCTCGCCTAAAGGAATACAGTCTACAAATGGAATGCAAGCTATAAACAAAGCTCTGTCTTTATTGTCATGTGGTACAGTTGGTGTGATGTGTGACAACTTAAGTCTTCATTGACCAACAACCCATTTCTAGTCATGGATAACCATTTTAAAGATGTTGCTGCCCCTTACTGATGCAACTGTAGTACTGCATGAAGCGGGCACTAATAGTTTGTGCTTTGTATTCGCTTGGATATATAATGAGATATATAATGAGATAGATGCTGCACATTGTTTAGAAACTATGGACAACATTTCAACTGAAGGGAATAACAGGTTGATTTTTACTTTTAACACTGGATCACCAGACATTTTCTTTTGCATATTTTTACACACAGTGTTATACATTTAGCTGATGTATGCCCTTTGTTTTACATATAATCTCATAGTCTTGCAAAAATCATGCAAGAGGCAACCTTTTGGCACAGTCCAGCCTGGCTTCTTTCCATTAAATGACTTACCATCAACCACATCCATGTTACACTTTAACATTCTAGTCTAGTGTAATGCAACAGTGAATTGCAAAATAAAGCAAACCAATGTATTGTGAAAGGGGAAAAAAGCTGAGTAACTGAGTGACAAAATATGAATATATAACTAATATACAATCCCTCCCTCTCTTTCTCTCGCTTGTCTTTATGGTTCTCTTGCAGTCTTTCTCAAAATCACGTGCGTGTGCACACACACACACACCCACCCACCCACCCACCCACCCACCCACCCACACACACACACACACACACACACACACACACACACACACACACACACACACACACACACACACACACACACACACACACACACACACACAGCACACACTTCTCCAATGTCATCACATTTCCTTAAATGTGTTCATAGTTTGTGTTCATGTGTTTTTTCTTCTTAAAGGTTAATAACCACCCAGTCTGTGATGTGCTTCTGATGTCACATGAACAAAAAACATTTATGAATTTATTTGACAAATGTTTGGCAAAAATAATATTTGGCAAAGCAACCCACGGAATGGCATTCTGTAACTATGACAAGATGGGTGATAGCTCAGCTGTAAGGAGAGAGAGAGAGAGAGAGAGAGAGAGAGAGGGAGAGAGAGAGAGAGAGAGAGAGAGAGAGAGAGAGAGAGAGAGAGAGAGAGAGAGAGAGAGAGAGAGAGAGAGAGAAAGAAAAGGCTATGTTGGGCCAAGTCAACTAAGCTTCATAGACAACAAATGGCTAATGTCCAAGTTGGATAAGGAGATTCAGATGAAATACTGGAAGACATTAGTGAGTCACATTACTTAAATGGCTTCCAAACAATATCCATATGTTTTTGTATATATGTGCTTGTGTGTGTGTGTGTGTGTGTGTGTGTGTGTGTGTGTGTGTGTGTGTGTGTGTGTGTGTGTGTGTGTGTGTGTGTGTGTGTGTGTGTGTGTGTGTGTGTGTGTGTGTGTGTGTGTGTGTGTGTGTGTGTGTGTGTGTGTGTGTGTGTGTTGTTGACCTGGTTGCTTTTACCAATGTATCAAAAAGGATGTGATACCTGAGTGATGTAACACTACTCACGATCTATATTCAATATCACCAACATCCCTTCTATGCTTTTGTAAATCATGATACTTGAGATACAGTAGGATGCTCATTTGACCTGTAGGTCTATAAGGATCGAGCCTACAAAAGCTAACTGGCAAGTGACCATCAGACTCTTCTTCTTTCGGCTAATTACCATCGGGATTGCCACAGCAGATTATCAGTTTCCATCTGGTTTTCTGTATCCGTCTCTGTGACTTCTGCCACCTGCATGTCGTCTCTCACCGCATCCATAAACCTCCTCTTTGGCCTTCCTCTTCTCCTCTTACCTGGCATATTCAGCATCCTTCTCCCAATGTACCCCTCATCCCTACTTTTCACATGCCCCAACCATCTCAACCTCAGGTATTTAAATTCCTTCACCTTTGCCACCTCTACTCCTTGCATCCTAACTGTTCCACTGTCTTCTCTCTCGTTTAGGCTCACATATTATGTCGTAGTCCGGCTGATTATCATTCCTCTTCTTTGCATGCCTCCACCTTTCCAGGCTCTTTTCAACCTGTTCCCTCGTCTAACTACATATCACAATGTCGTCCGCGAACATAATAGTCCATGATGCCTCCTGCCTGACTCCATCTGTCAACCAGTCCATAACCAATGCAAACAAGAAAGGGCTCAGTGCCGATCCTCGATGCAGGCCCAACCCCACCTTACACCCGTCTCACCACCTCACCACTGTCAAGCTGTCTTCATATCCTGCACCATTGTGACATACTTCTCTGACACTTCTCATGCAATACCCCACTTCCACTCTTGGCACCCTCATCATATGCCTTTTCTAGGTCCGCAAAGACACAGAGTAACTCTTTCTGCCCTTCTCTATACTTCTCCTTCAATACACTCTCAGGGCGCACAGCGCATCTTTGGTGCTCTTCATTGGCATAAACTGCTCGCTAATTGTTACCTCTCCTCTTAGCGTACACTCCTACAGTAGCCAATAGCCACCACTATTTTCCATAGTTTCATGCTGTGGCTCATCAGCTTTATACCTCTGTAGTTACAACAACTCTGTACGTCCCCTTGTTCTTGAAAATCGGTACTGGTGGTAGTATATTATTTCTCCTCTGTTCAGGCATCGAGAGCCTTCCAAGATTTTGTTGGACAGTAGTGAGGAAATCCACTGCTGTCTCTCCTAAACATTTCCACACCTCCACCGGTATGTAATCTGGACCAACTAACCATTTTTCAACCTCCTCATAGCTGCCCTCACTTCCTCTTTCCAAACCCCTCTCATTTTCTGGTTTGCTACCCCCCCCCCCCCCCCCCACCCTCAGCCACCCTTCTCTCACACTCATTTTCCTCATTCATCAGCCCTTCAAAGTACTCCTTTCATCTTCTCAACACACTGTCTTCGCTTGTTAGAACAGTTCCATCTTCATCCTTTGTCACCGTAACCTGTTGCACATCCTTCTCATCTCGGTCCCTCTGTCTAGACAATCGGTAAAGGTCCTTTTCTCCCTCCTTGGTGTACAACCTCTCATACAACTCCTCATACTCCTTTTCCTTAGCCATCGCCACCTCTCTCTTCGCCTTACCCCTCATCTCCTTGTATCTTGCCTATTTTATTTGTCTCTCTGGCTGTCCCATTTAAAAAAAAATCTTTGCCAACCTCTTCCTATGTATGCTTTCCTGTACTGCCTCATTCCACTCCTTGTCTTCCTTCCTCAGTCCAGAAGATACCCCAAGCACTTTCTTCAGCTGTCTCCCTGACCACTTTTGCGGACTCTTCACTGCCACCCAGTGCCTTTCAAGCGTCCTCCCTGAACTCCACACAGCATTCTTCCTTCTTCAACTTCCACCATTTGAAAAATGAGACAAGACAGAAAGAAAGTATTCTACCTCTGTGGTCCTTCTCCAGCACACAGCAGCACACAGCAGCACACAGACCATGAGTGTGAGTGCTGCTCACCTGTGAGCTGCTAATTGTCTGCTGAGAGATCTGAGAGAGGTGTGACTTAATTAACACCTCCCCCAGAGCCGTTGAAGAGCCAGGACAGTAGCAGGCAAAGTAAAGTGTGTTTCTTAACTGCTGAAGGTAAAAAAAAGCATTCTGCCTCTATGGTCATACAGCTGCACAGCATACAGCATGGCCTTTCATAGAAAAAAGGCCAACATTGGCAAGATTGTGCTCATTCTCTGCCATAACAGGTAAGCGTATGTATCCCTTGGTGTCCTCAAATGATGTAAAGGTAGCTACATAATATAATATCTTGCTAAATTAATTGAATTGCTGGAATGAAGCATTAAATATATGTGTGTGTGTGTGTGTGTGTGTGTGTGTGTGTGTGTGTGTGTGTGTGTGTGTGTGTGTGTGTGTGTGTGTGTGTGTGTGTGTGTGTGTGTGTGTGTGTGTGTGTGTGTGTGTGTGTGTGTGTGTGTGTGTGTGTGTGTGAGTCCATTTGCATGTCCAGTGATAGTCCAGCAGATGTCAGTGTGACTTTACAACAAGGTTTCGTGAACTTATCACTGCTGGAAAGTCTGGTGATGGGAGGCTATTTTCCCCTATTTTTCTCTCACAATCTGTTCAGCCTTTCATTTACAGTATACCACTGTCATTCTCTCCTTCATCGACCATATACATCATTCTACTCTGTCCACTCCATTTTATTGACCACTATTTGGTGTATTCTCTGTTATCTATGTTCTTGTGAAACTGTGATCTGTGAAAGACAGACCACCTGCCTGCTTCTGCAGCAAAACAAATCGATCAAGCCCTTATCACAGAAGAACAGAGCTGCCAATGGGGAGAAGGGTGTGAGCGAGAGATGGGCTGCCAAAGGATCTAGGCTACTCATTGGACATTATCATAGATTTGTACTTTCTATGTGTTTTGTTTACACACACGCACACTCTTTCTTGCTCGCACGCACGCACACACACACACACACACACACACACACACACACACACACACACACACACACACACACACACACACACACACACACACACACACACACACACACACAAACTGAGTAGCCTAGGTCTAGGAACATGCACTATCAAGTAAAACCCAATCAGGGAACCCATTCGGTAAAGTACCATTATATAGCCTGCCGACAGTCCTAGCGCACGTACGCATGCATGTGATACAGTGTGTGTGGGTCGAGCGCGCAATTTGCTGTTTGGACAAACTCACATAGCAGCCTCTCTCATAGACGACAAGTCAATATTATTCACCATGAAAAAGAATAAAGTCTGCATACTGGTAGTTGCAAAAATAAATTCTGGAGCTTTTTGCAACTACCAGTGTGCAGACTTTATTCTTTTTCATTATACTTTGTTTGTCTAAGCACCTGGACCTAACGGATGTGCGCGCACTACCTTTTTCAATATTATTCACCATGACATCACAAAGTTATGTGCGTGGTGTGCGCCAATAATAGGATTTGTTCATTTATATGGTGTGCTACTATTATAGACTCCATATGCTCCTTTGAATGTTATAGGCTATTTAAACAGGTGGTTCGATTGCAGTTACATAAAAACATACTTAGGCTACACAGTAGCTACACATTAAGTCAATTATGCTAAATCATACATCAGGTAAATCTGTAATTGCGTTATTAATAGGCTATTATCTCTAATTTCGCCAAGTGCATGTGATGCGCGTGGCGGAGCAGCCTGTGGTGCGCGCTGGTCAGCGCTGGACTCCCTGACTGTCACATCAGCATCACTCCCAGCAGGACAAGACAAGGAGCCCCTCTCTTCTATTCATCCTGGGAGAAAACAGCAGACATTTGGAAACATCTGGAGTTTAAGGTCCATCGGCAGTAAGAGTCTCGGGTCAACACAAGTCCATTCGAGAGACAAAGAAAAACCGTTACTGAGGTAAGCAGCTCAAATTGCTTGTTGGTTGAATTAGTCTATTTGTTTCTATGCACATTGGCAGTGTTTTTTTTGTTTTTTTTTTAGTTTTTCTCTTTCTTTTTTTCGCTTTGTTTTAACCACAGTTTCAGCAACATAATTGCTGAAGACTGTGTGTGGGGGGGGGGGGGGGAATCATGCTATTTTCTATAGACAATCAAAGGAAAACGAGAGCTAGCTTGTCTAATGAGCAACGAAGCAAAGTGGGCTAATTAGACCATAATAATACTATTTAAATCCGAGTTTAGCTGCATGTAAACACTGATGAGAGTGTAGCATCCTACCCATGATGTATAGCCTACAGCTGTCTCGTTGGATCTGACAGCACTGGGTCGGTAAAGGTTGACTGATTGAATTTACAATGGCAGGCGGATCAATCAAGCATGGTCGTCTGAGTGGCAGAGCTTTAATCGATGTGATCGACCGGCTGAGAGGTAGAGAGAGAGGAGGACAGGATCAGGGAGCCATCCAACCTATTTTACATAATTAAGAGATAGGCTATTGGTCAGTGCTGCTTATCTTCATAAAATGATGAGATGCATGAGGGGACGGTCACTTTCTCTCAGCTCCCTCAATCCCCCTGCTCTCTCTTACATTAATAATTACTTACTTAATTAATGAATGACTTATTTATTATTTAATTAAGCTTTCTACTAAGTTTATAAAGGGTTAGGGTTAGGCTTCATGATAGTCTACTTAAGTGGCACTATATAGCCAGGCATATAGCTACACAATATTAAAGGGATGGTTCACCCCCAAAATGACTTTTTTGTCTATCGATTAGTCACCCCATGTATGGAGACTTGAATTCGTGGATATGTTTTTGTTTTTTGTCGCATTCCTAGGCCAATAATTTGATGAGCAGCAGTGGTTCCCGTAGGAGACACAAAGAGTCTCCTTTGTGTCTCCTACCGGTCCGCTGGTCATCAAATTATTGGCTTAGGAATGCGACAATAACTAAAAAACATCCATGAATTCAAGTCTCCAAGGGGTGACTAATCGATAGAAAACAAGTTATTTTTAGGGTGAACTATCCCTTTAACTCCTTTAACTTATATGAATGAACTTCTCCCCCATTGCTTTTTGTCCAACTCTCCTAAGATGTGTGGCATGGACGTAGACCTGGATGATGGGGGTTCGGGCGAGGAGGAGAAGGAGGACGAGTTCTGGGGCAGCGAGGGCATGAAGATGCTGCCCCCGCCTCCGGTGGCCCACAGCCAGGGCAGTGCCACGTGGGGCAGCCGCAGGGGCAGGTGTGGCTGCATAGCCTGTGGGGCGGCCCTGGTGGTGTGGAACCTGTGTGTTGTGCTGGTGAGCGTTCTACTGCTGGCCGTGGTGTTCTGCCTCGTGCTGCTGCCCGCGTCACTGCTGCTCTATGCCGGCTTTCTCTGCCACACAAGGGTGAGTTTTAGTGTACCGGCCCACAGAGGCTTTGTTGTTGGTGTCAGTCTTCTCTTCATACTTGTTTTTTCTGTCTTCACAGCCATGTACTAAAAATCCTGATTCATTAACTCTGAGAGTGTTTACAGTCAATGCAAAACCACTTTGGTTTGGTTGTGTGTAAGGAGCAGTATAGGCTACATCCCCCTAAGGGCCACTAATGGGTTTTTAGACATGATCTCTTATCATTTATTTGCATACCATATTGTTTTAATTTGTGTAATTAGTTTCTTTACTTCTAGCTATTTATTCATTTCATTCCTTTTTTGTGTAAATCACTTTGCATATGGTCGTTCTTTGCTTACAAAGATGATGAAGAGAATACATGATGA
Source organism: Gymnoscopelus microlampas (assembly GCF_963454915.1). Lineage (NCBI taxonomy): Eukaryota > Metazoa > Chordata > Actinopteri > Myctophiformes > Myctophidae > Gymnoscopelus > Gymnoscopelus microlampas. The sequence goes on along the minus strand of NC_139944.1, from coordinate 46,567,021 downwards.
CTTGTATGAAGATAGATAACTGATGAGGCCGATCCTCATGAGGAATGACCTATTGCAGTAATATGATTTCTGCCCTTACGGAGCCTCTGTTCGATTTCGTGGATGCAAGCGTGACCTGTTAGAAAAGGTCAACAATTGTTTATTGTTTATTAAATGGATCTCCATTAGCTGACGCCGGCGACAGCTACAATCTTATGGGGTCCATAGAGGAAACATGAAAATACACAATGACATTATAAATACAACATAAGATTAAGAGATGTGCAACGCAGACTGTTCCAGGCTCTGATCCAGAGAATTCACAGCTCTAAGTATAGTGCAAACTACTTAAGAGGGTTTATTTGTCACTCACTCACTCATACATGCAGGTACAAGAAGTGAAATGTTAATGTGGTATGCTGCACAACTGTGCTAATAACAGAAATATAATATACAGCCAGATAGAAGGATACTGGATTGTTATGAAGTAAAAATAACAATAAAAAAACAAGATGCTGTAAGTAAGATAAAATGTAAAAAAAATAAGTACTGGCAGGACACACACTCTAACCTTCAGCATCTTTACAGCTGAATTAAGTTTATTTGTTGTATTCTGCCCGGGTCCTAGTTCAGGACTTCGGGTTCAGGACAGGTGCTATAAATAAAGATTATGAATATGATTTTGACTACAATTAATGTGGTGATGATGATTATATAGTGAGATGAGCACAGATTCACTAACATGAGAAGTATTAATGACAGGTTGTTGACTGACCAATACATTTGTCTGGAGGTTATACTAACTGTATGCTATATGAGGATTATTGTCTAGTGCAGGGGTCAGCAACCTTTTTGACATGAAGTGCCATTATTTATTTTCTTAATAGTCAGTGTGCCATAATAACATTAAGTTTAATTATGACACCACGTCAAAATAAAATATTTCCTACTGATTTTAAGAAACCCTTAAAACTTTATAAATGTTTTTCTTCTGCTTTGAAATCATTTCTTTCACATCAGGACATTGTAATGATCATTAGACTCAGAGAAATAACCCACCTATCTCCCAGACTCTCTCCCCAGTCAGAATTCTGAGTTTGAATGAATGTAGAATTATGTGCAGGATGTCATTTGCATACAGATATGAGAGGTCTTAATTTAATGTAATCCTCTCTCACACACTTATGTCAGTGTGCCAGTGATTACCCTCCACTGTGCCAATGTTGGCACCAGTGCCTAAGGTTGCCTACCCCTGGTCTAGTGTTAGGAGAACAGCAATAATTGAAAGCTTGAACAACAAGCAAATTTGTAGTCGTGGAAGATGTAGCCGTGTGGGATTGATCTGAATCAAGGATTTATCTGAATCAAGGATTTATCTGACTCAAGGATTTATCTGAGTCAAGGCATACCATATTAAGGATCCATGGAGTCAGGGGATCACACCATGGTTACATAGTTTGCAGAGATGCAGACCTATTCACCAAATCAAGCGTGGCATGTAATCAATAGTGCTTACATGTTGCCAGCTTGGACAGCGCCAGTCTACAAAGTAAAGATTCTCAGTGTTAATTTAACTCTGAGAGTGGAAAAATTAAACCTTTGGGAACAGCACTTGTTTACACTCAGAGTTAAATTAACACTGAGGATTTTATTGTGTAGAATCCCGAGAATGTAACACTGGGGAGATTAATTCATGACATTTAATGACGTTTTAGGTGTAGAACAAGACAAATAATGCAGCTACTATCTTTTACAATGAATTATAAGATTAAATGTTTACTTTTTAATTACCCATGTGTTCATAGTAGCTGGTGCCTTACAGATTCATATAAATACTTAATATAATACTTAGAAAGAGCTGACTTATGTTTAGATATTGTGGTCGCTGGGCATCAATACTATATTATTCTTAGACAATGATTTCGCTAAGTTTCTGGTACACAAATGGCAACATGCTAAGTGGTGGAAGTGAAAAACGTTGTAGAGCAACTAAGCCCCTTTAATCAAGAAAAAACAAAAGAATCCAGAGGTTTCATGTGAGTGCATGTGCATGTGCATGTGCATGTGCATGTGCATGTGCATGTGCATGTGTGTGCATGTGCGTGTGCGTGTGTGTGTGTGTGTGTGTGTGTGTGCGAGCATGTGTGTGTGTGTGTGTGTGTGTGTGTGTGTGTGTGTGTGTGTGTGTGTGCGTGCGCGCGTGTGAGACTGCGTGTGAGACTGCGATGTTGAGACAGCCATGGGCTGTCATGCTACATCAAAGCCTTGTTCTAAACGTGGATATAAATTGATCCCTGTGGACTGGGCTGTTGGCTGAAATCAGATTAGTTGTAAACACTTACCATGTAAGTGTAAACATGCAAAGTATGTCTCACCTTTAGATATTGTATGATCCTAATAGGCCTGCAGCAAACCATTTCAATTAATTCCAAAATGTCAAACATGCTGGAACGTCACACATCCGATTTGATACATTCTGAAAAGTGTAAAACTAACCTTTGCGAACATTTGCCCAGAACCTCAGAGGAGACGTCTGAACATGAAAGTTTTATAACAAGAATTTTGCATAAAGCAATTTTCACCACCCTTCTCCATATTCCTCCTCATCCATTCGTCAAGCCTCTGACATTTCGAGACAATGGCAGCGTTTGTTCTTGTTAAGAATGACATAGATACACGGAACATTTGACCTCTATTAGAGGCTAAACAGATAAACACAACCAGTCGCCACAGGGATACAATGTTCTTGCCAACATGAGTCATACTTTAAAAATTAAAAAAATATTGCACCTGAAACCTTTTCGGCACTGGTGCTTGTACTCGTTATTTTACGAGCACTGAACAGCATGCTTGTCCAAAAACTTTACAGCTACACCGCAAAACCCTAAGTGTCAGTTTAACTATTGAGAGTGTGAAACTGATTGCAGAGTTAAATTGATACTCAGGTTTAACATATTAGCACACTGCTGCAGCTCCAGGGCATATGGAAAAGGAAGGAACGGTATCTTCATAATCTATATTCTGTTGGTGGTCTTTGCAAATTGATGGAGCTGACTCATCAGTGCACCTTGTAATCTTGTCAGACTGTAAAGATCTACAGCTGTTGTCCTTGGCAAGGTGCAGTATAGGTTTCAGATTCACCTTGTGACAGGGCAGGATGTATGTCCTTGCCTCCTCAACTCATAAAGTTGGTGCTTATTTGCAACAGACCTTGGCTGTCTTGCTCCCGAACAGTTCCAGTAAAATGTTGCACCATGGGCTCCACTCTGTATTGATTTTGTGTTGTAGTTAACTTAAACTTCATATGAAGCCCCATATCTATAATGCATTACAAGCATACTTATAATGCATTATAATCTTCTTATAACGCTGTATAATTACAGTTGTAAGCACTCATAAATATTCATAATTCCTTATAACAATAATCAACACATTATAAAGCATTTTATAATGACATAAGGTCAAGTATCATAACATACTTCATAAATGCTGGACACTCACAGATATATGTGTGTTTCAAGATGGTCCCCTGCAAATTATTTTAATCTT